>NC_060272.1:130412592-130712592 GCF_021613505.1 Equus quagga
ACTCAGGGCCAGGGGCAGGCAGCAGTCAGGCGGCACTCAGGGCCAGGCAAGTACTGGGCTAAGGTGGGAACAACCTCAGGATAAATGTTCTGCTTCTTTACTAATCAACACACAACCCTCTAAAATGGGGTGTGTGGGGGAGGGAAGGCCCTCAAACACTCAGAAAACAGAAGAAGATTATTCTCTTTAACGTATGCAAATTTCAACCAACAAAACAACCCAGGAAAGCATCATTCTCAAAAATTAAATCAAAATCAAAAAAGTATCCAATAAAATGGTAAAAAAAGATCACGTTATTGCATGTTCTCAAAATTAACAAGTTTATTTTCATTACCACAGTCATACCTCACGAGGATCAAAATAAGACCTGGCCAGGAGGTTCTCCAGATGAATGTAGCGCTCTGGCTGCGTTTGTTTTAACATGATCATGGGGTCAGTCTGTCTCAGAAGAGACCGGGCAGCACCCAATTCACGGAGCTCTATCAGTTCCAGAACAACCTGGATAAATGAAAGAGGAGGGCTGTTTCAACGCATTCTCTTAGTAATATTTCTTTTTTCAATATAATTTCTGACACAGAAATGGCCTGCCAAAGTGATTTTTTTTTTTTTTTTGAGGAAGATTCGCTCTGGGGTAACATCTGCTGCCAATCCTCCTCTTTTTGCTGAGGAAGACTGGCCCTGAGCTAACATCCGTGCCCATCTTCCTCTACTTTATATGTGGGATGCCTACCACAGCATGCCTTGCCAAGCGGTGCCATGTCCTCACCCAGGATCCAAACCCATGAACCCCAGGCCGCCAAAGCTGAACGTGCACACTTAACTGCTGCATGACTGCGCCAGCCCCCAGTGATTTCCACTACTGGGAAATGCTCCTTCTCCTTTTCACAAGGAATTTCAGGTGGACGACTAAGGTAATTACAAGTAATAATTTCCATCCTTCATTTTTATCTACCAATCTCCTTTTCTCTCAGGCCTCTTGTTCAGAATACAGATGCTGAATAAAACTAAAGATGAGTATATCTCCATGGGGTCCAGAGAAACCTTTCTCCAGTTAACAAAATTCTCCTTAGGGTAATACTAAACTCATGTGGATTGTAAAGCAACCAACCAACTTCCCTAATTTTTAATTTTTTTTGGTGAGGAAGATTGGCCCTGAGCTAACATCTGTTGCCAATCCTCCTCTTTTAGCTGAGGAAGACTGTCGCTGAGGTAACATCTATGCAATCTTCCTCCACTTTATGTGGGACGCCGCCACAGCATGGCTTGACGAGCAGTGCTAGGTCTGCGCGCAGGGTTCTGAACCTGTGAACCCCAGGCAGCCAAAGCAGAGTGCACAAACTTAACCACTATGCCACAGGGCCAGCCCCCAACTTCCCTATTTTTACTTCAAACAACTCTACATTCTTATTTCCAGAGTGTCCACTCCGTTCTGTTGTATAATAAATACTCTGTATGATCTTTGTCTTGGTTTCCTGGCAAGGACCTTCTAAAACCCCTGGAACTTCCCCAGTGATAGGCATATCTTTATTATTCATGAGCTCCCTGCATCGCACCTGAGTTAGTGCTAAGGCGACGGCTCGGGACAGGGGCCAGTTACCAGAAAGACCAACCATGTGATTAGAAAGTTGATGCTTTGAGCCAGCCCAACCTCCCAAGAGGGCCGGGCAGGGAGCTGGAGACGGAATGAAACCCCCAACAAAACCTCACTGGAGCTCCCAGGTTGGTGAATACTTTAATGTGCCAGGTGAGAGACACACCCTGATTCCACAGGGAGAGGGCACTGGAAGCTCTGGTTCAGGACCCTCCTGGCCCTCACCCAAATGTGTCTTCATTTAGCTGATCCTGATCTGTACCCTGATAATAAAGCTGTGATCCTTAGTACAGCGCCTTCCTGAGTTCCATGTCATTCTAGTGAATTATCAAATCCGAAGGGGTCATGGGGACTCCTGAATTCGCAGCCAGTTGCTCAGAAGTGCAGCTGGTGTCTGAAGTAAAGGCAGTCCTGTGGAGGCCTGAGCCCTTGACTTGCAGAGTCTGCACTAACTCTGGGTAGTTAGTGCCAGGACTAAATTGCAGCCTGCTAGCTGGTGACAGAAAAGTTGGTGTTAGAATAGTTCATTTAATGATCATTTAAGAAATAACTTCAACTTGGGAAAATCTTGGCTTTTCCAAGAAGAGAAAAAAATACAAAGTAGCTCTGGAGCCTTGACAGCTAAGTCTGCAGGGCTGCTCCAGCCCTCTGGTGCCTGAAGGGATGCTCACTGAGGCTTCCGGGTCAGGGTCCCATAGTACACCAACCACGGGGAGCAGCACCACCTCCGCTCTTACCTGTTCATAGAGGTCAATGAGGGTTTTGTCTGGCAATTTCAGAGACTGGATAGCCTGCAAAACAGTATCCCAATGGCCACTATTAATGTCGGCCACAAAACTCTCAATGCTGTCCACGGTATTCAGAGATACAGTAGTCTCTTCCTGTAAGGTGGCTAAAGCCCGATGGAGACTGTTCTCTTTCAGGTACTGCATGATGAGACGGATCACACTGAAAGGAGAAAACAAGTCATTTGGCACAGGGATCTTCACTCACCAAAGAGGCCACAAAGTAAAGCCCATTCACTCCAGCTTACTTCTCCTACGCAACCACCCGCCTCGCACCACCGACTTCCCATTCATTATCAGGTGAGTAAAACTTCCCAAAAACTCAGAATCTAAGTTACAAGGGACCTTGGGGATCATCCAGTCATACGTCCATCTCAGAAACAGAAGTGGGGTTCAGAGAGGGGAAATAATTTGCCTAACGTCTCACGGTCAGCTCGAAAGGGATTTGGTACCAAGGTGACTCTCCTACTTGCAAGGCCAAGGACCTTTGTGTTATGCCAAGTCCCTTATTACCTCATATGATTATACTGTTGCGCACTTCAGTGAAATATTTTAAACCTAGTATAGTCATTGACACAGAATACTCCAAATGATCGTAGGATGATTTGACCCTTTTTTTTTTTTAAAGATTTTTTTCCTTTCTCTCCCCAAAGCCCCCCGGTACACAGTTGTGGATTTTTAGTTGTGAGTCCTTCTAGTTGTGTTATGCGGAACGCCGCCTCAGCATGGCTTGATGAGCGGTGCTGTGTCCGCGCCCAGGATCCGAACCGGCGAAACCCCTGGCCGCCAAAGCGCAGCACACAAACATAACCACTTGGCCACAGGGCGGCCTCTGATCCATTTTTTTTAATTTATTTTTTTCGCTAAAGATCGGCACCTGAGCTAACATCTGTTGCCAATCTTTGGGTTTTTTCCTTCTTCTCCCCAAAGCCTGCCAGTACATAGTTGTATACTCTAGTTGTAGGTTCTGGCTCTGCTATGTGGGATGCCACCTCAGCATGGCGTGATGAGCAGTGCCACATCCATGCCCAGGATCGGAACCATGAAATCCTGGGCCACCAAAGCAGAGCATGCAAATTTAACCACTCGGCCCAGGGCCAGCCCCAATTTTGTCCATTTTTAAAGTGACAACCAAAAAATATAAATTGAGATTTTCTTAACGGGGCTTGCTGAACACAAATAAGTAGGGCTATACTGTATGTAAAAGCAAAATAAAACTATATGTTCTCATTGCAAAAATAACACCTACCCACTGCCTTTATTACTTAATTTTCAGGACAAGTGAAATAAAGACATTGTGGATTCAGCTTCCCAGGGAAAAAGGGACCCACATAATTCCCAAATATTGATAGAATAAGCAACCATTTTCAACATGTGACAGAAAACTTACAAGTTATTTATAAACATATATAGTCAAAATTTCTTGATCTTGGGCTTAATGTCAAGAGGTGTGGTGGAGAATCTATTCACACAGACTGTAAACGTTCACTGCACAATGCTGTAATACGGTTTCCTCCTCTTTCCTTAAATGTACATGTGCGGCTCACACTGCATTTCTGTCAGACGGTGCCAGTACAGAGGGTCAGGCTGTCCTGGTTGCAAGAGATTTCAGATTGGAATTTAGTCAATTCCCTTTCCCGGGGAAGAATCAGTAATCAAAAAACAATAACCAGGGGGCTGGCCCTGTGGCTGAGTGGTTAAGTTCGTGCGCTCCACTTCGGCAGCCCAGGGTTTCACCGGTTCGGATCCTGGGCGTGGACATGGCACCGCTCATCAGGCCATGCTGAGGTGGCGTCCCACATGCCACAACTAGAAGGACTCATAACGAAAAACACACAAGGATGTACCGGGGGCACTTTGGGGAGAAAAAGGAAAAATAAAATCTTTTTTTAAAAAACCCAAAACAATAACCAATGGTTATTATGCGTTTATTTCATACGAGGTACTGTTCTAAGCATTTTAGACATATTGATTCATTTACTCCTCAAAATAACCCTATGAGGTAGCTATCACTATTATGTCCATTGTACAGACGAGGATTTGACCAAGTAACAGAGATAAGTGGAAAAATGAAGATTCAAGTTGGCAGTGTGGCTCTTGAGCACACGTTCCTCACAGGAAAGCCAACATCCTCTTAAAAACTCCTGCAGGGGGGCCAGCCCGCTGGTGCAGCAGTTAAGTTTGCACGTTCCGCTTCGGCAGCCCAGGGTTTGCTGGTTCGGATCCAGGGTGCGGACCTATGCACCACTTGGCAAGCCATGCTGTGGCAGGCAACCCACATACGAAGTAGAGGAAGACAGATGGGCATGGATATTACCTCAGGGCCAGTCTTCCTCAGCGGGAGAAAAAAAAAAAAAAAACAGGAGGATTGGCAGCAGATGTTAACTCAGGGCTAATCTTCCAAAAAGAAAACTCCTGCAGAAGGGAACTGATTTCTGTACTCTGTAGGCTCTTCCCTCATGGCCCCTTTAAGACAGCCAGGCTTAGATCCCTGCTAATCTAGTACCATACTATCTTCCATTGCATACTTCCATTTACACTCCCCAAATGAGACACCCTCCCTGCAAAGACCTCATATTTGACACAGCCAGAAAAAAAACAATGTAATACATAAAGAGTTAAAAGCTTCTGAGATAGGCTGAGATCTGAATCAGTTCCATCACTTACTAACTGTGACCTTGGGCAAGTCAGTTAACATCTCTGTGCCTGTTTCCTCATTGGTTAACAAAAATACCTTCCCTGTAGGGTTGGTGAAGTGGGTTGACTATACTGCTTATAGTGTGATCAGCAGAGAAAATACTTAGTAAATAGTAGCTATTATTGATAACAAAAAACATGCAGCAGGCCAAGGGTGGGAGAACGGTCAGTGTCTGTTGTTATTCAGACCCCAAAGTGTGGCATCCTTTCCAACTCCTGCCCTGTCTTCTTCATCTCCAGCACTATCACCCTTCTTTGCTTTATTTTCTGCACAACACTCAGCAACACTTGTTAAGCCTCATTATCTCACTTATTTTTTTGTCTGTCGTTTGCCTTCCCCAATCACAGAATACTTTCTACAGGAGCAAGGACTGTGGTCTGTTTTGTTCACTACTGTATCCCCAGCGTCTAGAACAGTCCATAGTAGACTTCAATATTTGTTGAATAACAACACTTCACCTCCTCCTGTGGCAGGTCTTCAGGACGAGTCCTCTCCCTCAGTTGCACTCGGGACTCAAACGTTACGTCTGCCCATTTAATTAGTAAGTGTTGGCAAGGGCAAGGTGGAGGGTGGTGTCCTAGAGAAGTTCACTAAAGCCCTTCCTCAGTCACTCACTAGCCCCCCATCTCCCACAAATCTATCCTTCTTCTGGCCCAATCTCCAGATTCCCGCTTTCCTTTGTAGCTACGCGGAGCTCACAGACTAACCAAAATTCGGCGCCAGCTAAAACAGCTAGTCGTCCACTCATTCCAAAGGCAGTAACGGAGCCTCTACAGTGTGCTAGGCACCGGACTATAACGAAAAGGAGCCCCCAGGCGCCTACACGGGCTGGCAGGGTGGGCCGACAGAGACAATACTGGCTAAGTGCTGGGCAGAAGGAAGAAAGCAGAGGGGCCGTGTAAGCAGAGAGGAGGAAACGAAGCCCATTGCCTGAGGGCGCGGGGAGAGGAGGCAGGCTCCGAGCCCAGGCGCCCCGGGCCTGGAGTCCAGAGGGGGTGGGTGACGCGCTCGGTCACAGCGCGCGCCGGCAGGCGGCGAGAGCTGGCACTCAGGGCTTCAAGGGGCGTCCTCCCCGCGCCCCGCGCCTCCCACGGGGCTTTGGGCTTCTGGTCCGCCACTAGCCCGCGGGCCCGCCTCCGAGCAGCCAGATCCAAGAAGCTTCTCTGTGGACGAGGCAATAGCCCTCCACGCCCGGGCCTCCGGGAGGCCTCCCCCTGGGCCCTTTCCACGCCCCCTACCCTCCCGGCCCCGCCACTCTGCGAACACTCGCCACCGCAGGACTCACTCCGAGGACTCGATTTCGATCGACATCGCGTTATCTCCCCGGGCTCAGACCCCGCTCCTCTCTCAGGCCCAGAAGCGCAACACACCAACGCCACCTCCGGCGGCCGCCTTACGTCACTTCCGCCCGACGCCCGACGCCCGCTCTAGAGGCGGCGTGCACGGAAGGGGGCGTGGCCGACGTGAGGGGCGGAGCCTCGAGGGGCTGTCGGAGGTGGAGAGTACGCGCCTGCTCTGAAGTCTCCAGTCTCCTTGGAGGAGATTTCTGTTTAGAGACGATGGTTTGGAAATTTTAGTTTTATTTGGTGCAATTAGTTGATTAGACTTAAGGGTAGGATTGAAATTTCAATACCTGACTGGGAGATTAATACGTTCGAAACCAATGGGCCACTAGCCCACATTGGCAGGAAGAATTCGTTGAGTTTAAAGAAGTAAATTCGTAAAAGACTGAAGCCAAAACACAGTTTAATACATCTAATTATGAAGTTTGGGACCCAGTTAGGATTTGCATACACACTTCTTGGAAAGAGCTAAATTACTTGTCGCATTTCCAGCTAACTATTTAGTTGAAAAGGGTTTCGCAGCGGTGCTTCGGTTCCTGGAAAAACGATGATACCGAATGCAAATGTGTGCAGGGGGATTTGAGACTCCTTTTAAAAGACTTTAAACTATACATTGTTAAATGAGACAAGTGAAATGTAGAGTTATCAATGAATTTGATAAAGGCTATTTTAAAACATTGTAATGTCATTCAATATTAATTTTTAAAATATTTGCAGCACAGTGATAAGAAATCTATGTTGTGAAAATTTCATATTGAAATTATTTATTCGGAGATTTCCTCTTGGCTCTCAATCTCATCTGATATGTCCCCAAAAGTATGCCACACAACTTCTCTGTAGCTTCTCAAAGATTGCTTCTTTTTTTCAAATCTTTCTCTATTCCGCATCAACTCTTAAAGGTCGTGGTCTCCAAGATCTCAAAGGTCTTAGGGGTCTAAATGTTTGCTCCAACATGAGTGAGATATCTAGATGGGTGTATGATTTCTGAGATATTCTTTCGCGATCCCATCCCATGACACAATATAGAAAATTATTACATCTTCCTTGAAAAGAACACTTAGCTCATTTTCAACAGTAGCATATGCCTTCATCTTCTCTACCTAGTACTTATGTTATTCTTACTTCACTTAAGGTTACTTCTGTCTATCACTTATACGAATAAGTCTTCTCTATAGTTACTTAACATTAGGTTTTATTCTAGTGTCCACCACATGTCTGCTTTCACTTTGAATGGAATGGCTTCTCTTCTTACAACTCCTATTATTTTTTTAAATTGAGGGTAACATCGGTTTATAACATTATATAAATTTCAGGTGTACATCGTTATACTTTGATTTCTGTGTAGATTACATCATGTTCACTAACCCAAAGACTAATTACCATCCATCACCACACACATGCGCTTAAGCACCCCTTTTGCCCTCTTCCCTCCCCGCCTTCCCTCTGGTAACCACCAATCCAATCTCTGTCTCTATATGTTTCTTTGTTGTTGTCTTTGTTTTCTATTTATGAGTGAGATCACATGGTATTTGACTTTCTCCCTTTGACTTACTTCACTTAGCATAACACCCTCAAGGTCCATCACTATTGTCACAAATGGCAAGATTCCATCTTTTTATGGCTGAGTAGTATTCCATTGTGTATACATGCCACATCTTCTTTATCCATTCATCCCTTGGTGGGCACCTAGGTTGCCTCCGAGTCTTGGCTATTGTGAATAATGCTGCAATGAACACAGGGGTGCACATATCTTTATGCATTCGTGTTTTCGTGTTCTTTGGACAAATTCTCAGCAGTGGAATAGCTGGATCATATGGTAGTTGTGACTCCTATTAAATAAAAACTTGTTCAGGGGCATGGGGGTGGACCCAGGGGGTGAGGAGGAGCACTTGTGTGGTGACAGACAAGAAATATGTACAACTGAAATTTCACAACAATGTAAACTGTTATGAACTCAATAAAAATAAAATAAATAAAAACTTGTCCATTATACATAGATGCAAGCATCTCATTGCGTCATGATGTCTTTAGTAATAATGCCCAAGGATTTAAATATTGAAATACATATTACTATATTTTATAAAATTAATTTCTTTTTATTTTTCCTATATATGAGGTATTACATTTTTTTTCATTTTCTGTGTGAATAGATTATATTACTTATGATTCTCAGGATACCAAAGAGAATGTTACAAAATATTTGGGGAGCCTTGAGCCTAACAGTACGGAGAACGTGTGGGGAAGAGCTCCATCAGAAATGATTCCAACATAATGACTCCAATCTCTTATTAACTTCTTTCTTTTTTTTAACCCTAGCAAGACATTTTATTTATTTATTTTTTCCTTCTTCTTCTCCCCAAAGCCCCCCAGTACATAGTTGTATGTTCTAGTTGTGAGTGCCTCTGGTTTTGCTATGTGGGATGCCACCTCACCATGGCTCGATGAGTGGTGCCACGTCCACACCCAGCATCCGAACTGGCAAAACCCTGGGCCACTGAAGCAGAGCGCAGGAACTTAACCACTTGGCCATGGGGAAGTTTGTCACAGATGTTAGTTCAAGGCAGATCTTCTTCAGCAAAAAAATAATTAAAAATTAAAAAAAATACCTTGGGATAAAGAAATATTTATGTGAAGTGCAGCAATTCCTTTGGTTTCACTTCAGTTTCTTTTTATTCAATCAATTACAGGTACAATTAAATTGATTACTTTTTCTCTAAAAAACAGTGTGTATTATATTCCTCTATTTTATGACGGCACAGGTCCACAATTCCTTACCTGCAATTCTGAAATCTAAAAAGCTGTGGAAATTAAAGGTATTTTATAAGCCTTTTAGCAGCAAAATCTGTCCTGAATTTAAGGGAGGCTATTTGCAGTCTTTCAAACATCTCTTAGTGTGAATATTCATATGCAGAGATGTTAATATATTTAATTATGGAGTACTGCCTAGATCCTACCGGGAGATATTATAAGATATACAGCATATATACCTTATTATCTCACCAAAATCTAAAGAATTCCAAATTCCAAAACATGTCTAGCCTCAAGATTTTCAGAAAAAGTGTCATAAGCCTGTTCTATCCATCCATCGATCTAGTCTGCTGTTGTTTGTGTATGGAAAGGCTCCTTGGGTGACAGTCACGTAACATCATCTGTGTGAGAGGATTTGGACTAACATTTTATTCTCTTCAGTTTTCTGCATCATTTAAATTTTTTTCATAAGCATATAAAAATAAAACCTTTTTTAAAAATTTCAAGAGGAAAAGTTACAGTACTTAAAGGTGCAAATATCAGTTATCTGAAAAATTAATTGATGTGAAAAAATTCAACCTCTGGTCATTCTAATTTCAGAGGAAAAAAATTGCCTCTAAACTAAAGAAACAAAGATGTGTGAGGCGAGGGTCGGGGCTGAGGTGGGTGTAAACTGTGTCCTATCTGCGTTGCTTCTGCATGAGAAAATCTCTAGAGCCAAGTGGCCTGTTTCAAGGCAGAACTTGTTATTTGCTGCTATGTCTGTGGTTTATGCATCCATGACAATCAGATCATCAGACACCATTCTTAAGAAATGAAACGTTATGATTACAGTTAGCAGCCACAGATGCATCCTCATCCTTTGCTTCTCAGCGGTATTGAATTTTTTTTGTTTTTTGGAGGAAGATTAGCCCTGAGCTAACATCTGCTGCCAATCTTCCTCTTTTTGCTGAGGAAGACTGGCCCTGAGCTAACATCCATGCCCATCTTCCTCTACTTTATATGTGGGATGCCTACCACAGCATGGCTTGCCAAGCAATGCCATGTCCTTACTCGGGATCCGAACCAGCAAAGCCCGGGTTGCCAAAGCGGAACGTGTGAACTTATCCGCTGAGCCACGGACTGGCCCCGAGGTATTGAATTTTTAATCTCTGATTGACAGCCGATGCCCCTGGCATCGCAATCCCTCCTCATCCATGTCTCTCTGTAATAAGGGACTTGACTATGACGTTTTTGTTACTGTATGTAACGAAACTGCAATCTTTACCTAGTTAGGGAGGTCTTTTCCCCCCATAAACTTGCTGCTTATATAAGTGTTTTGTATCCCAACTATATAACCCATCAATTTCCATATCCCTTCCATACCCAAAGCATACTCTCTGTCATCTTGCTGATCTCTTATTAGCCAGCTGATAAAATTTGACAATTGCTGAAGATCAGTTTGTCTAGGAAATTGGTCTCTCACATCTGTCTATCGGTGTATGGATAGAGAAACTCAAACAGGCAGGCACACAGCACAGCCAACTTCTGACCTCTAGCCAGGCAGCTGTTTTCATCAGGAAGCTCCCCACCCCCAACTCCGAGGCTGGGTCACAGCCTCCTGGATGTTTCTGGCAAACAAACGGCCTAGAGTGACCTCAGGGGAAATCCGGTCTCCTGATCACGTCCCCTTTCCGGAAAGCTGGCCCTTCCCCGAAGTCCACGTCTCCGCAATCCATCTCCTTAATCCAGCAGAGGGCAGGCCAACCACAGAAAAGCCGCCGCCGTAAACCAGGCCTCCAGGTGTCTTTTAAAGAGGAGAAGGGTCAGGGAGAGAGATCTTTGGTACAATAGGCAAAGGAAGTAGAAGGCTGGGTCAATGTCTGAGTGCCAAAATGGGGCGAAAGGTTGGCCCTTCCTATTAAACTAGATCAATTTCCTCTAACACGATAAACAGGCTAAGTCTAGAGAAATGTTATCACACAATTCTACCTGCTCACGGCGGGACATGACTTAGAGGTCTCAACTCAACCTCTTCCTTTTTAATTCCCACTTCCCACTCCAGGGCAGGAATCCCTGCATCATCCCTGATGAAGGACCTCCAGCTTTTCTGTACACCTACTTGAATGAAAGCCACCTGTCCCAACTTGGGATAAAATATGCTTCCCTGTAGCTCCCAAAGAACAAAGCCTGTTCCCTTCAGAGATTGCGAAAAAGCCCTGGTCCCAGAGTCAACTTTCCTTTTGAAAGTTTCTCACATTGATTAATTTTGATCAAGGGCAAAAGCTTTCCAAGAAACCCCTCCCACTTCAGCTGACACATTAGCCAAGGCAAGATCGTATGACCATTTTCAAGTCGAAGCCGTCACCAGCTAGAAGAATGGAATTACCATGGTTGGCCTGAAGATGCACATGTGCCCCCAGGGCTGAGAAGGGACCACTTTGCTGAGCATCCAAACCCCGTCACAGATCATCCAGCAAGGAGGAGGGGATGGAACTAGTGAGAATGACTGTTGGGTACACAGCCAACCCTGTCCGTATGGTCTTGTCTGTGAGGCTGGTAGGAGGCACTGAAGAGTCCCACCACACAGACAAGAAGATGGAGAGGAGGAACTCAAGGGCCCCACCCAGATCTCACAGTTAGTCCCAAGCTTGTAAAAACTCATTTACGCTGACTCCTGTCTCCTCCATTCCTTCTTTGACCGAAGTCCGAATCAGTGGCTACAGATGCTGATTTTTTTTTTTTTTTTTTTTTTTTGGTGGACCAGCCAATTCCAGGCTTAGAGGACTGGGGGGAGGCAGGGAGGAAAGATGCCTTCCCAAGAGGGCAAGGAAATGGGACTACTTCGGGCACAGAGAAGAGCTGTAGCCTGACGACATGACTCTTGCACAGGACCAGAGCTACACGTGCCTATCATGGAGGCATCTTCTCAGGAAACAGCCTCACCCACAGCACCACCTTAAAGGGCAACCGTAGGTGACCACGTTTCATGCCGTGTGACTCCAGTCCCCATCCCCGTCCAAAGTGACTGGGCTAGAGGTACACTCCAGACCCAAGAGTGGAAAACCCATAGGCTGACCAGCATCCTACGACCTGCACTGGCTCACAAAGATGAGTTGAGCCAGTCAGTTTCTCTCTCTGTCTCAGAATTATGACCTTGAACATGTGGAGAAACCAGGCACTTAACGGTAGGAGTGGCTGAAAGGTTCTAAGGTGGGGGAGCCATGAGATGGGTAAGACAGAAGTGTGAGGCAGCTTTAGCTGAGAGAGCAGAAAGATCCTGAGCCGAGGGAAGGAAAGCCAGTGTGTGGATGAGGCAAGCCTGGAGCAGACACCCGGATTATGCTGAGTGGTGTTAACGAAGGGACCCTGGAGCGGGGAGTCTTGAACTCCACCTTGCTGCTGAGGATGCTGGAGTGACCCTTGAGCCCTGGAGAACCTCCATTTCCCGACTCCTAAATCCTGCACCATGGGGCCTATTTTTAGATTTCCAAGCTTCTGTCTCTTTCTTTTAGCCCACTTCTATCCTTTAATAGCCCCTCCTTTCCTTGAAGAAGCTTGTGGGAGGGTGTTTCTTGCTTCCAAAAGAGCATGAGCAATGCACACCATTGGAGTGAGAGCAGCAGTACTGAGAGTGGTTAAGAGCACAGACTGGGGCCGGCCCAGTGGTGCAGCGGTTAAATTTGCACATTCGGCTTCTCGGCAGCCCGGGATTCACTGGTTCGGATTCCGGGTGCAGACATGGCACTGCTTGGCAAAAGCCATGCTGTGGCAGGCATCCCACGTATAAAGTAGAGGAAGATGAGCATGGATGTTAGCTCAAGGCCAGTCTTCCTCAGCAAAAAGAGGAGGATTGGCAGTAGTTAGCTCAGGGCTAATCTTCCTAAAAAAAAACAAAGCACAGACTGCCTGAGTTGAATCCCAGCCCTGCCACTTATCAGCTGTGTGACTTTAGGCAAGTTACTTGATTTCTCTGTGCCTTGTCTCCTCATCTGTAAAATAAGGATAATGATAGTACCAACTTCAAAAGTTATGAGGATGAGGGGCCGGCCTGGTGGCGCAGCAGTTAAGTGCACATGTTCCACTTTGGCGGCCCGGGGTTCGCCGGTTCAGATCCCAGCTGCAGACATGGGACCACTTGGCAAGCCATGCTGTGGTAGACGTCCCACATATAAAAAAGTAAAGGAAGATGGGCACGGATGTTAGCTCAGGGCCAGTCTTCCTCAGCAAAAAGAGGAGGATTGGCAGCAGATGTTAGTTCAGGGCTCATCTTCCTCAAAAAATGAAAAATTTTAAAAAGTTATGAGGATTAAATGAGTTAATACATGTAAAACACTTATAGCAATACTTAACATATGGTAAGCACTGAATAAGAGTTTGCTATTATTATTATTATTATTATATATTAAGAAGTAAAAGGGACCGGCCCCGTGACCTTGTGGTAAGTTTGACACACTCTGCTTCAGTGGCCCAGGGTTTCACGGGTTCTGATCCTGGGCATGGACCTAGCACCGCTCATCAAGCCATGTTGAGGTGGTGTCCCACATAACACAACTAGAAGGACCCACAATTAGAATATACAGCTAGGTACTGGGGGGCTCAGGGGAAAAGAAGAAGAAGAAGAAAACAGGGATTGGCAATAGATGTTAGCTCAGGGCCAATCTTTAAAAAAAAGAAGTAAAAGCCCTTCTCTTATTTATGTTTCTTTCATTCTTTCTTTCTTTTTTTGCTGAGGAAGATTCACCCTGTGCTAACATCTGTGCCAACTGTCCTCTATTTTTTTTATGTGGGACACCTCCACAGCATGGCTGATGAGTGGCGTAGATCCATGCCTGGGATCTGATCCAGTGAACTGAAGTGGAGCATGCAGAACTTTAACCACTTGGCCACAGGGCTGGGCCCTTATTTATGTTTCTTAAAACAATAAGAAAATTAATACTGAAAGTCAAAATGAAGTCTAAAACTGGTCATTTTTGGAGGGAGGGACTCCTCCTCTCTTTGGGGCCATGCCACTCTCACAGATGGGTTTGTACCCCGGTCATGTGCCACCAGGTGGTGGATGGCTGGTGCCCCATAATCCTCTGCTTCATCTTGACCCCTGGAATCCCTGTCTGTGTTCCTGCTGGCCAATTCAGCCAAAGCCACAATGGGGTCTGTGGCCAGCACCTCCTTTGTTTACACCGAAAGGGTTCTTCCCAGAAGCCTGGGCTCAGATGGAAGGCCAAGGTTGGAGAGCCCGGTTCCCCACACCATGACTTGTTAGCACTTGCCGTTTCCAGAGGCTTCCCTTAGCACATCTTTGATCTGGGATCTGTGCAAACGGAATCCATAGGGCCAGACCAAGATGAGCCCCAGCAGCTTCTTGTACTCACCCCACAGGGAGTTCCCACTTCTTAAACAGCATCTCTGGTCTCCTTGCCCAGAGTACTTTCCTTCAGCCTCCAGGGACTCTAAGGAGCAGAATAAGGACTAAATTTGGCACCTGGAATGCTTGGCCTTTCTTTATCTACATCAGGGGGAAGGTTCCAGCTTCAACCCCGTTTTATTCCTACTCATGGAGCAGACTGCGAGTCCCCTCTCCACTTGCAATGGACGCCTTTTGGGATGTCTGGGCAGCTCACAGTTCTCCTGTCTCCCTGTGGTGCTCCAACTACCCTCAGGGGTGTGCCTGCTACAGCCACATTTTACCAGGTATTTCTCTCCAACCGTACCTGAAAGGCCCGGTGGTGGACACTGACCCCAACTAAGTCAGTAGGATTCTCTCTCCCAAGTATTAAGAATTGGGATCAAAATATTCTAGTTCTAACTAGCCTGATATGCTGGGGAGCTGTGGGTGGACACTTTCTCTTACATTACTGGGAAACAAAGAAAGTCAGGCTGCAGAGAAAAGAATGAACCGGGCTAGAAAAAGAGAGATGAGGGCCACCACGAGTGCTGTCTGGGGTTCTGATAGCTTTTCTTCCTCACAGAAACTTTACATGGTAGGGATGATTAATATTCCATTTTACAGAAGAGGAAACTGAGACACGGAATCGTGACATTATCCATGTGGTATGACCTGAGCTCCTGGATCTCGCTGTTCCTAGAAAGTATCAACTTTGGGCATCCTAGTTGTGTGAGCTGGTGAAGGATCCCTTTTTGTCTCCTTAAGTTGGTTTGGGCTGGGATTCTGTCATTTTTAATTAAAAGGGTACTGACAAAAGAGGACAGAGATGGACTCTTTTGGATGGATCTAGCCTTGGATGTCAGGAAGGACACCAACATCCAGGAGAAGGAGATGAGAGTAGGGGCAGCTGCAGACGCGTTTGGCGGGGGGGGGGGGGGGGGGGGGGGGGGTGTGTAGGAAATGGAGGAAGTCCACACCCATTAACGTGGAAGGCTGTTTCTGTGAGTTGGTAGAAGGCAAGGTCTTTGCGTTGAGGTCAACCAAAGCACTTGGGGTGGGAAGGGTGTCGTTGGACAAAGGAACAGCTGTAAACAGGAGAGGGAAGGAGGGTTTGCATCAGGTAGAGGAATTCCCAGCTGCGGTTATGGGTGACGAGTTTCAGGCAGACTCATCCACCCAGCTGTCTTTGATTTTTCTCCAGCAAGACTCAACTACGTTGTTGAGGTTTCGCTGGGTGGGGTAAAAGCGGGAGAAGGTTAGGACGTTGAAGGTGCGGAGGAGAGGCTGTTGCAATGATACACCTGGAGGTCCAGGCTGAAGGGGATGGGGAGCCATGAAATGCTGGAGGCCCCGGTGAGGTGGAAGAAAGTGTGGTGAGAGAGTGTGAGAGAAGAGAGAGAGGAGAGCTTGTCAGCCTGAAACACTGGATTCTGAGACTCCTGAGGTGGGGCCCTTCTGTCTGATGAAAAGAGTCTGGACATGACCACAAGAGGAAGTGGCTGAAGTGGGGTGAAGAAGTCATAGAAATTGGGAGCTAAATACCTTTAAACATGTAGTCATGGAAGCACATGCAAACACATATGAGACACAGAAACAGGATACAGACATACACGCAGACATACACAGGCACACTGCACAGGCAGCCATACAGTAATTCATGGATACAGGACACAGTACAGACCTCCCTTCTCCTCCCTCCCAGCAGACAGCACACACAGGGACACGCACAGGGACACAGGGACATGCACATACACAAATATGAAATACATAGAGACATACAATCAGGTGACAGACACGGAAACTCTGACACACACACCCCCCCCACACACACAATCCTGTGACTTAAGCGAGTAGGTTTTTCCCCCGGGTATTGTTTTTCTTGTTGATTCTGGCTACGGTGGTGCCCACGTGGCACATCCTCAGTTCTTAGAAAAAAAAGCCAGAAACCTGAAACCTCTCCCAAGTCAGAAACAAAGGCCCTGGCACAGCCCGGCCCTGGCTCACCAGCCCAGGATGTCTGCTTCTGCCTTTGTCTCCCTGGAACTGGAGTTCTCGCTCACATACTGCCCCAGGGGCTCCCAGCCAAGGGGCACAGAGCCTCCCCAGGCACAGGGTAGCCCTGGGACAGGTAGCCCAGGCTGGGCAGACAAGCACTAACACCCAGAGTCCCCACTTTGCCCAACCCAAGCCTCTCTTTCCCAGACAGGCTAAGCTTACCCTACAGCGGCCCACTGGAGAAAGGGAACAAGGGTGAGGGCAATGAGGCTGGGAAGGCAGGTAGGAATTAAGGGTTCAGCTGAGGAAAATGGGGAGCCAAGAGGTATTACTCCATGGGAGAGTGATATGTTTAAATTTGCACTTTGGGCTCCCAACACCTAGAATAGTGCCTAGCACATAATAAATATGAATGGCTCTGGCAGCTTCCTGTAGAGAGGGCTGGAAACTGGTGGCCTAGTGATAGGAACCCCACTTGGGAGCATCAGATCAGGTGAAAGGGGACGGGAGCTTGGTCAAGGGCCAGGGATGATACAGGAGCGAGTAGAGGAAGAAATGGAAACGACTATGAATGTGATAAGAAAGGCTGGCTGGAGCTGGACCTCAGGATTGGCAGGGCCCATGGGCTTTGACTCATGCTGGTTAAAACACCATTATGAGGCAGACCTAGAAAGCAAACTTGTTAATTACCTGCCGTAGGAATATGAAATATACTTGTCATGAGGATGGTAAACACATACACATCATCATAAGCATTCCCATCAGCAAACAAACATGTTCTGGTATATCTCACTCTCAAAATTCTTCTTTGACCCACATTATCCCTCTTCATCTCCCACCTCCTTTCTCTGCTTTCCTTCATAACCAAATTTCTAGAAAGAGTTGCCCCAAAATGCTAATTCTACCCCCTCACCCCATTCACTCCTAACCTATTCCAATCTGACTTTTGTCTCTACCATTCCACAAAGCCTGCTCGCGTCAAGGTCACTGATGACTTCCATGCCGGCAAATCCAGCGAGCACATCTGAGTCTTCATCTTGAAAAAACTGAAGTTCAGAAGGTTAAGTAGAGTTTCACTTCTTGCAATGTGGCCCAGCCTTCCTACTGAAGACAACTGGAAAATACAAAACAAATCAGCTAGAAGGCATAGAAGAGAGAATACATTGCTGTTTGGGACCACTTTTTCTCTGAGGGTTTTTTGTCAGTGCCAGAATGGATGACCAAGAGTTAGATGGCTTTTTTGACTAGAAGGACAAGGATTGGAGTTTAAGAATGGCCATGATGAACCTCCCTTGCGTTAAGGTACTAAAAGGTTGAACCTTAGAAGTAAGAATGAATTAGAAATAAACAGGCCCTCATAGGGATCAGCTTCAAATCATCTCAATCCTTGAAATTGGAGTAAAGTAATTCTGGAATGCCTGTGACTCCCAAGAGCCTGGCAGAAGCATACTTAAATCCTTTCTGGAGGAAAACAAATTAGGCCTCAAATGATTGCTATAAACAGTTTTTTTGCACTGTGTTTTGCAAATATTATGGCCCATGTACAGACAATAGAGCTGAAAAGAAAACCAGCAAAAGTTTAGACAATAGAAACAACTCCACAGGAGCTCCAAATACTGGAATTATAAGACACAGAGATTCAACAGAGGACTGGGAACAATAAAGAAAACTAAATGGAAATTCATGAACTGAAAATACAATAATCACTAATAGGAAATCATGGATAGGTTTACCAGATCATCTGACAAGCTAAAGAGAGAATTCATGAATTGTAATAACCAGAAATAAGTACAGAGAGACAAAAGTATGGAAAATACGGAAGAGAGGAACAATTCATAAAGGGTGTGATGAAAAGATATAACACATGAGTAATCAAATTCCAGAAAGAGAGAAGATACAGAGAACAGGATAGAAGCAAAACTTGAAGCATTAATGGCTGAAAACTTTCCAAAACGGAAGAAAGACATTAAGCCAGATATTCAAGAAGTTCTGAAAATCCAACTAGGGTAAATAAAAAGAAATACACAGCTAGCCATGTCATAGCAAAGCTGCTCAAAACCAGTGACAAAGAGAAAATCTTAAAAACATCCAGAGGAAAAAAAAGACAAATTACCTTTAAAAAAAAAAAAGCAACAATTAAACTAATACATGACTTCTCATAAGAAACAATGGAAACCAGTAGACAATGGAATTATATTTTAAAAGCATTGAAAGAAAATAACTGCTAAATTCAATTCTATATCCAGCGAAAATTCCATATCCTTCAAGAAGAACGATAGGATTCTGTTCAAAAAAATTATAAATAGAAATATATTGAAACAATTGGACAAATTTGAACACTGACAATACTTGATATTAAGGAATTTTTATTTTTAATTATTGTATTTGTTTTAAAAAGAGCATTTATCTTTTAATGATAGACAAATATTTAAAGATGAAATATTTTGATTTCAGGTATTTGCTTTGAAATAATCTGAGACTGGGTGAGGATGGGTGTAGTGAAACAAGTTGGATAGGTGCTGATAATTGTTGAAGTTAAATGATGAGTACAGAGGTTCATTATACTAGTCTCTCTACTTTTGCATTTGTTTGAAATTTTCCATTCCAAACATTTTATCAAAAATGAATGAAGGTGAAATAAAGACATTTTCAGACAAACGAAAAATGAGAAAATGTGTTGCCAATTGAGCCACACCGACAATGTTCAGGCAAAAGGAAAATGATTCCAGATGGAAGCTTGGAAATACAGAAAAGAATGAAGAGCAATGAAAACAGTAAATACGTAAACTCAAGCTGATACTGACCGTGTAAAACAACGATAATAACAATCTCTCATGAGGTTTCAAATATATGTGAAATGACAATGCATGACAACAATAACACAGAAGTGAAGAGGGAGTAAATGGGGTGAGAGTGTTCCAGGTTCTTGCATTGTCCTGGAAGACAGTAAATTCCTATTAGGCTTCAATAAATCAAGGATGGATAGGGTAACCCCTGCAATGACCACTCAAAGAATAGTAAAAGATGCATAGTTTCTAAGCAAATTATAAAAGCAGAAAAGTTAAAAATATATAATCAGCTCAAAAATAAGGCAGAAAGGAGAGAAAAAGGAATATAGAGCATATGAGCTAGAAAGCGCTCAAAATGATAGATTTAGACTGAAATATATCAATAATTACTTTAAATGTAAATGGAAAAAATCCTCCAGTTAAAATGCAAAGATTGTTAGACTGGATTTAAAAAACAAACAACTATATGCTGTTTACAAGAGACACAGGTAAAACAAGGATACAGAAAAATTAAAAGGATAGAAAAATATAGAATGGGAAGACTAACCAAAAGAAAGCTGATGCAGCTATATTAATAGCAGAGAAAGCGGATTTTCTCTTACCTTTAAAGCATACAATTCAATGATTTTTTCTTTAAAGATTGGCACCTGAGCTAACATCTGGTGCCAATCTTTCTTCTTTTTTTTTTTTTTCTTCTTCTTCTCTCCAAAGCCCCCCAGTACAGAGTTGTATACTCTAGTTGCAGGTCCCTCTGGTTGTTGCATGTAGGACACCATCTCAGCATGGCCTGATGAGCGGTGCCATGTCTGTGGCCAAGATCTGAACCAGCGAAACCCCAGGCCGTCAAAGTAGAATGCATGAATTTAATCACTCTGCCATGGGGCTGGCCCCTCAATGATTTTTTTTTTTTTTTTTTTAGTTTATTCACAAGATTATGCAACCATCACCACTATCTAATGCTTGGATAAAGTTGACTTTAAGGCAAAAGCTTTAAGCCAAGAAGATACAACAATTCTAAATTTGTAAGCTCCTAAAAACATAGCTTCAAAAGACAAAAGGTAAGAAACAATACAACTACAAAAATAACAGGAAAAGTGCACATAGTAGGGGCTGGCCCCGTGGCCGAGTGGTTAAGTTCGCGCGCTCCGCTGCAGGCGGCCCAGTGTTTCGTTGGTTCGAATCCTGGGCGCGGACATGGCACTGCTCGTCAGACCACGCTGAGGCAGTGTCCCACATGCCACAACTAGAGGAACCCACAACGAAGAATGCACAACTATGTACCGGGGGGCTTTGGGGAGAAAAAGGAAAAAATAAAAAATCTTTAAAAAAAAAAAAGTGCACATAGTAGAAGATTTCTAACAAGTAAAGGGTATAGGAGATTCTTTCAAAAATTCATTGCGGTTATAAAAGATTCGAACAAAACAATTAGCATATTTGATCAAATGGGTATACCCCCCCCCAAGTTCTGACTACATTGTCCTTCATGCATATAAGAGCACTTGCAAAAGTTGACCACACACTAGGCCACAAAGCAGGTCTCAACAAATTTCAAAGGACCGAGATCACACTGAGGATGTGTCCTGCTTACAATGCGATTGACCCAGAAAGCCAATAACAACAACGGCAACAACAAAAAACGCAATAATTTGAAAACCCACATATGACAGCACATTTCAAAAATATATTTCTATGTTGCCATTGGATGAAAGAAAAACATCACGATTGAAATTACAAAAAAATGCAAACTAGAAACTCAATAGTAATAAACATGACAACAAAATTATAGAATGCAATTAAATATATGCTTCGAGGGAAATTTATAGCTTCGCGTAAATATATTTAAATACATATCAAGAGCTAAATTTTACTCTCAAAGCATTAGAAGAAAAGCAAATTAAACCCAAATAAAGTAGAAGGAAAGAAATCTTAAAAATTAGATCAGAAATTAAAGAAATGGAAATAAAGTACAATAGAGAGGACCAAAACCAAAATTTTTTTTGAGCAGACTTATAAAATTAAAAGAAAAAAGAAAAATAACCGCTTCAGAGATATGAAAACCTGATGAGGATGTTATGAGAAGGAAAATTACCTGCCAATCTCACTCATGAACATAAATACAAAAATCCTAAACAATAGGTTAGCCAACCAAATCTTGCAGTACATAAAAAAGGTTAATACATAATCACTAAACTGGTTCCATTCTAGGAATGCAAGGTTGATTTAATATTTGAAAACCAATCCAAACAATTCACCTCATTAAAAGAATAAGGGAGAAAAATCACATGATCATTTTAATAGATGTCAAAAAGCATTTAATAAAATTCAACATTCATTCATGATTTTTAAAAACACCTCTTAGCAAACAAGGGACAGAAGGGAATTTTCTCAATTTGACAAAGAATAGCTACATAAAACTACATCAAGGGGCTGGCCCTGTGGCCAAGTGGTTAAGTTCATGCACTCTGCTTCGGTGGCCCAGGGTTTCGCCAGTTCGAATCCTGGGCGCAGACATGGCACTCCTCATCAAGCCATGCTGAGGTGGCATCCCACATACCACAACTAGAAGCACCCACAACTAAAAATACACAACTATGTACCAGGAGGCTTTGGGAGAAAAAGGAAAAATAAAATCTTTAAAAAAAACACACAAAAAATGACATCAAATATCCTTAAAGGTGAAATAGTAAAGGTTTTCCCTTACATATCTAGATTTAGAATAAGCAAAAATGTCAGGGTTAGTGTGGGGCCACGGAAAGGCCCTGCACGACTTATTTCCCATGAAGAAAAGCCCTGGAACAGTCTTCTGGAGGTTGTGGGCAGTGAACCTGCAAGATAGGACAGGCCCAACATGGGGAGAGTGCCGACAGGCCCCGGGGAGCCACCAGGCCAAACTCAGCAGCCAAACCCACCAGTCACCAAACCAGGGCCCATGAAAAAAGATGCTAAGCCCAGCATCCGAGTCAGAAGCCAAGCATCCGAGCTAGCAGGTGGGGCCTGGGCCAGTGATGGAGGTGGTTGCCCGATAAATTGGTCCTGGTGGAGATTTCTTCTGTCCTCAGCAGCAGGCCTTCTCTCTCATTCCACGGTCTCATGGTAGCTGGGTCAGGTTCTGTCCAGAGCAAACTGCATGAAATCTCAACCGCTGAGGTCTGGAGGCTGATGAAGATAAACCCAGTGACCTGCTTTTTAGAGCTCTCAATTCAGCCTCAGAATTATGAATCATCAAACCAAACCACAGGCCCGGGCTTCATTAGGAAAATGCCACTGGCCAGGAATGTTCAGGAGGGTTGGGAATGGTGTGGCAGCTGCCCTCCTTTGAGGAGAGGCTGTACACTGGGGGAGAAGAGGTGCCAAGAAGGGAAATGGGGGCTGAGCAGGAGTCCAGGCCTCAGCAGAGCCGCCTGTCTCTCCGCCTTCTCCCAGGGGTGCCTGCAGCCTGGGACCGCGCTGTGCTGAGGCCTCTGGGACACCAGGTGTCAACCCAGGGCAGGGCCAGGACCCAGTGGTGGGACGAAGGAGCTGTGCTGTCTGTGCCCAGAGCGATGCAGCCCCGCTTCTTCTTCAAGTCCACGTGGGTCCGCAGCACTCAGAGGTCCCCTTTCCTCGTGCTTCCCCGTGACCCAGGCCTCCTGCCTCCTCGGAGGATTTCAGTGTTCACGCCCATGTGCCTCCCAGGTGAAGGCTCTACTGAGGTCTCCGGTATAGGGAGCTGCTGCCACGAAGTGTGCCAGGTTCCAAATCCTCTACAGCTGTTAAGGGAAAACAAAACAAAACAAACACGCAAAACAAAAACCATGCTGCTGGGTCCAGCCCCAGGGCTAGGCTGCACTCTTGTTGATGCTGCTGAGTCTGGAAGCAGGCGCGACGCCTTCCCTGGCTGGGGCAGGGCACCACTCAGCCTCCAGCTCCCACACTTTTGTGGAGGGAGAGCCCCTGTGGCTGGATGAGTGGCTGGATCATGTCCAGTGGCCACACTCAGGAGGCCTGGATACGACACCAACTCTGTGCGACCTTGTGCAAGTCACATGACCTCCCTGAGCCTGTTTCTCATGATAGGGATTATTGTGGCGAACAACACAGAGCAGGTGGGAAGGTGTGGGTGTGCTCAGCGGGGAGAGCCTGCATGAGGGATTACGGTCTTCGCCGAGTCCCCTGCACCCCCTCCTCCCTCCCTCACTACAGCCCTGCTTTTGGTGGATTGAGAACTACAGAGCTGGGGCCTTGGAACCAGTCTGTCTCCCGTCATCAGAGAGGACCAAAGTCACTGCAGCCACAGCAACAGGACACTTTCACAAAAGGCACATTCTGAAGGCCCCACCAATGGCCCGAGTCCCTGGCAGGATGACCTCCGGTGGCTCACCCTGTCCCAGGGCTCTGAATGCAGGAAGCTCCAGCTGGCCGGGCCCCGGAGCTGAGCAGGGTGGAGCAGGGCTGGCGCCCAGCCCTTGGCACCCCACCAGATAGGATTCAGTGATTGAGGCGTGCACTCTTGCTAGTCACAGCCTGGTACCTAGCCTCCCCGGTACATGCCTCCCAGGCAGGGACCAGGTCCAGGAGCACAGGCTGACTGTCTGGCATTCACATCTGGCCCGGAAATGAGCTCCAAGTTCAGGTCTCTCAAAATCCAGATGTCAGCGCCTCCCTCAGCAATAGGGCTCCTGGATTCTGGGGCCAAAGATCCATGGGCAATGGGGTCCCCTTCATTTCCTTCTGGGCTCACGCTCCACACGGGGCCCTGATCAGGTGCCTTAGGCCAGTCCTGCCCCTCCGGAGCCATGGCACAGCCCCTCCACCCAACCTTTCTGTTCATTAACACTTTTATTACCCGAGTACAACAGGCATGAATGTTCAGTTGCACTCAAGACAGAGTGGCAAGAAATGCCCTAACTTTATTTTTCTAAGTCTGAGAGAATTGCAAGAAGCTCCCCAGCCTGAGATGAGCTCCTGTCCAGCTTCCACCATCCGCCAGTGGGAGGAAGCCCCATCTCCCTTCCAAGTCTGAGCACTTTCAGGGAATGCCACCTCCATCGGGGACAACCCAGCTCCTTCTCTCAACCGGGCCAGCACTGTTAAAGGCCTCGGCCCTCAGGGAGCCCCCGAAACACTGAACGTTGTTACCCTAGAACAGGAACCCGGCTGCACAGTCTGTGCAGAGAAGGGAAGACCATCCCTTCATTTTATCGCTTGTGCATCTGCTCCCACAAACAATTACAGAGTAACTTCTGTACTAAATTATTCATGTTTCGCTGCCATATATGGAAATATCATTCTGTAGTTTGCTTTTCTCCTTAGACTTCTTTCCAATCGATAAATATAGATCCACTCCATCATTCTCAATGGTCACTTAGCACTTAATTGTTTGGATGGACCTGAGTTTACTTAGCACAGTCCCCCATTAATGGTGGCTTCTATGTTTTCAGAGTCACGAGCAGTGCCCAGGTAAACGCTGCCACACATACACCTTGTGCATTGGATTGTTTTCTTTGGATAAATTCCTAGAAGCTGAATTGTGGGGCCAAGGGATAGCTCCATTTATAAGATTTATTTCCCTTCAGTCCACTCCCAGAAGGGTTGTACCAACGTAGCAACATGGGGGTGGAGGCTCCCTCACCAACGCCAAGTCGTAGGGCCATCTCTTCCGCCCTCCAAGCTCCAGAACTCAGCTCTCCCTCCTGACACCTGGGGCCCTCCCTCCCCACACCTGGGGGCCTCCCTCCCCATCCAGAGAGAACCTGTCTAGGTGACTGTTTTCATCCCCAGGTGTAATCTGGCCCCAGCTTGCCATTTCTTCCTTTCAAAAGCCTCGAGCTCAACCCCTGGTTTCTGCCAACAGTAAATGGGAAGCAAGTGGGCAGTCTGGGAGAAGGCACCTCCATGAGATCCTGCCCGAGTCCAGGCTTTGCGTTCTCCACCCAAGCCCCCCCTGGCCAAGGGACAACTGTACCCACGTCACAGCTTTGCCACATCTAGCTTCCTTACGGAAGGATGTTTGTCTCGGGAAAAGGGAGCAACTGAGAAGCCAGTCCTCTGGGGCAGTGTGCGAAGCTGGATTCAGCAACCAAGCCGAGTGCCCAAGACTCGATGATCCTCAGGTGGCACGCCCCACACGGCTAGCCCATCTCACGCTCAAAATCTCCAGTGGCTGCTGGACTCGCCGCTAGACTCGGCCACCTCTAGAATGGGACGAGGTTGACGTGGCCACAGGATGCCTCCTCCTTTCCTTTAAACTGCAGTAAAATATTCTTAGTCTGTTCGGGCTGCTCTAATAAAAATACCATAGCCTGGATGGCTATCAACAACAGAAATGTGTTTCTCACAGTTCTGGAGGCTGGGATGTCCAAGATCAAGGCACAAGCAGATACGGTGTCTGGTGAGAGCCTGCTTCCTGGTTCACAGCCTGTGCCTTCTCTCTATAGCCTCACGTGGCAGACGGGATGAGGGAGCTCTCTGGGGTCTTTTATAAGGGCACTAATCCCATTCTTGAGGGCTCCACCCTCATGACCTAGTCACCTCCCAAAATGCCCACCTCCCAATACCAGCACGTTGGGAATTAGGTTTCAACATATGAATTTTGGGGGAGATATCATCAGTCAACAGCATATATGTAACATAAAATTGATCATTTTAACAATTTTTTTTTATAATACAGAATTTAAACTTTTTTTTTTTGAGGAAGATTAGCCTTGAGCTAACTACTGCCAGTCCTCCTCTTTTTTTTTTTTTCAAAGATTTTATTTTTCTCCTTTTTCTCCGCAAAGCTCCCCAATACATAGTTGTATATTTCGTTGTGGGTCCTTCTAGTTGTGGCATGTGGGATGCCGCCTCAGCGTGGTCCGATGAGCAGTGCCATGTCTGTGCCCAGGATTCGAACCAACGAAACACAGTGGCCTGGGGCTCAGATCTGACCTGTGAACAGAAGACTCTGGTTCTTTGGACGCAGTGCTGCCTTCCAGAGCATTGTGAGCTGTAGGATCTGCGTTAAGTGGAGCCCCCTTCCCTCCCCAAAGATGCGCCTGGCTGCACAGCTGCGTACAGGCTAGCATGCGCAACACACCTGACATGAGCCTATGAGGCGCCAGAATGCCTGGGTTCAAATCCTACTGCTGCCTCTTCCTGGTTCTGTGACCTTGAGCAAATTGACTTAGCTGCTCTGTGCCTCAATTTGTCCATCTGTGTAATGGGGATAACAGTACCTGTTTCATAGGGTTGTTATGAAGGTCAAATGAGTTACTTATAAAACACTGAGAACATACCTGGCTCATCCTAAGCATTATATGTGTTACAAATGTTTGTTCAATTTTTTGAAATACATGTGGGCACACGTGCCGACACGACCACACACACTGCCATGCATGTATTACTCACGTAGACACATGCCCGTGCCGGGTATACTGGGGATCCTCCTGGTTCCTCTTCGAGGGCACAGCTCTGGGGCTTAACTGTGTGGCAGTTGGGTGGGTGAACCTCAGGGTAAGTGACCGCTCCTCTTCTGGGATGCCCAGGACCTCACCAGTGGTGTTTCCCCATCATTCCCCCCCACCCCCCTGCATCACCTGAGCCCAGGTGTTTGGAATGGCTACCTTGGGGAGGGAGGGGGCTCGAACCCCCTTGGTAGGCTCCAAGGGGCCAGGAAGGGAAGAAGGTAGAGGGAAGGGGGCCAAAGACAGGCTCCTGGGGTTGGGCATTTCTTTGAGAATTGCTGTCTCTAGTCTCTCCCGTGTCACACGGGACCCAGACCAAGTCTGAGCCAGGCAGAGCCCAGAAGTCGTGAGTGTGGATTGGATGGGCTCCAGACCCCCACACTTTGTACCTCTTTTCCATGGAAGAATGTGACCTGGCTGCCAAATCACTGCCCCACAGGTGTCCTTTGGAGGCCGGGCCATGGTGCCCGGGGAGGTGGGTGTGGGTGGGACCTCCCCAGGTGGGAGTGTCTGCTGCTGGTGACAGAGCAGCTGTGTGTGGGGAGGGTGGGGGAGTGGTCAAGGAGGTGAGAAGATCGGCAAGTGCTAGGTGCCACCAAGTCTCCCCACACCCCCAGGCTCCCCGCCTCTTGTTTCTTCCAGGAGGTGGGACTTCAGACATTCCTGGGGGCCGATTTCTCCTTGGAACTGAAGTTCTTACCCGGTCAGGAAATGAGGTTGGTCTGGCTGAGCGGCTTGTGCCAGCCAAGCCTCATTTCCCTCTCTGGCGGAGTCCCCAGGCAGGACATGTGGCTGCTGCCTTCCTCTGGGCTCCTGGTCCTGTATCCAGGCTGTGAGGCAGAGGAACCTGCAGGGCACGGTTGTCCCAGGGAGTGATGAACTGGAAGCTGGAGGACTGTGGCACTCCAAGGACAGCTGCGCTTGAGCAAGATGGGTGCCAGGTCACCAGCAAGGGGTTTGGAGAAGATGGCCAAGAAGAAGCCATACAGACAATGATCATTACTTCTGGCTCTCTCTGCCTTCCTACTTGCTCTGTGACTCTAGGCAAGTCGATTTCCCTCTCTGAGCCTGAGTTTACTCTTCTGTTTGATGACTTGCTCTCAGAATCCGGCCTTGGGCTCCCCATCATTCTGCCCTTCCCTCAAGCCTGAGGCCACTAGGGAGCCGTCCAGCAGTCACAGGGATAGGCAGAGACAGCCAGATGGCCCTGGGGGGCACTACCAGGGGTTGCCCTTCCTGCTCCTGTTTCCCACCAGGTCCCACCAGTCCCACCGGTCCCACCGGTCCCACATTCGCAGCTCCATCCTAGCAGGGCCAGTGGCCCCCGGAGCCCGGACAGCAGGGGCGACCTCTCCCGCCCCCTGGGTTCCTCTGGCCCACTTCTTCCAGATGCCAATTCAGTCCAACCAGCACGTAAGAGGCTGCTGGTGCTGACCCCCGGGGCACTGAGGTGGGGGCGCCCAGGGCACCTACTGTCTCAAGTCTTTAGGTCACAACTAAGACCCTTTAGAACAGGGGGTTAAATGTCCTGGGGCTGACAAGAAACCTTATTTTGGATAATACTGTTTGAGTTACCCTACGAACACCTTGTATAAATGCCTCTGAGAACGCTCAGAATGATCCTGGCATTTGTTGAAAACAGCAGAGTGTGGCCAGAGAACTCTGTGGAAGGGTCTTTGAAGTGGTACTGGCTACCACGTGGTGAGTACCTGTGACATATCACTTTTTTTAACTTAATGAATTTTTTAATTTAATTTTTTAATTTTTTTAAAATTTCATTTTATTGAGGCCATACTGGTTTATAACACTGTGTAATTTCAGGTGACATCACATCTTTTAAGCCTCAAAAAGGCTCAATGTGTTATTATTCCCATGTGACAGGTAAGAAAATAAGGCCCAGATGGGAAATGGCTGACCCCAGGGGCCGTGTGGAACACAGCCAGGCGAGATGCCACCTCCTCCCCCCCGCCCAGTGCCCCCAAGGCCACCCCCTGAGCGAGGCAGGCCCGGAGCCAGACCTCTGTTCTCCTCAGATCCTCCCCACAGGCAGCCCCATCACTGCCCCCCGGCTCTGGAGGAGCCCGAACCCCCTAAATCAGAAGAGAAACCACGTGCAGTTACAAAGATAAGGTCATTTATTCACCTTCCAGTTATATCACTGGATTTTAAAGGCAAAAATACAGTTCTGTTTGGAACACTAAGGTCAGACATCCCCCCCCCCTTTACAATTGTAAATACATACATTTGCATAAATGGGAAATCAAAATAACACAGCACAACAGGTCTCTGGGACAGGAAAACAGCCATCCTGGCTGTGCCCGGCCCTGAGGTCAGCAGAGCCCTGCCAGGCTGAGCCAGCACCAGCACATCCTTTACCCTCCTGTGCCACCTCTGCCCTCTACTCGTTCCCAAAAGCCTCTTTACAGGGGCACCAGCAACGGGACGGAGAGAAAGAGAGAAAGACACAGCACGTGACAACTTCATGGTGACAACTTCCAGGTAAAGGAAACGCTCCCTGAACCCTCAGCCCAGAACCGCCCAGGGAGGGGAGAGGACCTGCAGAATCTCACGAGCCCGGCAGGCGTCGAGGCCTCGCCCTGGGCCCAGGCGGCCCCTGAGAGCACCACAAGGTCAGCAAATGGCACACCAGTGAAGCAGGATTGCCCTTGGTTCTGAGAAGGAACCACATACTTAACTATTCCAATGGAACATGAAGGAAACGTGACAGGAAACAAAAAAAAAGTCAGAATTTTGTTTTAAGAATAAAGTAAGTAACAAAGAAGTTACCACCTAGGGTATTCGTCTGCTTTCTTTTAAGGCACTTTGGAAAAGTCAGGATCTGGGGACAGAAAGAGAGGCCGTCATTCTTTGTATTTCCTAGAACTCCCTCCCCGGGCGATCCTTCTTAGTTTTATTAACATCGCTATGAAGGAGTGGGGCGCTGACAGAGGGAATACTCTTTGCATAGCCCAGCTGCTACTGCAGTGGAAAATAATTTTTAACCAATACCAAGGCTTCTGGAAAAAGAATCAAGTTAGGATCTGAGATGCTCAGAGCGATAAAGGCACAGGTGACATTGGGGTTGGGCAGTAGCTCAGCTTCCACGCTGACACCTGCTTCCCAGGAGGGCAGTGGTGGGGTCCGGGCTGCCACCAGCTGAAAGGTCAGCCCTGGGATCAGACAGGTGAATCTTCCATCCTTAGCCCAGGTTGAAGCCGGCAGGGGCGCCCAGAGCTAAGAACTGGTGCACACATCTCACCCCAGGCAGTCCACACCTCTGCCCCGCAGAGGTGGGTTTGGGGAAGGCACGCCGTGGGCAGCCTCCCAGGAGTGGAAGCACCTGCTGCAAACCTGAGGGGGAATGGGAGGCCTCAGGCACCAGAGTGGTCCTCGGGGAGTGTAGGGGGTTCAGCTGAAATTCTTTCTAGATCTCTAATTAAAAGGCACATTCCTGCTGGAGAATGAATAGTCTATTTGACCCTCAGTGCCATAGGCAAGTTTTAGGGAACAGGCAAGAGGCCAAGGAACTGAAAATGGGGAGGGAGGAAGGGGAGAAGAGGGAGAGCGGGTCCTGCAAGGTGGGCCGGGCGGCGTGGCCAGCAGAGCCGAGCGGGGGGCCCAGGGCTCCAGGGGCCAGAACGAGGCTCTCTCTGCCTCCCCAGGCTGAGGGCCAGTAAACAACCTGAGTGCTATCACTTACAACCCCCCAGCCTAGGGCCCTGAAGGGAGGTCCCAGGGTCAGTCCGGGAGGCGGCGGTTCCCTCTGCCCTGCCCGCCTGGGGAGGGTGGGGAGGGGGAGAGCTCTGGCCAGCAGGCTGGGGCCCCAGTGTCCCCAGAGGTCCGACAGGGCAGGGTACTGCCGGCCTGACCAGAAGCCTTGCCCTCATCAAAGGGCCCAAAGGAGACTTTGCTCTTCACAAAACCTAGCCTGCCAGCTACATCAGAGGCCCGTTAGTGGCCGTTACAGCATACAGTATTTTTTCCCCTAAAAAGTGTTCAGTCCCCTGCCCACATTTAAAACACCACAATAAAAATACATAGGAAATTCAAGTTTACATAGCATGCTCAGAACAATAAATTGCCATGACTTAAGACTAAATAGCTATGTAAATCTGGATCAACACAAAATCAAGCTAGGTCATAATTAGAACCTGATTTGTTCTTTCTTTAAAATACTACAAACTGCTATTTTAAAAAAGTCTTTACATTCAGAAATCAGACAATTTGGAGAAAGGCCACTAAATGTGAGAACACCCGAGGCTTATGCTCTGATGGCTAAAGTTGCCCGGGAATTCCCACATTAGCTGGACCAAAGGTCTAAGGCTCAAGTTTTAAAATTCTTTTGCTGAGAAAAGACACACACACACACAGTGACTCAGTGATTGTAATAGTCGCATACCACCGAAAGAAGGTAGGGGAGGGGGTGAAATGAGAATGGTTGACATCGTGTGTTTTTCTGTTAAAATGTGACGACCAAAAAACATCACAACAATCCAATTCAGCAGCACTCTCCAATTTTTCATAAAGTAACAAGAATACCACAATTTAAAGCAAAATTCTTACGTATTTCACAACAGATTAGCAGTTTAGCGCTGGGAAGGAGTCCCACAGTCACCAAATTTGGGGCTGTGTACAGCTCTGATTCTTTGGGGAGACACCGGGAACACGCTGAGAACCCCCCAAAGGCTGATGTTTCCTACACTGACAAACACCTTGCAGAGCTAAGAAGTCACATGCCGAGCCAAGTTGGGGGCCAAATATGCCGCTAGTTCCGGTCATCTGGAAAGGCATCTGAATGATGAGCTGGGAAGCCCTATCACTCTGACTGGGAAGAATGAGAGCGACCAGCCCAGCAGACTGACAGAGACACGTAGTAGAGGTCCCCGGCCATTTTCAGGTCTCTTTTAGTGTACCACAATGCTAGCTCGGTGTGCCGATGTCCACTGTGACTTTGGTATACAACGGGTATCTCTGTACGTCCAATACGTTGTAGAAAAGTGTGTTCAAACCATCAAGGAACATTGTCTCCTTTGTGTGTGCAATTCGGTCAAACCTACAAGCCACAAAAAGGCAAAGGGTTGGTGTCAAAACAAAAATCTTAAGAAAAAACATTAAATGTCTGTACTTCATTGCCCACCCCCCTACCTTCTACTCTCCCCTGCCCCATGGACTGACCCCTTCCCCACTCCCCGCTCAGGCCTGGAGATTGAGGCCTCCAGAGCCTTGTTCCTGCAGCCCGCCCCCTCCTCAATGGGGAAGAGGGATGTAAACGAAAGCAGGACGCACCTCTGAGGATTGGGCTCGTTTTTCTTGTCTCTCGAATGGCGGATCATCCGGCACTTCCCGATCACAGCATTTGGGCGAGATAGAGACATGCCTTTAAAAACTAACCTGCAAGGAGTGAAGGGACAAGTCAGCATCATAGAGCTGCCACCAGCTTGGGTCCCAGAGCCCCAGCTGCCAGACTGTGCCCATCCACCATCCTGCTGATTGGTCTCACTCGGCCCAGACCGCAGCCTGGAGTGGCCCTGGTTTCAACTCCAGCCCCCGTGTCCTTTTAGCAATGGTTCTGCAGTCTGTGTTGGTGACGATTCCGTGTCAGGCTCTGGGGGCATCTGCCCTCACAGAATGTACAGTGTGGAAGCTTAGAATGTAGGGTCATCAGTGCCAGGACGGAGGTGAGGAGGGGAAGCTGGGGTTGTGGGGCACAGAGGGGAAGCAACTAACTCCACTTGAGCAAGACCAGGCAGAGCCGAGCTGTGAAGATGAAGGGATGTCTGCCAGAGGATTTCAGGCAGCAGGACAGCACAGGCAAAGGTAGGGAGGCGAGAGTGCGCACAGCGCCCTCAGGGGACAACACAAGCTTCCGGGGATGATGAAGAGGGTCTGAGGTAGGAAGTGGCTAGAGATGAGGCTGGAAAGAAGGGCAAAGGCTACATCATGGGGGGCTTCTCAGAGTTTTTAGCATCCCACCCAGCAGTGCCGGTGTCTGAAAGGGATAAAATACGCAGTGTTTCCCAAAGGTTTTTGGCCAACAGGAAGTCTCTCTGACAAGCAGTGTAAAAATGGAGAGCAGGGAACAAGACCAGAGTCAGCCAGAGCAGGGTGGAAGATTCTGCATAGGTCTTGGGGGCAGGAAAAAGCCCAAAACTAAAGCCTTGACAGCAGGAATACAATAGTTACTTAAGAGGCAGGACTGGCTGGTCCTGGGCGACTTCAAAGTTTCTGGCCTCACTCCCCTGCAGCCCCAGTGCTGATCTGGTGGCTGGCATAGTGAGTAGGTACAGAGTAAGAGTTATGCCCTTTATCTTTCCAGAAAGCCGCTCCCCAAACCACGCATCCTTCTAGTCCCTCCACCTTCAGGTATCTGTCTCAGTGCTCCCTCCCCACAATCTTTCCGACCATTCAGGTCTGTGATGTCACACCAGCCCCGGACACCATCACACGAGCCCAGTGTTTGCCAGCTGTGGTGCTGTGGAAGCAAGCGAGCATCTGTCGGGACACCCTGTCCAGGGCTTCAGTGTCCCCCCATTGGACCTGCCTGGCACAGTGCTTTGCACACAGCAGACGCTCACTAAGCTCATGCTGGATAAGCAATCTGCATACTCATAGAACCCAAGTTTTATCACAGAAGCTAATTGTCCTAAAGCCATCTTCAGACCTATACCAGGGCACACCTAAGAATCCGGGGGAATGGGGGCCGTACCCCTCCCGAGGGTCAATCCTTGACGAATAACCAAGCACTGATCGGAAGACTGGAAGGGAAGGGAGACAGGGAAGAAGGAGATCAAAGTTGAGACCGTTACCTGTTAAAAATGTCGTCGTCTTCGCCTCCCCAGCCCCAGTAGTTATTAGGAAATCCATTGATGGTGAGAAACTGTTCTTTACTTAGAGCAGAGACACCTCCAAAATACTGAACATAAGGGAGGCTGGGGAAAGACACACACACAGGACCAGGGGTTAGCAGGTTGTGACTTTTCAAAACAAAGCTTGCTCAAAACATAAACACTTCTAAAAGTGATTTTTATTCTCTGGAACTTTTTTTTTTTAAAGACTTTTCCTCTTTTTTGTTTTAAAGATTGGCCCCTGAGCTAACATCTGTTGCCAATCTTCTTTTTTTTTTCTTTTCCTTCTCCCCAAAGCCTCCCCGCCCCCAGTACATAGTTGTATATTTTAGTTGTGGGTCCTTCTAGTTGTGGCATGTGGGATGCCGCCTCAGCGTGGCCTGATGAGGGGTGCCATGTCCATGCCAGGATCTGAACTAGCGAAACCCTGGGCCGCAGAAGTGGAGCGAGTGAACTTAACCACTCGGCCACGGGGCCGGCCCTTCTCTGGAACTTTTTAATTGGAGATTTATGAAGGTTTTCTTTGTTTGGTTTTTATATCAGACTCAGATTATCTTAAAGAAGACACCGACATCAAAAAGTAGAATCTTCACCTCTCTAAGAACCCTGTGTTGCTTCTGCGGTTATCTAGAAAATCAGTCAGTGAGAAGAGCATACACCAGTCTTTCCGCACCGCCCCGGAATCTGCTTGTCCTGTGCCCTGCTCCTGCACACGAAGCCCTTCTCCGGGGGTCCTGGAAACTCAGATTGTTTAGAGTCTCCCTGTGCCCACCCTCCCCACCCCCATCCCATCTACTAGCCTAGCTTTCATTCTTCCAGAGGTATATTGGCTTGAACACTGACCCCAACAGTCAAGACAGCATTTCTGAAAATTTGCTAAAATAAAATTTTCTTGGCAATATCTACCATATCCTGACTTAGCAAAATGTATGATGGTGAATCTATTTTGACTGATTTTCAAGCAGTAGGGCATCTGGGCTCTCCCATCCTTCCAAACCTTCTGTGTTTTGACATTTCAGTGGTTATGAATCGTGGACTCCCGAGGGACGCAGAGGAAGCATGATGAGAAATGTTAAGAATCAGGATGTGTCCAGAGGCCAGGCAAAGGCCTTCCTGTGGGTCCTCTAAAGGCTGTGGTTTTGTGATCATGCTGAGTACAGCTCCAAAAACCACACTCAGGCTCTTGCTGGAACCCGAAGAGAACAAAACCCGTCACACAAATTAGGGCAAACTCTAACTCAGACTTCGAGGGGGACGTCAGCCAAACCATACAGAACATAGGAAACAAAGATGCAATTATTATTTTCCAATACATTCAGGAATTCTGATGGCAGGTATCCCTAAGCAAAGATCCCTAGTGGCCTTGCTTCAATGACCTAAAGGGAATCTAACAGTAATCAGGTGTCACCATTTAGGCACCAAGTCATCCACCCTTCGGCGTACCTCACACTACAATCTGCACTTGTGATGTGAGGGTTTGGACCAGAGGTGGCCAGGCCAGTAAGGTTTTTTCATAGTAAGGTTCTTAGAGAAATGGACTCTTAGCCATTCAAGGGCAACAACATGCCGAGTGGACAAGATCTGGTTTTGCCGTCTCTGCTGGTTTCTCTTACCTACCTGCCCCGTCCTCCAAGCCTAACTGGTTCTGGGTAAAACAGACATGGTGCTGTGGTAGAGAATTAGGTGGTCACCACCCCACTCCAAGGCAGGAATGAAGAGAGGTCAGGGCATGAGCCTGTCCCCAAAGGGAAGAGACACAAACAGGGAGCAGGGGAAGTAGGTGGGTGCAGGCGCAGAGTGACGTGTACAGTCAAATTTCCCCTTTAAGACAGCAAGTTCAGGGCCCGAGTACAGCTGATCTTGGGGAAGGACTTCATAGCATCCCTGTATTCATCTCACAGCCCTCAGACTCCCAGCAACGGAGGATAGAAAGAAATTATGAGAATAAAATGAGCCCGAAAGAAAGTAGTTGTATCTACAGCAAAGGACTGCTGGCTAGCCCCAGACCGCCACACTGTGGGACAGCCTACACCAGGGCGCCCAGGACACAGGGTACCTGGCACACAGTTTCCTGGTGCTTTGGGTGACTTAGAGCACTAAGGGAAAGGTCAGATTAGTCCACTGACAGGTGATTTAAAACAATTTTATGTTAATACAAATGGATAAACTATAGAACAAAAGGCAAACATTATTTTTTTTTAAGATTAAAAAAATGGTCTACAAGGCCATTTTCCACCTAGGACAATATGCTTTGGATTATTCTGCTGTCCCTGGGGAGAGGCGTCAGCTGGCCTCCTCACTAGGGGCATTTTGGTGGAAAAGTTTAGGCCCTAATGTTCAAGCAGAAGCTTGTGCTCTGCTGACAAACAGAATCATGTTCCTTCTTAAAGTGCCAAGGAACTCTTGCCAAGGTATCCAAACCCAAGAATCTACTGGGGGAAAATGATTTCAATTTGCTTCCCAAACTGGATGGGGAAGGGGAGAGAAACGAAAGTGAGGAAATCCAGCATCTATTTGGAGCCTGAAGATGAGAGCCACCCCAAACCTAAAAACTTCTCTTGCCTGGATGTGCAGAGGTATAGGCGTTTCTGGACTCCACTTTCTTCCTCAAATAATAACTGAATTTGGGCTTAAAAAGCACCCAGTTCTCAGAGGAGGGCATTCTCCTTCAGAGCCTAAGGACGCACTCCCAGGCAGGAGGAATAGCGTTTCCCAGTCGTCATGTAAGAGACAAACATGTTTTCTGCAGATCCTGGTGAACCTCTCTTACCTAAATCCAAACTTATCCATTGCTACAGAAATGTGCCGAGGCTGCGAAAAACACCTGTAGGCGTTATGGTCGTTCATGGGAATGAGGTCCACGTCGCTAAACACGAAGCAGTTGTAGTCGTAGTCCTTCAAGGCCTCTTGGAAGCCCACGTTGAGGAGCTTAGCACGATTGAACATGGCTTCTCCAGCCTGGCGCAGAAACAAAAGCAGCAATATCAGACGCCAGAAGGCCTTTGAGCAGAATACTCACAGAGACCGGTGACCTGTCCACTACATGTGGACATTAGTCCATTCTTGGGCCTCATTTTTCTGCCCTCACTTTAAAATTCAATGCCAAATGGTATGCCCTGAGTCAGCAATCCCACTTCTAGGAATTGTCCTGTAGGACTTGCAAATGTGTGAATGGCACATGAACAACGTTGTTCATCATGCAGTGTTCATCACAGCTAAAGGATACAAACAACACCACAGCATCCCTATATAATGCAATAGAGCTCATATAATAGAATAGGGTTCTTTAAAAAAATAAGGAAGCTTTAAAAGGAAATGATCTTCAAGATAGTATTGTTAGGTAAAAAGGCATTTACACATATGTGCCATTTATTTACATACTATAAGTAGACTAATTTCGGGAAAGACACCCAAGAAACTGGTGCCTATAGCACTTTCCACTTCTACCCTCTTTGTATGATTGACCATGGTTTGATCACCACATTGTGTACCTTTCAGGTGTCTGCCACTAAACTAGACACCAGAGCAATGTGGTGGACCCAACTCAACCTATGCCCTCACAGTGCTCCCAATGTCGGGTGAGAAGCAGAGTGACACACATCATGAGAGAAACAAGGTGTAAGAGAGAGAGGACTACACCTGCTTCAGGATGCCAACCACTCGGTCCCGAAGAACCAAGTTTGTTGGTGCAAAGGTGCTTCATATTTTATTTACTTATCTTGTTTATTTTCAGTCTCCTCACTAGAATGTAAGCTCAACAAAGGCTGGAATTTTTTATGTTTTATTCACCAAGTACCAAGAACACTGCCTGGCATATAATAAGAGCTCAATAAATAACTGCTGGATGGATGGTGGGATGGATGGTGGAATGGATGGATGGATGAGTAGACTGATGGATACATTTCAACATACAACGGCAGGCTGCAATTCTTTTGGGAAGCTCCATTCAAAGGAGCTCCTCAGGGTCACCACCATGGGTCTCTGCTCTTACCAACTCCCCTGGCCCCAGGTTAGTAAGGACAGTAACAGCACCCTTACACTTATCAGTTCACAAGCCCTTCCACACATGTGCGTTCATTCTAACCAGAATCCTCCCAACAATGTCATGAAGAAACTAAGGCCACATAAGTGACACAGCTGGGACTAGAGCACAACACTCTGGAATCCTCATGTAGTGTTCTTTCTCAGTACCTCTTGGGATCAACAAGATCAGGGCCCTCTACTTGGGGGAAAAAGTATCCCACAAGGCCCTGCAACCACTACACAAGCTCAAAAGTGGGATACCCCACATCCTCTCTCCAGGCCGCTGGGAGAAGACTTGGGTACTGAGCTCCACAAGGCTGCCTGTGTGAGTTCAGAGCACAGACAGCACCACAGCTGCCCAGCCTCGGGCGGGTGACTCAGGGAAACAAACCACTGAAGAAAGACAAGTACCAGGAAGTCAGAGAAGACAGCCAAGAGAAGAGTAACCAAATTAAGGAAACTCTTATGCAAGAGCTCCTTTCTTCAGTCCATGACAAAGCTTTCCATCCACGCAGGGTCAAAGGAGAAGGCCACGCCCAGGGGCACACACTGTGTTCTTTAGCTGTTCCACCAGTTAAGAGGCACTTAGAATTCTGCCTTCAGCTAATTCTGTGAAAGTTGTGAGGCAAAAAGTAGTTCCAAGTTTAAAAACTGCATATGAAAACTATGAAGTTGCTGTAATTGTCATTATTACCACATATTCATTCGGGGGATATGAGATACCAGGCACAAGATAAGTGTTTTACACATTTGGCTTGTCATTTAATCATCACAACAATCTTGTAACAACCTTCACCCCAACCCAGATTTGCTTCATTCCTCCCACACCTTCCTCCCTCCCTGTGATGGGGAGAGAAGCCTGCACCTGTAGACGGAAAGCACCTGCAGGTCCGTGAAGACCCTAGAAGAGCTAGCTCTCAGCATTTTCAAACACAATTCAGCCCACTGAACACTCTTCCAACAAGTGAAAGGGCAGTGTCCCAACAAAGCCTTTTCACACCTGTGTAGCGGGATCCCTGCGGGCGGCTGCCCAATGCTCCCTTCCCACTGTAACACTCCCCAGTAACAGGGGCAAGGGGCTCTTGGTGGCCACGTCTGAACCACAGGACCTGGCCTGCTGACCGTGACGGATGGAAGCAGATGCTTGACTGAGACCACACTAAGCATTCTTCTTCTCCCAGGAACTGGATATTTGGAACCATGAACAGGCACCTCTGGAGCCAAGCCCCAAGAACAAGAGCAGCCTGGGGGAGAAACCCAAGGAGCAGACTCGTTCTCCCCTTTTCCCACGTGTGGTACAGCAGCTCCTTCAACTCAATAAGGCGCTCCAGTGTCTAGCCCACACTTACAAGTAGTCGGGCAGTTTTCCAAAGTAACCTGAACCATCTATCACTCCTCCCACACTTCCTCCAAGCCCGGCCTCACCTGTATGACCCTGGGAGAGGGGGCGGGCAAGGCACACTTTCACAGGTGTTATTACCTACCAGTCCCCCAGGACACCAGAACGGTAGATAAGGAAAGTATGTGTCTTCCTCTCTCCCCTGGGATTACAGAACAGTCGCTTCTAGGCTTCTTTGGGTGAAATGGCATAATACCTTGGGTAACTTTCTTGATAAGAAAGACAGGCCCTGGCAAGTCCATCAGCTGCCACCACTAACAGGAGGTGCTCATTCCTGTGCAGGGGGCGGGAAGATACCCAGCCCTCATTCCTGCCCCTCCTCCTTGGGCACATTCATCCAGTGCATCTGCTATTTCATTCACTCACGTGGATATTTATCAAGCACCTACCATCCGGCCAAGCCACATACGCATTTGTGACAGACAGGTGCATTTTTATCCCAGGAATGCCAGCTGCTTCACTTATTAGCTATGTGACTTTGGGCAAATCACACCTCTGGCCTCAGTTTCCTCATTTGGTCATGGGGATGACAACAGGTTGAGTTGTACTAAATGAGACAATGCATGAAAAGGCCTTAGCACACTGCCTGGCAACAAACGTCAGCTACCATAACTGTGACAAGAGCAGGTTTTCCCACCCATCTTGAAGGTCAGAGATCCAACTTGGAGACTTCTCCTTCGCTAGTGTTTGTGAGTGTCCTCCCCAAACAGCTTCAAGATTCCTCCCAAATCCTGCTTCTCTGATGGTGGGGGAGTTTCTAAAAAGGATTAAGTTTTAAGTGAGTTAGCCTGTGGCTCACATGATTAGAGTCTCAATAGCAGCAGAGGAGAGAGAGACCTTAGACACGTGTGAAATGCTTGGGGAGTCCCCCTCGGTGAAGAGGAGCTGTGCAATGGGAGCCAGTGAAAGGCCAAGTTTTTCAAGTGCTGGCTCCATCTTATGTTGGTAGATGACAGTCAGACTTCTCCCTTCCTTCTAGAGCATTTGGCTCCTCTTGCGGGAAAGGACAGGAAGAAAGAAGGCAGGCCAAAAACGACATAACATTCCCATAGGTGGACAGGGCAGCTATCCCACTGACCAAAGCTCACAGAAAAGCCTGTAAACCCTTTATGATTGTGCATACAATTCTGAGAGTGGGTGCGTCAGTCAGTCAAGCAGAGCCAACGATGGCCAGTCCAGAAAGGACAGGAGCCTGGGCTTGGTCAGGCATGCTGGCCTGGGGTCAAATGAGGAGACCTGAGGTGGGAGGCATGGCATGAAGGCAAAGCTCCCTAGAGGAGAGAAAAGAAGAAAGAAGCTGCCACCAGATACTTCCCACAGCAAACTCGGTGCCCTTCTGGCAGATCTGGGTGGCAGAGACAAATGTCTTAAGCATCAGGTGGCTCTCTAGGGCTCTCAAAAACTCTGGAGCCCTCATTTATACAAAAGATAACAGAGCAGGTAGCATGTCTACTGAAAATGGAACCCTCATACCCTGCTGGTGGGAATGTAAACTGGTGCTGCCATATTGGAAAACAGTCTGGCAGTTCCTCAGATGGATAAACAAGAGTTACCACATGACCTGGCAATCCCACTCCTGGGTGTCCACCCAAGAGAAATGAAAGCATCTGTCCACACAAAAACTTACACAGTGTCCACAGCAGAATTACTCATACTGGCTAAAAAGTGGAAATAACCCAAAGGTCCATGAACTGATGAACGGATAAAGAAAATGTGGTACGTCCATACAATGGAATGTTATTCATCAATAAAAGGGAATGAAGCACTGATATACACTATAATGTGGATGAACCCCGAAAATATCATGCTGAGTGAAAGAAGCCAGTCACAAAGGAACACATATTGTATGATTCCATTCATATGACATGTCCAGAATAGGCAAATCTATAGAGACAGAAAGTAGATTAGTAGTTGCCTAGAGCTGGGGGAATGGAGGGTTTGGTAGCTAAGAAGTGCAGGGTTTCTGTTTTGGTGTAACGAAAATGTTCTAAAATTGTGATGATAGATGCACAACTCTGAATACACAAAAAGCTACTGAATTATACACGTTAAATAGGTGAATTGCATGGTATGTGATTATATCTCAATAAAGCGTTTACCAAAAATAAGAAAGAAGGGAAGAAAAAAGCCAGCCCCAGAGACAGGAGAGGATCAGAGTGCCCTGTTTCTCTCTCTCTCTTTCATTCATTCGTATCATTGAGTGTCCACTTCATGCTGGGCGGTAGGGTTACAGAAAAGACACAGGCCCTGCTTCTAAGGAGTTTTAATTTAAGCAGGCAATTGCATTGAGAACATTCAAGGACCTGCAAGAAACACAGAATGGGGAAGCCAGAGCCAGACATAAAGGTGGGTGTGGACTGAGTCATGGTGGGAGAGCAAGGCTGGAACTTCTGCTAAAATAGTCAGGCTATGTCTTTGATTTAGGCCATAGGGAGCTCTGGAAGGTTTTTGTTTGTTTTTTGCTAAGGAAGATTCGCCCTGAGCTAACATCTGTGCCAATCTTCTTCCCTTTTGTATGTGGGTTGCCACCACAGCATGGCCACCGACGAGTGTAGGCCTGCGCCTGGGAACCAAACCTGGGCTGCTGAAGCGGAGCGCACCAAACTTAACCACTAGACCATGGGGCCAGCCCCTGTGGAAGGTTTTAAATAAGGATTATGTTTTTCATGTCAAGGAGGGATTTGTGCCCTACCCCCCAGCTGAAGGCAGGCAACCCAGTTGGGAAGCTGTAGCATGGTTCACATGAGAGACATCAGAGACTGGGCAGCCACGGTGGGCAAGTAGAGGAGATCTCCCCACAGGGCTCAGGCAGGGGCTCCACCTCCCGTTTCCTGCCTCACCTGCTCCCTGGACACGCACTGCACTCACAAGCAACCTCCGTGGGGCTTTCAGGAAGCCAGAGTCTGGTCTAATCCCCAGGCAAATTCTGAGTGTGGTTAAGGCAAGAGCAGCCTTCTCCTGATGGCAACAGAGGACAGGTGACCATCTACAGAAAGCCATGGCCCCCCCAGCCTAAGTTTTAGCAATCTCTAGAAGATCTGTCAGAACACCTGCCTTCCCTGGAGGTCAGGACCACATATGAACACCAGCAGACATGTGCCCCAACCATGATGGCTTAGGGAAGGACCAGCCCTGGCCCTCCTCCATCAAAAGACACAGCAACAATGGGGCTGGAAACATCAACCCCAAGTCAAGACTCGAAGAATCAGAATTTCTATGTGCTGGAAGAGACAACATTGCTCCTGCACACACGCTCTGGCCCATCACAAAGCCACCACCCACCCATGCCTGCAGTTACCCCGGGCTCTCAACCCCGCAGATCCAGAGGCAGGTCTGCAGCTGGCGGAAATATGTGGGGCAACACCCTGAGTGTGCTTCTCTGTGCCCACTCAGACACCAAGAGGAAGGGCCTGGGCCGAGGAGGTGATGGGAAAGCAGAGGGAGCTCTGACTGGGCGGTCCTGTGGCAGGACCGACCTGCAGGCCTAAGCATGGACCTTGGGGTGGTAGACAGACTGGCTGGGAGCTGATCCCCAGAGAATTACCAGGAAGGGCCTGGAATGATAGTAATGCTGACTTTGTGGAGGGCTAATATCCACTCACCCATGACTTCACAGCAGCTGGGCCTCTGGTTTTTAACCATAATAATATGGTTGCCCTGAGCTTGGACAGGGCCTTCAACAAAACCTGGATGTGAGACTTGAGCTATTGACCTTGTGATCAAAGGACACAAGCCCACCAGGGTCAGGGACCAAGCTGAGGGAGTGCTTCTATTTACTGAAGTAATACTTACAAGAAGGAGCATATCCTTGGCCTCTGCCTGCCCAGAACACACATCAGAAGTCATAAGTTGCCTTCAGGGAGAACTGAGCTAACAGAATGGCCCCACAGGAATTCTGGGCAAGGTGAGCACAGAGGAAAGTTCTTGAACCCCAGTTCCACAGGAGCCACATCAGGATGTCTGCCTCTCTCCCCAGGCCCGAGGCACCGAGACCTCACTTTCTGCAGAGAATCACTTTAGAAAATAAAGGCTTCTCTTTCAGAAACCCATTTGGCCATTTATCTTAGGAACCATGGAAATGTTTAAACAATTTCTGAGCCCATAATCCTTCATCTGAAAATCTAGCCCAAGGAAACGATCCTAAATATGAAAGAAGCAAACACAGAATAAGCTTCAAGCTCAAAGATGTTCATCACGGTATTATTTACACAAGTGAGAAAGTGGAAATTATCTAAATGGTTTCTGATAGGAGTGGTTAAGTGAATTACGGTGGAACGACATGCTCAACGACTATGAAGGCATGGAGAGTGATAGTTATGAAGACCATGAAATAACACAGGGAGATGCTGATGATACAGAATTTAAGAAAAAAGCAGGAAACGAAAGTATGTGCACACAGTATGAGCTCAACCAAGGCTTAACTTTAAGGCAAAGTCCCTTAGACCTCTACACAATGGGCTGGCACGTCCGAGCGAGCCCACAGAGACCACGGCCTGGCCTGGGAGACCCCAGGGCCCGAGGACAGCACACTCGCAGGATTATTTACACAGCTTCCCCCTGGCCAGCAGGGCCTGGGATCTGGGTGTGACGTGGGGCGTGTGGACATTACCAGGGTGGCAGCGGCAGTGGCGGCAGCAGCAGCAGTCACGGCAGTGGAAAGGTCGGCACTCTCTCTCTCTCTAGGAGGTGGAGGGTACAGAAGAGGAGGGAGGTGGAGAGTAATAAGCAGATCACAGAGAGGAGCTCCTCCTTCAGCTGGCTTTGCTACAAACAGAATCAACAAGTAAAGGCGAAAGGCCCCCAAGAGAAGGAAAAAAAGAAACAGAAAGAAGAGAGAAGGATGGATGCAAGGGAGAAGAGTGTCGAGACTGCAAAGGAAAAGGGCCCATTCTGATCACCCTCGCTCCAGGGCAGAGACGAACTCCTCGTTCCCCCACGAAGTCAACGGTGAGCAGAGAAAATAGCATTTCCCAGAACAAAGTCCAGGGAGGCAATTTACCAGCCTGTGAGTACCTGTAAGTGCTTTGACACATTCCCCAGGGGAACAGAGAGGCCCAGACAGAGAGGAAAACACACAGCAAAGGTGATGACCAATGGCTAGGGCAGCACACAAGCAGTACTGGGACAGGCACCCTCCCACAGGCCTCCTGGGCCCCAGGCTCCAAAAGGTCCGGTGCCCAAAGGAAGGGGGTGTGCAGGACAGCATCGGTGCCGCCCCTCCAGTGCACCATTCCTACAAACATTGACTTGGGCGCTGAGAGCTGGGGAGGAAATGGAAGGCAGGGACAGGGATGGGAAACAGAGATGATCAAGACAGAAAGCAAACCAGCATGGGGCACAGGCTCAGGCAGCTGTCCTCCACAATGGGGTGGACTCATGAGTCTGCTTCACCCCAGTTCTTCTTGGCCTCCTTTAGGGACCACATGCCAGGCCCAGTGACAGAGATAAGCTGCTGGGGTTTGGTGACAGATGCTCTCACTCACTGAGGGTACAAAGGGCTGTCTCCAAACCCACCCACACCTGGCCCCAGATGAGCAGCCTGCAACCACCTCCCAACAGTGCCCAGAGGAAAAGGAAGAGGGAAAAAATTCCAAAGTCAGACAAAGACGCCTCAGGCAGCAGCTGGGTCCCCGCTCTGCTCCCCACAAGCCTTTCAGGCCAGGGGTTACCTATTGGCATGACAACAGGGCAAGACTCCTGTGGGTGCTGAGGCTGCTCCTCAAAAGCTGCTGCCCCGCTGTCCAGACCCAGCGGGACTGAGGCGTCGCCCAGTGGATGTGGAGCTGTTGCTTGGTGAGGGGAATCGAGTGTTCAGGGAATAAACACAGCCAGGCGGGGCATTCCTTAGGCCTCAGGTGATCTCTGTGCAATTCCCAGCTCGGTCACCCACCCATCACGGGACCCGAGCAGAGCAAGCTACTTACCTTCGAGCCTTCCCTCAGCAGGAACAATGAGACCACCCATTTGCCTCATGGAGCAGTGATTAGTGTCAAAATTCAAAGTGGGACCATGAAAGAGATTCGGTCCAAAGGACCATAAAGAAGTTTTATGACCATCCACAACCACAGGGCTAAAGTCGGTTCTCTGCATTTTTCCTGAAAAGGGAGGTCACCCGAGGGCTGTGCCCCAGGCAGCCTGCTCTGGTCAGCAAGGTGCAGGAGGCGTTAGGGAGAGTTCCTGGGGAGGGGCTGTGCAGTTCCCAAGGGTCATGACCTGGCCTCAATGGGAAAGGAGGCTTCATTTCCAAGAGGCACAGACCTTGCCAGAGAACCAGAAGCAGGGGCTCCTGAGAGGGTGTAAGTAAGTGGGCAGAAGCCACAGGGTGCAGCTCGGGGCTCCAAACCCTGACGGAGCACTGGCCTGTGCACAGAGCCGTGTGATCAGGGAGACACAGGGAGTCAGACCTGAGCGACACAGCTGGGGTGAGCACACACACAGCTCATCATCCCTCAGTGGAAGGCGCCAAGCGGCCTTGGCAGCAGCCAGGAGGGAGAAGTCAGCTCCACTGCAGGGCTTCACGGAGCTAAAAAGGTTGAAAGCCATAAATGGTGGCCAGAAAGTGAGAAAGTAGGAGACGGAAGGACGCAAGCAGGGCAGAGGGGGCCGCAGGAGGCCGAGAGTGTGTCTGGGTGCAGACAGAGACTCCAGTGTGGCTGTGGCATAAAGGGTGTGAAGGGGGCCTGAGGAGGAAGCGGCTGGAGGTAGGGCAGGGCTGGACTGCAGAGGGGCTTAGATGCTGAGCTCAGGGCCTCAGACCCTTCAGACCCTTGCCTGTGGGTGGCGGGGACATACTAAAGGGTGTAAAGAGAGGGCATGACATGGACAGGATTAGAAAGGCGTCAGAGGACACACAAACAGAATCGGAGAGACCAGTCCTGGGTGCTTCCTCTGGGGCAAAGGGCTGCCAAGGTTATTACAAACCCACCTGGCCAACTGGGCCTGCATTCCTCACCCGTTGGGTAACTTTTATGGCGGTTAATCACACAACCATCCTGTATTTCTTATTTAGGGCTAATGCTGCCAGGCGGCAACCTGCCTTCCCTTCACCTTGGGTGGTTTGAAGTTTCCTTTCCTGGTTAAAGTATGAGGAAGTGCCGCGTGCACCTGCCAACCTGCTATGATATCCACCTTGGCACCAGGGTCCCAGTGCTGGCCCTCGGGTAGGACAACTGTGCCTCAGAGAAGCACCTTTGGCTCCAAGACGCTGGACGTGCTGGAACCCTATTGGGATTCTCAAACACCGGGGGGGGTGGGGCAGGAGTAGAGCGGAGTTCCGAGGACACACAGCAATGCTGTTGTTCTCCATCGTACCTGGGAAGCCTCCCCACTCCCACTTATCGTGAGACCTAAGTTGTTTTGGTGAATGGAGCGGGCTAACAGCTTAATAAGGGCAGGGGCAGAAGCCACAAAAGCCCGTGAGAGCTCAGCCCTGTGTGGGGCTTCAGACACGACCCTACTCTGAAGAAGCTCGTAGCCTGACAAGTCCCTACATCCCCTGAGATTCTGTCACCTGACGGTTCTGTTCTGTGTCATTATCCACTCTCCTCTGACCCCACGGAGGCCACACACATGCGAGAGAGGGTCTCGGCACTGGTACCGAGTGAGGGAAGCAGGAGGCAGGGAGAGCAATAAAGAGTGTCTCACCACAGCAGTGGGCGGCGGAAACAGGCAGGAGGAATGGGGGGGGGGGGGTGCTCAAATCAACAGTAACACCTGATGTTTACTGAGGGCTCTCCGCATGCCAGGTGCTTAAAGCCCCATGCAGTAAGTACTAACACCTTGCTCTCCTGCCCACAAGGAAACCATCAAAGTCTGGGGAACTCAAGTCTAAGGTCACCAAGCTGGGAAGTGGCAGAGCCAGAACCCCGCCCTGGATACTGGCTTTGAGAAACACTCTAAGAGGCGACTGGCTGGCCTTGAGGAGAGTTACCGCTGATGCAGCGGGAGGAGTCTGAGCTGCAGCCCTACGGTTACTTATGTGACTCTCTCCCGGTCCCTTCCCCTCACTAAGCCTCAGTTTCCTCACCAGTGAAGCAGAGGAGACGTTCTAGCACTATCTGGCCTCAGGGGTCCAGGCAAATTCCAGCCAAGAGTGAAGGAGGGAAGTCAGGGGGCGGAGATGGGACAAGGCCCCGCTTCAAGTAGAACAGCACCACTGTGACCCGCTGTAGATGGGGTTTGTGTAGCATTTTAACGGGGCAGAAGGAGGTTCGGTTCTTAAAACCCTGTTTGAGAACCCCTGGACTAGATGTCTTCGAGGCCCCTCCTATTTTAAGCATCTTTCTCTCTCATCTTAAATGGGGTGGGCTGACAAAGGAAGACTCAAAATGACAGCAGGGTGACGCTGAGAGGCTCTAACGATGCCTGCTACTCAACGAACAGTACACAAAGGTCAAAGCCAGATGCTACGAACTCCCTTTCTTTCTCTTCACAGCATAGTAATGAAACAGAGGACACGGGACATTCCTAAATTGGAAATGGGTGTACTCCCAGTGTTTCTCCTTCCACCTCTTACGTTTCCTGTCATCACTTTATTACATGTTCTTTATAGCTATCAAACAGATACTATCCTTTACCAGAAAGGTGGGGCAGAGTTCAAGTTTCTTTTTGACTTGGTTATCCGAAAGCCAGACCATACTTTCCCGAAGAAATAATCAGGGTGGAGCTGGAGCAAAAGAAACAAGGTTAACCAGCAGAGAGGGAGATAAAGGGGAAAGATTCTCCTGAGGTGGAAAGTTAACCCTCGGAAGAGAAGGAAAAGATGAAGAGGCAAAAAAATGTGGATTGGGTGGGGAGGGAATGAAACTGACAAGACTAGAGAAAAAAAAGATGTAAATACGTTTGAAAAACTAAAACTAAAATATTTCCGATGCTAAGTTTCAGGTGGGGCAGGAGGAAGAATGAGGGGTTCTCAGCATCCTAGGGAGAACAGGAGGGTTGGGGGATGCTGCCTGCTTTCCCCAAAGTGTGATTCCACAGAACATTCATCACTTAGGATGGTTCATGGCAAACAGTTCTCTAGCCAGACAAGCTCCAGAAAGCCCACGGCGTGCTGAGTACTTCTGGAGGCTGTAACGTGCACGCAATAGCACACTGACAGCCCTGCAGGAGTGGGACCCACTTCACATGGTTCAACCCAGCATTCCTCCAATGCATCTGGCCTCAGATCTCCATCTTGGAAAGCACATTTTTGGAGAAGCCCAAACTCAGGCAGTGTCCAGTGTTAGCCAGCACAGCGGTGCCAATGGTCTATCTTGGCTTGTTTAGTTTCTCCACCAGCTTGGACTGGGGCAGAGAGGAGCACATAGCTGGTATAGGACATTCGGAAATGTGTTGTTTGAAGCCTGGGAATTATCTAGATAAATCGTGTCATAGGAATTCAAGATGGTGGCTAACTTTCACTGGTCCAACATTTGTTTTGACTTTACAATTAAACAGGGAAGCCTTCCAATCACCTAAAATACAACGTATCTATGCATTAGCATCTTCTCCTCTAGTCTTCCTTGACCACAGTCACCTAAATTCAAAAACATGACATCATCACTAACTCTCTTCACCCAAGTATGTATTTTAATCTAATTTGTATGCCATTCAGACCACAGCTGTCTATCTTCTTCTCAGGCAGATTTGCCGGAGGCCGTCAGTTGCCTTGATGAGTAAGATGTGACAACACTGGGTCTACAGTCTATCACTCATCCACTGGTGTAATAACTATCAAGGAGAGAAAAGAGATGCAGCTGGCACGACTCGTTCTTTGTAATCCCTGCTGGCTCCTGGTGATGGTGGCTTCCTCTTCCAGGCATTCACTGCCACTGCTTTAATAACGGGCTCGAGTCTTGCCACGATCAACATGTGCTCATTGGCATCAAACAAGTGTTCCTTGAGGACAGGGCTTTTCTTAAACAAATACTTGTTGGATTGAAGTGGCCTGGATTCTGCAGGGCATCTACCTGTTCTCTCTCACATTCTCCAACATTCTTCTAAGACGAGCCACAAAAGTCTCGCTGTCTTGCTTGCAGGTTTTCTCAGGGCCCTGGTCCAGGCCTTGGTCTTGGCCACGTCAAGGGACTCAAAGAGCCTCGAGAGGTCTGCTCGCCACCGGCTCTCCCACCTTGAGCTTCAGTTCCCTTGTAATAACAGGGTTGTTCTGCTCTCTCCTGCCTAACAGACTCAGCTCCTTCACCTGGCCCTATAAGCTCTGCTGCTTACCCACCCCAATGGCCATCTCGATCTGCCTCGATCTGGCTCCTTTCTGCCTTGAAGTCCCCATTCACTGGCCCCAGCTGAGAGGCCCACGTCTCCCTCCTGCCTTTAGAGCCTAGCTCACATCCTGGTTCCTCAGGCCATTGCTCTCTCCTCCCTCTGAGCTTCCAAAGCATTTGGCAGCCACCATCCAATCACATGCTGTTTGGAATTGTTAACGAATTGTCTCCTGGAAGGGTCCCACTTGCCATAAGTGGGGATGGAAGCTTTTGGACAGGTAGAACTGGGATCTTACACTTATTTAGAATCTCTCTGCAGCAACTGGTGTAGCAACATGCCATAGCAGTCCTCAGAAACGCTTGGTGGACACATTGCTGTTTCCCGCTTCCCTTCTGGTCCGAGTGAAGGCACACAAAGTCCCACAACTTTGACGGAAGCTGTCAACTACCAACAAGCTCACTACCTCAAGCAGATCTAGAATTTGTCTTGAAATGAAATGGACACTGGGCCTTTTAGAAATGGGCATACAGTCTTTTCAGATGAATTTCAATGAAATTTGGTACACAGGTAAGTTAGATGTGTCATTGCACCTAGGAGATTACAGTCTAAAGATACAAATTAAAGTATTTGGGATAAATGGGAAATACCAAAGTTATATTTTTGGATAAATAATAATGCTTCTCAAGCAGACTGGAAATAACCAACGTTATTTCCCAAAAACTAGCTCTTAGATCAATCTGATTCTCCAGGTCATGATGAAGTGACGAAAGCTGACGCATCTTCAACATTAGTGTCCTAAGCAGGGCTAAGCCCCAAACACACGTGGATCAGACACGCAGGGAGAAGCTCTCTTTTCTCAGACCGGGCCCAGTCCTCATGATGCTCAGCGGTGGATGAGTCAGACCTCCCAGGTATTTTGCTGGGGGCTGGCATTCAGGTCTGAACTAAGCACGCAGTCTCCGGCACGTGCCCCCAGAAGATGCAGTAAGACTGGATAATTTTGAAGTTACCTGAAAGTCTGACAGCTAAATGGGTGTTTTTAATCTCTTAAAAGGAAAATACACAGCTGCCCAAAGACAGGAAACAACTGGTGCTTTATTTGGGGAGAATTAGGGTTGCCATTTTTCTCTCAATTTTGTTGGAAGCCTAATTCCAAAAAAACAAAACAAGCATCAAAACCCCCAGCAATTTCCTTTGCCTAAAAGAGTTGACAGCAACAAGCGAGCACCTCATATGGCACTCAGCTCGTGTGAACTCTGTGAGATAAGGAGGGTGGTAGTGGTGGGGTTGTAAAATGCCAAAGGGTGAGGAAATCACTTCCCTTCCCTCACCCCTCATTATTCATGTATTTGCGTGCACACACACACACGCCCTCCCTCTCTCCATCTTCCCAGACCTCACCTGGTTGATAACATAGATGCCATAGTCCAACTGCTGACGTTGAAGGATCGGGTGCAAGTAATAGAGCCAGTACTTGAGGTGTTCCTGCCGATTGCGGAAAGGAATAATGATGGCCACCTTGTGAGGAGAGACGCAGTCCTTGGGGGTGTAGCGGCCACCCAACTTCACCTCCGGGTTCTCTTCCGCCACACGATTCAGGTCCACAGCCATGTTAAACTCGATCATCATGGGGCCAACTAGAGAGGTGGAGGAAGGAGAAGTTAGCCTGCCACAGAACTTGCCAGGCCACAGGCGGCAGCCACAAGAGACATCTCCTCCCGGGGGCTGTGGGGCAGTGGAAGAGGCACTCACATCCAGCACTGGGCACCATGGCCAGCAGTAGCATGACCATCCCAGGAAACCCCTCATTGCCGGGCAAACCCAGAGTGCTGGGCACCCCAGGAAGCACTCACCCACCCAGGACACACTCCCCTCTATGTTTCTCAACTGTAAAGTAGAAATGGGGTAATTCTTGCTCAGACTTCCTGACAGGCAGGGGTGAGGATCAGAGAGCATGGATGAAAAAGCACTTTCTCAGAATCCTGACGGTAAGGCCTAGTTCTGCCACCTCCCAGCTGGGTGGCCCTGGACAGGTACTCCCTGGTCCTAGCCTAGTTGGGGGAGAGGGATGTGTGTGTGTTGGGGAGGTCAGTGTTGAAAAAATCAGCCTCAAATCAGACGGCAGCAGGGAGTGGCCTGGGGGACCCATGTCTCAGAAAGGGGCTTGATACACAGATGAAATAAACTTGATGGAGTGACTGGACGAAAGGAGACCCTAGAGAAGAAACAGCTGGAAAGAACATCAAAGAAGAACACTTCATAAAAGTAGGGGATCAAGTACTAACAAAGGGGATGAAGAAGGGAGGAGAAATCAGGGATGACTCCCAGGTTTCTGGCCTGGAAGAACAGGGCTCCAGATGAGTGAAATAAGTTAGCAAGAGAGCTCTTGGCTTAGAAGAAAAATCAGTGAGACCTGGATAGTGGATTCTGAATTAGCAGCAGGTTCGGTGCAAAGGGAAGGGCAAAGGTCAAGATCCAGATTTGGATATGGAAGTCCTTGTCTCCTAAGTAGAAGCAGGTGGAGCTGAGAGAAGCCAACTCCTCCAAGGCTGGGGACCACCCTCCTGCAGCACACACGGTGAGGGCCAGGGAAAGATGACTGGCCCAGGGACACACAGGGAATTGTGGACACGTCAAGACTCGAACCCAGGTCCTCAGTAGTCCCTTGTAGGCCAGACTTTCTCAAAGTGAGTTCCAGGAGACAGTAATCCCAGCAAGATGCCCAATGGAAGAACATGTTCCCTGGTCAAATCAGGGTGGGAATTCTGCATACTAAATCCTGTTTCTGGAAAATCATGACGTACAGGAAGGGGCTGAGAAGCTGTACGTCAGGAAACCCCCTTCACTTTATTTAACCACTATTTTCCAAATTTGTTTGGCCACAGAACCATTTTATCAGGGAGCACACTTTGGGAACTGTTACTCTAATGTAGCCAGCTTCACCCGTGAAGCAAACCAGCCACGAGAAGAAAGAAAGGAACGGGACCAGCCCAAGGGTGCAGCACTTAAATCTGCACATGCTGCTTGGCAGCCCAGGGTCCGCCGGTTTGGATCCCGGGTGTGGACCTACGCACTGCTTGTCACGCCATGCTGTGGCAGGCGTCACACATACAAAGTGGAGGAACATGGGCACAGATGTTAGCTCAGGGTCAATATTCCTCAGCAAAAAGAGGAGGATTGGTGGCAGATGTTAGCTCAGGGCTAATCTTCCTCAAAAAAAAAAAAAGAAGAAGAAGAAAGGAAGGAACCCAGAGAACAGAGGTGAGAATGCTGACCACAAACTCAGAGCAAGTTCACCTGAAACAGGCGGGCAAGAACTGAGGCCCAGTGTGCAGCCCTCTGTGCCCTGTTTATCGATTATATGTGGCTCAGCAAGCACCCCTGTCCCCAGAGATCACCGCCCTCCTGAAATGAGACAGCCCGAGAAAAGGAAGCTATGACACCTGTCAGCAGGCGGAGTTGCCATCTCCTCCCCATCTCCCCTCTCTGATCCCACCAGGACTCCTCACACCTTCCCCCTCCCTCTGATGCTGACCCAGGTCCGTCATCTGGGACCTGGTCCCATTTGCTTATTTTCTTCTGAGACACAGCTCTGATCCCATTACTTTCCTGCTAAAAACCTCTGATGGCTCTAAGGCTGTGCGGCCTTCGACAAGGTAAGGCCAAACCTCCAAGCATGGCAACTAGGCTCTGTTCTATCTGCCCCCACCCCTGTAAACCAGGCCCATGTCCACATGCTTCCGTTTGCCGGAAATGCCCTTCCCTCTTTCCTCTATCAGGCACTTCCGCCCTGGGAGCCAGGCCAGAATCTTAAAATCAAAGCCCCGATCTGCTTTACCTGCTCTCCTCATTAGCACAGAGCCTGGGACAGAAGTGGGATCCCGAGGGCTCCAAAAGCTCTGGCCCCTCCCTGGAGGGACAAGGCCTCACAGATCAGTCCCTGACATGACTGCCTGCTGACCCAGCTCCAACCTCCCAGGGGCCCTCAGGTCAGTAGGTGCTGTGCTCCAGGACTAAGTAAAGGGTCACCCTAAAGCAGTTTTTCCCCAATCTATCATCAGGATCTCCTGAGGCAACTGTAAAAACATGGAATCTCAGGCCCCTCCCCCAGAGAGTGTGCCCGGGCAGATCTTAGGCAGGACCTGGGGAGTAACCAGGAGCCCACGTGATTCTTATTGGGCAAGGTGGACAACGGGGAGCCGGACCAGCCATCCTCACAAGCCCTAGGGCTTTCATGGAGGTCGCCCGTCCCCACAGGGCCCACCAGGCCTGGGCTGTTCGACTCCCCAACCCTGGGAAAAGCTTCGAGGAGGCCCTGCTGCACAGTGCAGGCATGAAAAACTCAACAGACCTGTCTGTCCTTGGGCTCTTCTCACTTCAGAGGGCCCCACAACATCTGCAGCCCCCCAGCCCCACCCTACCCTTGGTTCTGAAGATGCTGCTAAACATAACTCCATTTTCGGGAACCCAAGAGGCATCTGGACTGTCCCCCTACCAACCTGCTCACACTTTCTGAAACCAACCCGGAAGACAGGAATTCACACTCGGTGTGCCCAGCTGCCCCCCCGCCCGGAGGAGACACCTGCGGGCTGGAAAGCATCTTTGTTTTGCCCCTTCAGGAGTTCCAGAAAGGTGGTCTAAACAGGAGAAAGGATGCCTGAGCCCTGGTTCAGCTCCACCAGCGACTTGTTGACGACCTCTGGGCAAGTAGGCTCTGAGGATGCTGGTTTCCCATTTGTCAATTACAGGGACTGGACCCCAACCTGCCAGTGAACTGTTACTCAGCCCCTCCACCACCACCACCTACGGCCAAACCAGCTTTCCCTCTAGAGTCCCTCAGCAACTGACACCACTGTCCACCCAATTACAGGAGCTCATAACTGGGGTGGTCCATCTTCTGTTCCCCCGCCCCCTCCCCCAACCCCAGCACACACACACACTCACTCACACATGGGAGGCGTCAACAGCAAATGACAATCCATGGGAGCCTACTCAAATGCCAAAGGCAAGTCTTTTCTGAAGTGTTTGTTTAATACAAATTTTTCCTGTGTATGTGTCAAGGCCACTTTCAATTTGTTTCAATCAATACTTTCTGGGCACCTACTGTGTGCCAAGCTGTGTGCCAGGTCCAGGGAGCTCGAGGGGGTGGAGAGGAGGTGATGAGATGGACAGGACAGTTCTGGACTTCAAGGAGGTCCTGCTGAGCATGTGGCAGAACCTAGGTGAACCTGGCTGAGCCTCGAACCTGCTTCAAGGCTAGCCAAGAGACGTGCTCCTCCAGTGTTCCCTGGAGAGCTTCATCACTGAGCAGCCTGTTCTCACTCTCCTGCTCCTCTACACCCCTCTCACAACCCTTGTCACGTCTCCAACCCATCCAGAGTACCCTGACCCCCAAACCTACCCGCCTTGCCCAGTCTGGCAATTCTTTCTGCACCTTCTCTCTGTGAAGCCTCCACAGCTGAGAAACCTGCAGCTAGCTCACCCCTCTGGGATTGGACAGCACTTGGCCATCAGTGGCAGCTCCAGACCTGGAGTCAAATGCCTTCTTGGGTCCAGTGCTAGCCAGGAGCCTCCCGAATGCCCTGCACATCTCCTGCCACACTGAAGGGACCATCCCCTGCTGCACGCCTGGCTCTGTCACAGTGAGAAAGTCCAATGAGCTAGGACTCTGGGAGGGCAGGGACCAGCTGTGCCCAGAACCACACAAGCCTGCTACCAGGTCTCAGAGCCACTAGCCGGGGCCTCAGGGAGAGGCAAGGGGAGGAAGCAGAGGGCTGAGGGCTTCATGACAGTCCTCAGGCCGAGCCAGGGCTCCCTTGCTGTGCAGCGCATGGCGTGTGCTACCACAGGCCCTCGGCCCCGCTGGGCTGGCCTTGTGTGTTTTCTTGGCTCTGGGAGCTGGGAAGCAGGGTTACGTAAGCAGAGGAGCAGATGTGAGCCTGTCCTCGGCTCCCCCAGCTAAAGCCCCGCCACGTGGGCCTCTCGGCTGGGAGTCCAGGTCACGGCCTTGCGTGTAAGTCACTCAATAACTTCAATGTGTGAGCTCAACTCAGACAAATTCCACTGCTCCACTGCCCGGCATGGCAAACCCAAACACACACATTCCCCTGCATAGCGGCCCTGCTAATCTAGCGCCAACCCAGCACGGACTCCCTGCTGCGCCTTCCTGAGGGCTGAACCACTGGTTCCGTCCTCCAGCCTCAGCAAAACAGGCTGGAACATCTAGTCACGGCTTCCCAAGTGAAGGGCCAGTGCTTAAGACATGACCCTGGGCCTGATGCTGGGCTGTGACAAGGTCTCGCCAGCCTGGGACAAGATGGTAAAAGTAGACAATGCACAATGTTCTTCACTGAGCCGAATGTAATCAACGTATCAGAATGTCCTTCTTCCAAGATTAAGTGCTTCCTCCTCTTTAAAGGTGAAAATGTCCTTTTTTTATGAAATGATCACGGTGGAGATTGATTCTGGATTAATTTTTTAAGTTCAATTCCTTGAAAATCCTTATTTGGCAGCCATGGGCCAGGCCCCTGAGTTTCTTTTGAAACTTTCCTGGGCAATGAAATTCAAACATTTGAGACTTGCGGGACTAGGGGGTGCCCAGAGCTTCGTGGATCTACCAGTTGGGATGCTGTGTTCCTTGCCCAGATATCAGTCCTGCCATCCATTGCACGGGGGCCACGGACTGTCCTCAAACTATCTCCCCCTAAACTACAGTGTTGTTCCACAGGCTCACGTGGCTGGGCCGTTTTCCTGTGTCCCCATCTTCCAAAGGCCAGATATGCATTGGAAGCTGAGCCAGGCGCTACGAAATCCCCAGGCTTGGGAATGACAGCTGCTTGCAGTGGGTCCCATGAACGCACGGTGCCCTTGTGGCCCCTTAGACTAGAAATGCAAAACACCACCAACCGCACAGGGCTCTTCCCAAACCTTCTCTCCAGTCCTTCAGGGAGGAGAAGCTCTTTCCAGTTGGCCAAGGACTTCGTAATCACCAATCCAGCAGCTGCCTGGCCTCGGCTCAAACATCACCTCTCCCAGGAAGGCTTCTGGGACCACCCTAGGTTGGTTCTTCCTCTTCCTCCACCTCCCTGAAGTCCTCCCAGCACCACATCCATTCAAACATGCAGCCAGTTATCAGACACCACGTGCCAGCTGGTGCCAGGTGTGCACAGCGGGGTAAGAGGAGGTCTCTGTCCTTGGTGAGGAAGGAGGCCAGCAAAGTAAACGACAGTGAGTGTGCAGAGGTGAGAACGGCGGAAACGGCAGAAAGGAAGCCGAGTCAACTCCGGGCCAGAGAAGAGCATCAAGGGAAGCTCTGCAGAGAAGCAGCTGCCTCAACGGGGCCCCTCAGCTCCTCTCCAGGAGCTCATCACTCAGTCCTGAGTATCCGCCGGCTGCCCCAGGCACAGAGCACGTGAGCAAATCTAAGCCGAGTGGATGGCGCACAGCTCTTCTCCCTGCTTCCCTGCCACTGATGCAAGCAACACAGAGGATTTCAATAAACCTCAAGGAAATGTGATGGAAGACCCTGGGACAGAGAGCCACCAGAAGGGATTCCTCAAGTCTCAGGTTATCTATTTCTCATTGAGTTTTAAGATCTAACTCATGACGGCTTCTAAGGTACCAGAAATGACTTACTTCTTAAACCAGATGTTCACGGTATTTTTCTTTATACCTTTGGGTATATCTTTAAAATCGAACAAGAACTATTTTAAAACATAACCCAAGGACAAGACACGTGACCCCTCCTTCGTCCCTTTCCCAACAAGGAAGTGTCTTTCAGAAAAAAGTTTTCAAAACATACAACTCAGAGACCAGAAAACAGGAATAATCTACTCCTAAGGTTGACTTGATATGTCTCAGGCACACTGCACACAGAACGCAATTTCAACACCCTCTGATCTTTCTGCCAACTCACCATCCAAGCCACCAGTAAAGCCCGGGGAGAGAAATGCTCTTTCAACAGGAAGCAGAGCTCATTTGTGGTCTCAGAACCCTGCATTTGGGGGCCTAGAGAAAAACAAAGTATTTGCTCAAAAAATAAAGGAGCCTGCCGGAGGAGGTGTGCAGAGCAGAGTCCCGGGGCCACAGGGAGGCTGGACCAACCAGGCACAGTGGGCCAAGCACTCCTCTATCCACCTCTGTGCTCAGAAGCAGCTCTGCCCTGGGCCCGAACTGCCACACTTTGTAGGTCTTCCAAACATGACCAGAAAATGACCTGCCCAGCAGTGAACCATCCACCTCAGTGGCTCTGCCTTTTCTTGTGCCCTGCTCTCTCCCTCGTTAAATCCCACTCAACCATCGACCAAAGGCCAGGCAGGCGCTCTCACCAGCTAGGGCACTGGCTTTTCAAGTGCCAGTGAGGTTTCCATCTACCGCAGAGACTTTCAAACTGTGGAGTGCAAGAAGAATCACCTGGGGAAGCAGGTCAAACTGCAGATTCCTGGGCCCTGCTCATCAGAGCTTCTGATTCAGTAAGTCTGGGGCTGGGGCAACGACTCTGCATTTTCACAAGTGCTCTAGGTGACTTTGATGTGGGTCCCTGGGCTGTATTTTGAGAAACACTGGTTTACAGGTCCACTCACTAACCACCACCTCCTTCCCACCCCCATGAAGCTCTTTAAGGGTGAGGTACCAAGAAAAACAACTTACTCTCAGGAACTCCAGTGTATTTCTGCCCTCTGATGACGTCCATCACGTGGCAGAACATGTTTCACTTTTGGCTTTCGCAAAGAGACGGATGTAATAACTGTGAAGGGCCCCACGGTCTGAATATCTACTTTCAACTCTTCCCCAGTCTTAACTTCTTAAGTTACATTTTCTCTTTTCCGTGTTTTAATTTATTTATATCGGTCCTTTTTATGGGGCATATTCTCATGAGTTACCTCAAAACTTTGTGAAGTAGGTAAGGTAACAATCCTTCAAAGTTCAAGCTTGGAACTTCAACGCTCCCCCAGAGTCCCTCGGGCCAGTCAGTCGCTGCTGCCAATGCCCACGGCACCCTTCACGGACGGCTGTCACCACCTCTCCAAGCCTACACTCGGGCCCTTAGGGTGAGGGCGCCAGTCTGTCCACCTGCTTCCTCTGTGAGACCCTCATTGCCTTGAGGGCCAAGGGTGTGGCCCACTCCTTCCTGTACCTGGGACGGCTTCTGGCAGGACGGGATCCACGAATGTGGGTTGACCCACCCAGCACTTGTTCAACTATGAGTTAAGAAGCTGAGCCGACAGAGCAGGAAACCATCTTGTTTTTGATGCTCGAGAATCTAGAGTGTTGTCCCAATGACACACCTACAGCCAAGGTGACCAAGGGCAAAACCACTCTCCTTTCTGGACTCCAAAGATGCCTCTTGCTTCCAGCATAGCTCCTGATTCATGATTTACAGACACATTTTCACCCTCAATTTTAAAATAAGTTTCCTCGAGGCTCTAGGCCTATAATTTGAGACTTGGAGGCCATGGACGGCCCAGCGTCCTGATGAAAATGTTGCATTTCCTCATCTAAACCTCACGCTGCCACATCAAACAGGCTCTTCACCAAATACCACTTATTCTTGGAGAGAATAACCCCAAAGCTCAAAGCCAGATATGGGTTGTGAGATCGTCAGAAAAGCTTTGGGTGGTCCTCAGTCCAGGATCCTCTCACCAAGGGTACCAAGCCCTAAACCTAAGGGAGCAGAGCCAAGGTCAGATTCAACCATCTCAAAGGGGCAGGATCCACATCGAACCAGAACCCTGAAGAATCCTACATATTAGGGCCGGAGGGACCTTGAGAATCATGTTTCAGCCGCAGGGTTACACACGAGGGAAACTGAAGGCCAGGGAGATGGACAGACTTCCTCAAGGACACCCCTGGATTGGCAAAAACGCCATCCTTATCTTCCCCTTATGAATCCTTTAGGGTTCTGATGTTCATGGATGCATCCACACAGGGGACAGCAAATCGCAGCACCCAGGCCCCTCTACTCTCCCTGCTGTGTCCCTGGGGCGTCTGTCTCAGAATCCTTCTCAACCTTGGGGTCCAGGGAGCCACCGACTGATCCAAGGTGGCATACAAGTGGGTCTTACTTGACATCACTGATTAAACCCCTTCTCAAGCGTACTTCTAAACCACATGTGGTCACGGCTCCCAAATTTAGTGGGGCAGTAGAAGCAAGGAGAGAACAGGGGGAGACCTCTGGGAGACCCCAGAACTGGGGGCAAGACAGTACACTTCTGTCCCAGGCTGACCTGAGGAGAAGGTTTCCACTAGCAGTGAAACCGCAGAGATGCAAGGCCCTGGGGTCAGGACGCCACGCCGGGGACCACAGGCTTTTACAGCTCACTAAACAGGCTTCCCAGTGTTTGTCCTCTGGGGGAAAACCGTCCCAGGAGGAATTTCTGCTTTGCTTGGTCCTGGCCCAAAGGCGGATTTCCTCCTCCCCAGCTCTTCTCCACACTGGCTTCCTTCCCTCCCTCCGCTGGAATTTGTGGAAACCGCCTTGCCCACAGTTAGCACCACCAGGAAAAGCTTGGGAGGCCAACTCGCCTGGAAATTCTGCGTTAGCCCCAGGAAGATCTTGCTGCATCTCGTCCTGTTAGAACTGGAACACTTCTGGAAGGGATGGCTTTGAGCTTCTCAGAAAAGAGAATACAAGCCTGGTTTTCTTCTTTATTTTTTTTAAAGATTGGCCCTGAACTAACATTTGTTGCCAATCTTCTTTTTTTCTTCTTGTCCCCAAAGCCCCCCAGTACATAGTCATGTATTCTAGTTGTGGGTCCTTCTGGTTGTGGCATGTGGGATGCCACCTCAGCATGGCTTAATGAGCAGTGCCATGTCCACGCCCAGGACCCAGACTGGCAAAACCTGGGCCGCTAAGTGAAGCAGAGCACACGAACGTAACCATTCGGCCACGGGGCTGGCCCCAGCCTGGTATGCTATTTTAAGACTTTCCCATGCAGGCTGGGGCAGCCTCCCTGCCTCCTCTGTGTCCTCCACTGCCAGCCTGGAGTCAGTCACCAGCAGGGAGCTCAGAGCCTGCCTCTTGAGAACTCCAGGCCCAGGATGGCAGGAGCCACATTTACCTCCAGTCCTCTCTGATTACTTCCCCCTCCTCAGGATGCTGGGGGCGGGGGGACCCTTTACTCTGCACCTTCTTATGTCATTTGTTAGAAAAGATGTAGAAATCTGACACAAAGTTCTATAGGAACCAAACGCAATGTCTAAGGGTAGTAGTACAGTAGGAAGGGTTACAGGTCAGGGTTCAAATCCCTGCTCCACCTCTGAAGAGCCACAGAAATTTCATAACCTCTGAACCTTGTCAGTGTTAGCACAGTGCCTAACACACAGTAGGCCTACAACACATATTTGCTGACTAAATATATGCCTAGCACTTGCCTGTGGGCCTTACACTCCAAGAGGCAAAGTCATTCTTAACAGAATTCACTACAGGCCAAGGAGTCCTAGAGAAAGACTGCTGAGGAGAAGCAGCCGAGTTCAGCTATACCAGCACACCTCAGATAGGGAGGAGCAAAGGGTACAAACACAGTCACAGAAAGAAAAGAGTACTGCTGAGAGACTACACAAAGCAAAGGAAAAAGAGTCTGAAGTTCAAACAAAAGATAGCACGGGCAAAGTGAACAGACAGATGACAGATTCAGAGAAGGTATCCGCGGTAGCCGAGACCAGCATTAGTTAGTATCAAGGACGTATAGTGAAATCCTGCAGACCATCAACAAAAATATAAGAATCCCAGTGAAAAAACAGCTGAAGCCTTATTATGAAGAAGCAATTTACCAAGGAAGAATCACAAAGGCCATCAGGCATATGAAGAGATGCTCAAGCTCATCTGTAATCAGAGAAAGCAAGTTCAAACAAGAGCTACCCCAGTGCATCTATTTGTTTGGCAAAAAGCAGGAAGCAGGTTAATGCCAAGGATTTGAGGAGGTACAGAGCCACTCACGCTCTGCTGCTGAAGGTGAATGGGCACGGCCATTCGGGAGCAGTATCTGGCACTCCCCCATCAACATAAGCACACACACACAGGTCCATAAAGGACACGGGGAAGGCTGGTCCTCCCGGCGTAGCTGTGAAGACAGCGTGGGAGACTATTGTTAAGGGAGAGAGAAAATAGACGAACACCATGGGCACTGGATGTACACAGAGCAACTTATAAACAACAGTGAGCACCTGGAGTCCAGTTCTTGGTTTCTAAATACCAATCTCTACTAAAGAGAGAAGTGGCCATGCCAGGGCAGAGTCAAGGAAAGAGGAAGAGGAGCCTGGAACATCTTGCTGCGCCTAAAAAGAAGGAAGTGCTCAAAGAATGATGGGCCACGTCAAAAAGGACACAGGAAGGGGAGCTCATTGGCCAAATGTGGGACAGTCTGAGCATCAAAAATAAATAGTGCTAAAGAAAGAATTATGAACTATTGAATAAAGTAAGAATCCCTAAGTCTGCATTGACATACAAATTAATAGGGCAGAAGGGAAAGCCCTCCCTTACAGGAAAATGCCAACTAATAAACATAGAAGGAATGACGGAGTCAGATCTCCAGCCCCTATAATAATTTTAGGAAATACATATTGAATATTTAGGAGTAAAAGGGCTCTGGTTCAGAATATATCACACACACACATATATGGAAAGAGAGAGAGAAAAGAAAACCAAATACAGTAAAATTTTAACATTTGGGGAATTTAGGGGAATCCAGAGGATATCACTTTGTATAATTCTAGCCACTCTCCTATAAGTTTGAAGTTATGTCAAACATTTTAAAAATTAAAAGAAAACAAAAACAGAGTTGGGTGAAAAAAATTAGAATGAGCTATAAAATAATACCATTTACCGAAGTTAAAAACACATGTACATATACTTTACGATCCACCTATTTGACACTGTTAAAAAGACAAAACAATATGGAGAACAGATCAGTGGTTGACCAGGGTCATGGGTGGGAGGAGAAGGGGACTACAAGGGGAATTATTTTGGTCTGGAACTGTTCCGTATTCTGATTGTGGAAGTGGTTATACAAATAGACACATTTGTTAAAATTTATAGAAATACACACGCAAAGGCCAATTTTACTGTATGTTAATCTAAAAAAATATTTTTTACTTTAAAAATGCACATACATCAAGCAACGGCTCCCACTTGGCAAGAGCAAAAACAGACACGTATTAAGCACATTAGAATGGTTGCCCATGGTGGGGTTGGGAAATGGAGTGTGAGCGAAGACAGGACAGAGGAAATAAATAAGGCAAGAGAGTCTATGATGATTATGGGCCAGGAAATAACATTTGATGGCTGGACAGACAGGAAGGAAAGAAGGAAGAAAGCACAGAAGAAAATAAATTGGGGAGTGGTGGAGAATGGAGCTGGACGTGCCCTTCCACGGCAGTACAGGGGAGAAAGGAGCCCTGACCTCTGGACCAGACCAAGGTCCCTGAGAGAGGTCTGCAACTCTGTGGGGACAGATCCATCAGCCATGATAGCCTGACACCATCCGACATGAGAGTACAACTCACTTCCCTGCTCTGACTTCTGACTCTCGAGCCGCCTAACTACACTGCGGCTTCCCCTGTAGGGGTGCCTACAGCCAGAGAATTCTAAGCCACTCGACAACAGTTCTAATCTTCCCCGTAAAGCAGCAATTTAGCATTCCAACATGTAAACAAGTCTCATGGGAGTTTTGTTACTGAGTCAGCTGCCCTTCTAATCAGTTCTGGAGGCCTGACTGAATTTCTGGACCAGCAATGCTGGTAATAAGTACATCCTCTCTCCATCTAGAACCAGATCTTGGACTGTGGAGAGCCTTCTGCCTTATAGGCCACCTGGACAGTCAGCCAGCCGAGCACTCACGGCAATACCTCTCTGGTATCAGGGCCACTTTAAATGCAGCCAGCTCCAATTTCCTCCTCTAAGGGGTGAGGATAATAACGCATTCTTTTCAGGTGGTAAATGTGATAACGCATTTACACACTTATCACAGCGCTTGGCACTAACAGATGTTCAATACATATTACTTTGCCTTCTCCCCTGACTCCCCAGAACTTCAAAGCCTGCAGATTATTACAGCCTTATGATCACAAGTGGCTAAAATTTCACGTTTCTACTCTGATCCACCAGCATCACTGATAGATTTGGAGGAAGAGTCTGGGACCTCAAAGGGTCCTTTGGGGATGATACAGGCTTCTTGCAACACACGAGGGTTGAACAAGTATTCTGTTCACCTTTACATCAGGGACAAGTACTAAAAATGGTAAAGAACCAGTTTGGAAGAGAATACAAAAGAAAAGATTTATAATCTTTGGATGATCAAGACCTTCCTAAGTGCAAACAGAACCGGACGTCACAAAGGGAAAGACAGACTTAAATACATAAAAAGGCCAAACTTCCACGTGGAGAGACCAGAGATAACATTAAAAGAGAAGTGACAGATGGAGAGCATATTTGCAAACAATACATAATAAAGAAGTAATATCCGTAGTATTAAAAGCTCCTACAAACATATTTTGAAAACTAATAGAAAAGAGGGTAAAAACACGAACAAGTAAGAAGAAATACAAATGGCCAACAGACACATGAAAGTTTGCTCAACATCATCAGTAATCACAGAAACAAATTAAAACAAGCCCCCACATTTGCCCATCATATTGGCAAACATAAAAACGTTGTGGGCATGGATGCAGGAAACAGGCACTTCTCATACAACTGCTGATAGCCTAAACTGGAGGGCAATTACGCAGCATCCAGCAAAACGCTAATAGTCTACGATCTTTAGATCTCAATCAACAACCTAACTTTCCACCATAAGACAGGGGAAAAAGAAGAGCAAACTAAACCTAGAAAAAGCAGAAGGAAGAAAATACTAGAGATTAGAGCAGAAATTAATGAAATAGAGAAGAGAAAATCAACGAACCAAAAGTTGGTTCTTTGAAAAGATCAACAAAGATGACATACTTTCGGCTAGACTAACCAAGAAAAAAAAAAGGGGAGAAGACTCAAATTACCAACATCAAGAACAAAGGAGGGTATATCCCAACCAACGTTACAGAAACAAAAAGGATTATAAGGGGATCCTGGGAACAACCGTATGCCGGCAAATTTGATGACTTCGGTGAAGCGGACAAGTTCTGGGAGATACAAACTACCAACACTGACACGAGAATAAACACAAAATCAGAACACACCTTAACAAATAAAACCATTGAATTAGCAATCAAAAAGTCCAGGCCCCTAGGGCCTCACTAGTGAATTCTACCAGATATTTAAAGACGAATTAATACAAATCCTTCACAAAGTCTCCCTAAAACTGAAGAGGAGAGAACACTTCCCTAATCAGACAGAAACATCACGAGAAAAAAACTACAGATAAACTTATTTGTCAATTATACCTCAATAAAGCTGGGAAAAAACCTACAGCTCAATCTCTTATGAATAATAATCCTCAACAAAATACTAGTAAGCTGAATCCAGCAGCATATAAAAAGGATTATACACCATGACCAAGGAGGATTTATCCCAGGAATTCAAAATTGATTTATACGTGAAAAATCAATGTATAATACACCATATCAATAAATGACAAAAACAACATGATTATCTCAATAGACACAGAAATACATTTGACAAAACACTTCACCTGTTCATGATAAAAGCACGCAACACACTAGGAGCAGAAGGGAACGTCCTCACCTGATAAAGAGCATTGACAAAAACCCACAGCTAACATCACACTTAATAGCAGAAGAAAATGTTTCCCCCTAAGATCAGAAACAAGACAAGGACATCCTCTCTTATTCCATCTATTCAACATTGTGCTAAAGGTTCTAACCAGGGCAATTAGGCAAGAAAAAGAGCTGCTGTAAGAGTTAATAAAAAAATCACGCATGTGAAGTCCCTTCCCCATGCTCGGTACATGTAAGTGCTGAACAAGCATTATCTGTTGTGGGAGTGGCTGACGTGTCTGTTGCTGGACCCTAGGACCCTAGATTCACAAATGCTCCCACCGATTGAGTTTTCAAACTGACCAACTTACCCACCCATCCCTTGACTTTTGATTTTGTGCCTAGAAACTAGACTTGCTGGAAGGGGTAGTGGGTGTGGATTTGTCCAGTAAGACTCAAGCCTGGCTCTCAGGGCCCACTGACAGTCACCGCAGCTCCACACGGCTGGCCCTAGTGGGGGCAGCATTCAACTGTCCTGCAGCGATGCCCTTTAGCCATACTGAGCAGGAGCGCCTGCCTACATCAGATGCCAGGCAGGAAGAGACTCCAGAGAGCATGCAAGCCAAAGCCCCATCTCATCTTACAGATGGGTAAACTGAGGCCCAGTGAGAGGATGTGACTTCTCAGACATCACTCCGTAGGTTGGCACCAGAGCTGGGCTGAAGGGCTTGGCATCCTGGCTCCTAACACCAGCCTCTGGGTAGAGTAATGACGGGCTATCTACAGGCCTGTGCCTAAGTTTTTCTAGCACACTGGGCACAGGCCATTGGGCACCCCAGGCTGAGCCCACCTACGTCCAGCCCCCATTTTTTTTATCACATCCCTTCTCACCTCCTGAGACTCCACCAAACATCCAATGCTCCTTCCAGCTCCTCCTCCTGACCTCTCAGCTATCTGTAGTCTACAATGGCCACTCCTCAGGACACTGACAAACAATGGCCAATGGGGAAGAGAAGGCTGTGGATCACCACAGAATCCTGGCACACCTGACACAGGGCAACACACACTCCAGGTGCCCATGCTGTGGATTCACAAGATGGAGGCCTTCTCCCTGTGGCCTGGGGTAGGTCTCTTCATATAACCCAGGCCACAGACTCCAACAAACCCTGGCTCCAGGCTACACCATATCCCTAAGCTGTCATTACAGCCTCACACCTCTCCCTCCTCCTCTTAAGGCTGCCCCCATGGGGGGTGAAAAACCTGCATTTGGAGGAAAGTTTACTCTGCAGCCTCCTGTGTGGAACGTATACCTTCTGTGCCCAAGGGGATGGGTTAGGTACTGATGAAAAGGCAGAGTACTGATATTACCACATACCCCATTCTCATTTAAACCTCTTATCAACAGTTTGAGCTAAGAATTATCTCCCCATCTCACACAAAAAGAAAGTCTTGCCCCGGGTCCCCCAGGAATGATATGCTGGACAGCAGCTCTGGTCTGATTCCAAAGAGACCCAGAGAGTACTCTAAGTCACAGCTGACTGCTGTGGAATGCAGAAGAAAGGACACATGGAGGGGCTATAAGATGAAGGGAGCAGCTGTCACAAGTAGAATGCACCCTGACTGCTGGCCTTGTAAACTGGGTCACTGGAATCACTAGCTCTAAAGTCCTTCTACCATTTACGCAAGTCTGCAGGCACCTGGTTATCTAAAGAAGAGGCATGCGCCTAGGGGGTGGCTATAGGGACAGAAGTGGCAATTCACATTTGTAGACCTTGCACTATTGAACAACTTATTTTCACTCAATATAATTTAAAAGCATTTCTTCATTTGGGCCCCGTTTCTGGAACCCACAAATCAGGGCTGTCAGATCAGAGTTCGTCCACTTGGGTTAAATTGTCAGGTACCCAGCCTAGCCCATCAAAACCTAGCACAGTTTCTGTGGATGGCTGCGTGCAGTGTTTCCAGCAACCAACACACAAAGTTTTAGATCAACACCATTTTTAAGCCAAGCTTTTAAAGCCAGAATCTGCCCTCATTCTACAGGTTTGGCTTCACAAGTAAAGGAAGAAGGAAAGGTTCTTATCTTGTGGCAAAGGTGTTTGAGGTGTTGAAAGAGCCACCAATAAGGCTCCTTTGTGGATACCCAGAACCTCAGCAGGAAATGCCCAAAGGCGATGGCTTATAGGAAAAGCTTCCCGTCCAGGTCCTGAGCAGCCATAGTGTCCTACATAGCAAACTGTCTCTCTCTCTCATACACACATGCAGGGCATGCACAAGGGCTGGGAGTCTAAGTGTGAGAGCCCAGATATATCTGACTCTCCCTAGGAATCCACACTCTTTAAAAGCCAATATCCTTGGTGCAGGAATTTACAATTTAGAGCCTGTGGAGTATTCCAACCCTCCTGGAAAGCCAAGAGGCAATGTGAACCAGTGTCATCAAGATGACCATACTCTCTGGCCTAGAAATTCCTCTCCAGGAATTTATCCCAAGGAAATAATCCAACCAAAGCGAAGAGCTACATACAGCAGAAACGTCCAAGATTATCTACAGCGGTGAAAACTGGAATGTTGAATGCTAAGGGATTATCCATAAGAATTTTAGACAGCAGCTACAAAAGATAATTAGGATAATTATAAATCACATGACAGTTCCAAGACAACGATGGACAAAAATAGCAGAATGCAAAACAGTTTCACACTCTCATTGCAATAGAGTAAAATATGTGGGCGTTTGGAAAGCAATGGCAAGTTTTGTTACAGCGGTAGGTGCACATTTTGTTACAATGGTAGGTACGAGAATCACATTTTTTAAAAAACATTTAATGTGGTAACATTGTATTTTCAACTAAAAGAAAAAAAGGAATAAATCCTACATAGCAAAAGCCAAAACCTTCAAAAATAATAACTATTAGTACTACCAATAATAGACATATATTCAGAACTTTTTCTGTGTCAGGGTCTGTTCTAGGCCTTTTCAGGGCTACTACCTAAATTTCACAACGTTGATGAGATAGAAACTATTATTATCTCCATTTTACAGGGGAGAACACTGAGGCACAGAGAGGATAACAACTTTCTCATATCAGCTAGCCAGCGTGACAGGCGGAAACATGCTGAGTCAGTTTCAAAGGTCATCCACCTGCTGAAATCTTTATGCCTGCTTAGGCAGAGATGACATATCCTCAGCAGAAGCCTCACCGCAAGAGCCCTGACATGGGAATTGAGTAGGGAATTTCAGAGACCTTTCATGCTGCAGATATGACCAGGATGTCCCCCTACAGCAACGCAGACTCCAGGAGGAAGAGAAGGAAGGGAGTTAAGACCACCAGGTCCAGCCCACTCAAACGTCAGAGAGAGGAGAAGGGACCAGCAGAGTCGGGACTTGCCCAAAATGATGTAATGGGTTAGAGAAGAACCAGACCTTGGGATCCTCACTCCAGTGGCCTTCAAGGCTTGGCCCTCCCTCCGCAGACCATGAAGCCCCTCTTTCTGTCTCTCTCTCCCATTCACCTTCCTTCCTTCGGTCCCTCAGTCTAGCTATCCTCAGCCTCCCACTGTCCAGCACCAGCTTCCCTCTTTCATCATCTTCCCTTCACCCTGCCTCCGCGTCCTGTCTTCTCCTGCCCTGCTGGGGAGTGTATGCAACAGCTGGGATCTCGGCTATGGCATTCTCCCCATGTGACAGCAACTAGACAAATTACAGCAGGCCCCTGCCCTTCCCAAGCAGGGAGACTGTTCAAACATGCCGAGAGACAGGGATGCTAAAATCGGTGTTCAGAAGCGAGGCCCTTCATTTTGCCTCTGGCCCTGGCCCAGACCACACATCTGGCTCGGTGCACCTCCTCAGCGCCCTGGGAGCACCCACGCTTCCTCTCTCTGACACCATATTGCCAGGGTCTGTCCACTGCTGAGGGGCTCCCCAAGAGCGGAGGCCGGCTCTTGTCCATGTGCATCTCCTGTGCTTTGTACAGTGTAGTTACCAATAAAAGTTCACTGGATGAGCAAATGAGTCTCCATTCATCCTCTTCCTTGGGGCCCCTCCTGAATTTGGGGTGAAGACTCAAGTCTACCCATTCTCAGCCAGGCAGGGACCCTGTCTAGGCTTCCTGAAGTGCTCCTCTGAAGGCTACACCTCACCGTCAAGCCCCCCGAGCTCCTATAATGCAAAGACCAGGTTCCTAGGTCCACCCTGAACATGGAGTCCTTTCCTGTTTTTTCAAGCTGGCAGTGTCCTGAAACACCAACGACAGCTCTGTGGTTTCAGGATGTCAAAGGCAAAAGGACATTATGCAAAACAGGAAGAAACTTTTGAAGAAATTTTTAAAGACATTTTTAGAACGCACCCTGTCATGGGGCCAGGCAATTATGGAACCGCCTGCCAGGGCCCCCCTCCATGACTCCCAGAGCCATGTGGTGGTGCAGGAAGGAGCCTGACCTCACACCACACTGGTCACGCTGGTCTGACATAACCCTGCCCCTTCCCTCACAGAGCCTCCCCCTGACCCTTGGGCTTGTGCCAAATGGCCCCTGGAAGATTCCCAAACCCAAAGTGTCCCTCAGAAGAGGAGAATTTAGCCCCAGTGAGGACATTCAAACTGGAATAACTTCAAAATAGACCCTTTGGGAAGAGCCTGGCATACTGGCCTGAGGCTACATTGCTCTAACCCACCCGGACAAACCCCAAAACAGAGGGTCAGGCTCTGCTGGTCCCCGAGGGTTCTCCTGAAAGGAACTCCTGGAAACCTATGGGGTCTCAGTTCATGGCCCCTCCCCAGACTTGAGGACCCCCGCAGGGGGGAGAGCCTGCTACATGTTTCAGTCTGGTTTGCTGGCTCGTTCCCACTCCTCCTGTGGCAACAGTCACATCTCAGTGTGTCAGCAGCACTGGGTTAGCGAACTGGGGTTCCCCTGGGACCACGGCCTCAGTGCCACAGCCCACGCAGGCCCAGCCCAGGGACTTAACTGCCAGGGAGACAAATGGAGAAGTCACAGAGAAAGCTGACTCCTGGGGCATCACCCCGCCACCTCCCGCTTCTGCTGCCAGCAGACTTCTGCTCAGCCTCATCCCAAGAGCCTGTCCTCCCGCCTGGCCCTCTGCCCCTGCCCCAGGCGCTTCCTGTGCCTACTTTCCTTTTTAATCAGAATTCTAGACACATCCTTCATTTAGCAATAAATGATACTCATCTGCCAGCACACAGTAAACCTCTAATTTTCAACGGGCCTACCCTTTAGGATGACTGGTTTGAAAACCTCGCCCTTCTCAAAACGCATTCACTCCTTTTCCTTTTCAGAATACTCTCCTATGGAAACAAACCAAAAAGTACATAAAGCCTTACAAAAAGTACATAAAGCCTTACGCACGAGCCTCAGTGGCCCTCTAAGGAAAAACAAAAACTCTGCGTGTGTGTTTGTCCAACAACAGTTGAATGATAAAAGAAAGTTCCGGCACATTCGGCTGACAACGATACAGCCTTTGTGGTTTTTAAAGGTGTAGGACTAAGTTTGTGACAAAATCTTAAGTGACAAATGCTGGGCAACCAGGTCACCCGTACCTATCTATGCCAATCCCTCTGTCCATCTATAAAGGATCAGCTACTTTCTTAAACACGTACAAGAAAAAAGACGAGCAGGAAAGATGCCCGACACGTTTCATACGGTGATAGACTACAGGTGTGCTTTTACACCTCTTTTTAACTTTTCAGATTATTTTCAACGAGCCTGCATTACTTTTTATAAAAAGGAGGAAGAGATTACCCACTCCCCAAAAAAACAGGCAAAAGCAGAGACCCACAGCCCCAGCCTCCAGCATCCCGGGGAGGCAAATCCTTCTCCCCTCTCTGCCTGGGCTTTCTAAGGGGCTTCAGAGGGACGGCAGGGGGATAGAGAAGGAGCTACGTAACACACCCAGACCAGGCATTAAAATCACTGCCGAAGAATTCAGCATCAGCCAATTATACAGCCCCTGGCCTTCATTTGTGCAGGGAAGGGGCGGGCCGGGGCCAGGCTGAAAAATGGAACTTGAAACACTGAGTGAGTGAGTCAGCCCCTCTGCTGTCTAAGGACAAATCCCTTTAGGCCACGTTCACCCAGAACCAGCTCCCAGCCAGACTCTGTCCCCTACCCCCAAGCCACCACAACCTTCCAACCCGGCAGTCTCCGACCTTTAGAACAGGGTCCGAGATCTCTCCCCAAGCTGGTGGCCTGCGTGGGCCCAAGTAAACACAGAGGCTCCCACCATGGAGGCCTCTGCAATTACAGCCACAGCCTGGCTCCCAGGAACCCTAGCCAAGGAAGGGACAGGAGGGGCCCTGGGGAGATCACCAAGTCCAAACCCACGCCTTGTTAGTTCCCACAGGAGTCAGGGTCTGGCTGGCTGGCCCCCACAGTGACCTCCTTGCCCGGAGACCACCCTGGGCAATGCCAGAGCCAAATGTAAAATGGCCACAGGGCCAGGTCCTCAAAGGATTTAAGCCCAAAGGGTGGACTATTTGTCCTAAAACTGGATTGCTGCTTAACTGGAATTTCCAGGTGGACCTGGCTTGAAGCAAAATCCCAGTCTCTGCTTCTTATCAGAAGAGGGAGCGGACACTGAGTAGGGAACAAGGCGGAGGAGGTGCTGGGTGGCGGGAGAAATCACCAGGTTGGACTCGATCACAGGATGACTGGGCAGAGCCCAGCGGAGCCCCCAAAGTCTGGAAGGTCCCCAGGGTGGAATCCAGGGAAGGGCTGGGACGGCCTCGACATTAACTGTTCTGTCATTCCCAACCCGTAAATTAGCCTCGTCCCAGCCTGGGAACCTGCTACCCAGAGACTGCAACACCCGGCCATATGGCTGCTGATGTCTCATTAGAGTCATCGTAAAGCGGCAAGTTAACGATTACCCAGCAGAGCTCATGCGAGGTTTCAGGAATTAGAGGAACATTTTCACACAGTCGAATACAGACCAGAACTAGAGAGCTTTGATATCAACACTGGGTTTCTGAATAAGAGAAAGAAACAAGAAAAGAAGAAAAAGAGGGATGGAGAGCGAGAAGGAGACGGAGAGACTAAACACACACGCACAGGCTCTGGTTTCCCTAAATGACATCAGCGCGGTCTAGGTATGCCTCCTCTGCCTCAATCGTGAGTTCCTGAAGAGAAGGTATCTGGTCGTCTCCCTCTCTGGAGCTCTGGGGCCCAGCACATGACAGGCACATAGTCGGAACTGGAGGAACGAAGTCACCAGATACCTTAGCCATCAAGGACATCCAGGCAAGCTGCCACCACGCAAGACCTTACGGACCGACCCACAGACACACCTAGCAGGGATCTTCCCAAACTCGAGGCCACATCAGGTGGCCCTGAGCCTCTGTACTAAATGTCTACTCGGCAACAGCCTCCAGGAAGAGCACTGAGTGGGCAGCAGGATACCTGGGTTCCAGCCCCAGAGGGCCACTCCCTGGCTGTGTGGCCCGAGGCAAGACCCCTCTCGCCTCTAGCACAATGAGGGATGGGGACCTGGGAACTGGAGAGTCCCATGCCGGGATGGTGCAGTTTGAGTCCAGTCCCACATGTGGCTCTTGCTCCATTTGGTTCATCAGGTGGAGGCACCCGCGCCGGCTGAGTCTGGGACGAACCAGAGCAGTAGGAATCACTTCTGCCACCACCAGGCCGAGTGGAAGAAAGCGAGTCAGAGAGGCATGGAGGGTATTTCTCAATCTCAGACTGTTAGACAAGAAGCCGTACACTATTTTCCCCAGGAAAAGCAACAGGAAAAAACTGGTTTAAAGGACTAGTTACCCACACTCCCAGAGCTTAAAGATCTGGACCCAGGCAAGGCTCCCTGTGCCTCCCCCAACCCCCAGGATGAGGCTCCAAGACTCACCCCCAAAGAAGAGAGAGAGCCCGCTCCCAAGCCAAGGCCAGGACAGATGTCCTCAAAACATGCTCTGTCAAGGACAGCCTGCATGTCCACATGTGTGCTCATGGGGGAAGGCGGCGGAGGCCACGTGCTGGTGGAGAAACACCTGAGAGCAAGAGGCCAGCAGAGACCCAGCTAGTGTTTTTTCTGCCCAAGGGCACGAAGGGAGACAGAGGCTCGGCTGACAGCCCCCTCCCCCCCCCCCCCCCCCGAAAGCTGGGGAAATCGGCTCACAGACCACTGCTCTCCCAGGGCCGCTGTTTGCTGGCCCAGGTGCCCACGACTCTCTGGTGCCCACCTCCAGACCAGGGTCCTCTTTCGAACAGACAAAAAGGATCTTCTCAAAGCACAACTGAGCAAGAGGGGCCTCTGGGGTCTAAGTCGTCCTGTGCTCACCCCCCCATGCACCTTTGAGGGGACTACACCAACCGTCCCGGGCCACAGTTGAGCCCCCAGGTCAGCCCCGACCACCCTGAGCAGTGCAACCTCAGGTACTGCCTGCCCCCCACCCAGCCCCTCTCTGGGCTGGCGGTGCCAGCGCCAGTCAAGTCACACTGAGCTGCCGCCAAATCTGAGCAGAGATAAACATTCCGAGAAAAGAAACGCACGGCAATGCCGCTGCTCCTCCCAGGCTGACTACATCTCAGGCAGACACCCAGGCGGCCAGGAGACAGCCTCACCGCCATGTTCCCCGAGCGGAGGCTGCCCGGACCCCAAGGGCCAAGAGGACAGCGGCTGCAGGCCTGAACCCACAGAGAACTCCCCGGAACTTGTGGGAAGCCTCAGGCAAGGCCCACCTTCCCCCTGCAGCCCGCACTCCCAAAGGCCTCCCACCAGCCTGACGGGGTGCCCGGGGCAGGGCCCACTATGGCTCCAAACCCTGCCACCTCTCCTCCAGCACACACATAGGGGAGACAGAGGCAGGATTCAAGCTCAGGTCTATCTGGAGTCCACCCCATGGCTCCAAGAACCCGGGACAGCTCAAACAGTGACCCGCCGGCAGCCCAGCCCGGTGCCTGGCTCCTTCGGGGAAAGGCATGCCCGTTGGTCACCACCTGCCAGCCGGGAGGAATCGCAGCACCTGGTCCAAACCACTGGACACCAGAAAGCAGAGCCGAGTCGCAGAAAGGAACTGCAAGTAGTGAAAAGGCCACCGCTCTAAACCCCGCAGATGCTTTCTCCCAGCAACCTCAAAACCACCCTCCAAGGGCTTCGGTTGACACCTGCCCAGCCGAACAGATGGGCTCGATCCCCCAGCCCACACTCTCCCAGGGTGACTTTCAGCTTTCTCCAAGGCCCCTCCGGGCCAGGAGCCTCCGCTCCGAGAGCTGCACGCAACCACTCAAACCTAAGGGCTCCAGAAAAATGCTCAGCCCTCACTTTCTGGGGCTCCCTCAGCGGCAGCCTAACCGTCATGGTCTCCCGCACGCACGTCACATGAAGGCGGCCATGCTAGAGAAGCCCCAGGGCCTCTCTCCTCACCCTCCCAAACGTTATCTCTCAGGAAGTCCTTTCATGCTGCCAATTCAGAATCACCTCTGAAATGCCAGTAAGGGCTCCCACCATTAGACAACAAAACAAAGCAGGGAAGGGTGACCAGGGCCTCCCACGCTTCATCGAGAAGATCCCATACCCCAAATGAACTTTGGGGTACTTTAATTTGCTAAATAATTTATCTTTCTTTCTGCACAATGTCCAGGCAACAATTAAAAACAAAAAGGACAAAACCTAGCCTGTCTGGGGTCTGGGGACTCTCTGTTCCCTCTTCTCTCTGCGGTTCAGAGCTATCTCCACCGGAGTCTGAGAAAATGGAACTTCAAGTCCTATTTGCCTACACGTACTTAACATACACAATCTCATGCAGTTCTAAAAATAACCCTGTGAGTTAAGCATCGACAACCCCATTTCCCACATGAGGAAGAGATTCTGAGAAACTCTCCGACACGCCTGACGTACAAGACTCAGCAGCAGGACAAAGATTTGTCTTCATTTTACAGGATGAGCCTGCTTCTCAGACTGACCATCCAGTCCAAAGGACTCCAACTTTCTGCTTTAATTAAAAGTCCCCCTTAACACCACAATTCTTGCCTGACCACTTCCAAGAGCTTCCTCCCAAACTTGGTCTGAAAATATTGAAGGAGTTACTGGAGAAATTGAGCAAGAGCGTGTAGGAGGCCTGGTCTGCCAGGCATTGCAGAAAAGTGACAGAGTTCCCACGGGCAGGATGCCTGCCCTCCCGCCAGGGCCCCTCACTGGGAACCACATTCTCTAAACCCTGGCACTAAAAAGGAGCAGCCACCTGTCAGGTACCCTCGGGAGCAACCTGTGGCTGCCGAGAGTCTGACCGCCTGTGGATTACAGGTCAAGGAAAGGTCTGGGCAGGCAGGGGCTCAGCCGCCTCCTGAGGTAAGGAACGCAGAGCCACCCACCCAAGCTCCCAGCCCACGCCTAAAGAGAGGCTGGAGGCCACGGTCCACATCATCTGGGCAAGATAACCAGGCTGCTCCAGGGAAGGGACAACTGGGTGCTAACTGGTTCCAGTTTAGCACTCCAGCCCCCAGGGTACACACATTCTACTCCTACAAACACCACCCGCCCCTGGGAGGGCCCTGCTCACTTAGGTTTGGGGAACCTACCAGGGCAGGAAGCAGGGGAGGAGGGCCCCAGGGCAGGGATCTACCCCGAGGAGGAACTGAACACAACAGTGACAATCTACTGAGGGCTTACCCTCCTTAATGTAAACCCTTGTTTACAATGTTTCATTTAATCTTCCAAAACAACTGCCTGAAACAGTTACCATTTATTATCCCCATTTAAGAGGTGAGAAACCAGAGGCTTAGGGAGATGTCATTTGCCCAAAAGCTCCGGAAGAAAGTCAACCCACACTCAGGAGAGAGCGGCGCTACGGGAAGACAAGAGATGTGAACTGGGAGCTCAGCTCCCTTCCCCACTGGAGGCCTCACCATCAGTCAGTCCTCCAAACCGCAGCGAGTCACTCGGAGGTGCCTCCTGGTCCCTACCAGGGTCAGCAGGGTGAAAGCGGCTCCAAGCCTTCAGCCGACTCAAACTCCAAAACTTCTTGAGGTTTGTACCAGAGCGAGGAAGTCTCCAAGGCCTTCTCGGGTTCTGAGGCCAGAGGGGCCTGCGGCTTCCCTACTCGCCCCCGCCTCAGCTTCCAACAGGAATCCAAGGGAACTTACCTCCCAACCTCTCACCCTCACCCGTTCCGGGACCCGTGTGGGATTAGGGACTCTGATCCGGAATTAGGGAGGCTGGCTGTCGCGAAACAGGGCACGGGGGAACGTCCGGGGGACCCTGTCGGGGAAATCCAGGGGAGTCCCAGTCCTCGGACTGGCGCCGACCCGGGTCCTTACCGAGCAGCGGGGACTCCTCGGGGCAAGCGGGCAGCGACACTGCTGTGCCGGGAGACAGCGCGGCCAAAGTCAAGTTGCGCGCGGGGCCGGGACGGGAGTCTGCGTCCGGGCTGGAGTCACGACCCGGGCGCGGCTGGAAGGAGGCGCCCCAAGGCAGCGGTGGCGGGGCGCCCGGCGGTCGGAGCTCCCTGGAGGGCTGCCCGATGGCGGCGGCGCCGTTCGAGCCGCCCTGCAGCGAGGTGGAGACTCCCACCAGCTGGGGCAGGCGGCTCAGGTCGCGGCCGGCCAGGTAGTAGACGAGGGTGACGCCAAGGTGCAGCGCGCAGACGGCCACGAGCAGGCGGCAGGCCCGCTGCAGGGACGCGCCCGGCATCGCGGCGCTGCCGCCCAGGAGCGACTCCCGAAGCTTCATCTTCCCGCCGCCGCTTTAAGAGGGGGGTGGGCAGCGGCGGGGAGGGCGGCCCGCCCGCGGGCCCCCGGCCAGGAGCTGCCGGACCACGGGGCTCGGGGGAGGGGCCGGAGCGCAGGCAGGAGCGCGGCGTCGGCCGGCGGGCGGGCGGGCGGGCGGCAGGACGCGGAGACTCGGGCTGCCCAGCCACCGAGCAGGGAGCAGAGCGCCCGAGGCGCGGGCGGGGCGGGGCGGGGCCGCCGGCGGGGCGGGGCCGGAGCGGGGTTTTCTGGACCGGGGCGCGGGGCGGGGCTGCTGGGCGCGGGCGGAGGGGCGGGGAGAGGGGCGGGGTCTTGGGAGGGGCTGCAGGGGCGGGACCTCGGGAGGGGGCTGCAGGGGTGGGAGGGGGCTGCAGGGGCGGGGCCTCGGGAGGGGCTGCAGGGGTGGGAGGGGGCTGCAGGGGCGGGGCCTCGGGTGGGGCTGCAGGGCCGGGAGGGGGCTGCAGGGGCAGGGCCGCCGGCGGGGCGGGGCCGGAGCGGAGTTTTTCTGGCCCCGGGCGCGGGGCGGGGCCTCGGCCCTGGGGGCTGCAGGGGCGGGGCCGTCTCCAGGGGAGGCTCCGCCTCCGGATCCACCGCCCGGCGGCGCACCGCCCCTCTCCTGGGTCTTCGCGTGGGACTTCGGTCGCTGGAAAGCCGCGCCCCCTCTCCCCCCTGCTAGCCGACCTCGAGATGCGCCGCCACTTCCTCGGATGCTCGGGGCTGGGGTGCGGGCTGGGCCTGCAGCGCGGCGGCGGAGCAGAGGGCAGAGAGGAGGGCAGGAGGGTTGTCCTGAGGGTTGGGGGCCGCCGCGGCGTTCCAGCCTGGTGGCCGGGGGGGAGGGGCGGAGAAAGGTTGCCCAGGAAATGGGCTTCGACGCCCATGGAGGGTGGGACAGCGGCGGAGGATTCTCTGGGACGTTCGGTGCCCCGTCCCTCCTACCCCTAGGCCCCACTGCCATTGCGGGGGCCCAGCCGAAAGATGGGCCTTCCCCGGCGCCCTGCGGAAAAGAAAGCGCTTCTCTCCTCTAGCCCAGGCTGGGGGACCGCAGAGGGCGCGGTGTGTTGGGTGTGTTGGGGGGGTGCCTCTCCTAGTGCATCCTGCCTCGCGAGGTTACATGCCCTAAGTGGGAGGGTGGCAGGGAGCCTCGCTAACTCGCGGGCCCGCAAGCAGGAGAGAAGGCGCCTTTTTGCCATCTGCACCGGCCTGGACACAATCCTGTAAAGTGGGAGTTGTCCCCATCTCATAGGTAAAGAGTTCAAGGCTCACGAAGAGAAGAAGCTTGCCTAAGACCCCACAGCTGGTGAGAGGCAGAGGCAGAATTCGGACTCCGAAACCTTTATTTACCAAGTTTTCCCCTTTCTGATTTAGAGGTAAAGGCTGGAGGCTGTGTGGATGAGAGGCTTAGGCGCTGAGGTCTCTTGGTTCAGATTTGGCCCAGAGGCCCCTCCTCAGGCCCACCTGCTGCCTGAGTGAGCAGGGACACCTCACTCCTGAGGAAGAGTCACCGAGGTGCTGCCGTTTGTCTGGATGGAGGAGCTGAGGGCTCTGGCAGCCACCGCTGCTATGGGGGGATGCTAACAATAGACCGGGAGTTTACTATATGCCAGCAGGACACAAGCCTAACAACTCTGTGAAGTAGGCAGTTGTGAGTGTCTCCATTTCACAGATGAGGAAACTGAGGCTCAGAAGTTGACACTTGGTTGTGATCATACAGAATCTACTTTCTTCGCTTGGCTTCCTGGACGCCAGGCTTTCCTGATCTTCCTCACTTCTCTGGCTGCTTCTGTCTTCCCTGTGGGCTGCTCCTTCTATCCGGCAGTTGCTGTAGGCCCCAAGCCATAGTCTGCAGTGCTCTTTCCTGTCCATACTGACTCCCTCGGAGTGATTTTTTTTTTAATATTTTTTATTTATTTTTATTTTTATTTTTGCTGAGGAAGACTGGCCCTGAGCTAACATCCACTGCCAATCCTCCTCTTTTTGCTGAGGAAGACTGGCCCTGAGCTAACATCCGTGCCCATCTTCCTCTACTTTCTATGTGGGACGCCTGCCACAGCATGGCTTGCCAAGCAGTGCCATGTCCTCACCCGGGATCCAAACCGGTGAACCCCAGGCCACTGAAGTGGATCGTGCGCACTTAACCGCTGCGCCACTGGGCTGGCCCCCCAGGGGTGATTTCCAATACCTATGTGTTGATGACTGCAAAATTTCCATCTCCAGCCTAGACCTCCAGACTCACGTTCAACTGTCTATCAAACTCAACACACCTGGCCCCCAAAACCTATTCCCCATACTCAGCTCCCATGCTTACCTGTGTCAGAGAATCGTACCAGTGTTCAGTTCCCTGAGCCCAAAACCCAAAAGGTGTCCTCCATGTGCCGCTCTTCTTCTCAAATGCCTTTTCCAGTCTCTCAGCGAGTCTTGTCAGCTCTAGCTTCAAACCATCAGAATTAACCACCCCCAACTCTGCTGTAACCCTCCTGGACCAAGCCACCATCGTCGTGCCCTGGGTTATACAGTAGCCTCCTAATTGCTCTCCCTGCTTCCACCTCTTCCATGCGCTCTCCCAGTCTATTCTCCAAATCACCTCTAGGGAGGTCTTTGTAAGCACAAATCAGATCGTGCCATTTATCCTCATAACAAAATCCCCATCTGTAGATGTCCTATCTAATCTGGTTCCCATCTCTCTTCCCCATCCTCATCCATCACCCTCTACCATGCTTTCCCTGCTTTAGCCACACTAACCTAATTGCTATTCCTTCCATTTGCCCTGTTTCTTCCTGCCTCAGGGCCTTTGTACTTGCTGTTCACTTAGCCTGAAATACTCTTCCACCGTATTTTGTTCAGATCTCTCAAATGTCACTTTATGAGAGAGATTTCAGAACTGTCCCCCATTCAAATCTGTTTAACCTGATTGATTATTTTCAGGACAGGTTTCACTACTCAACATTATACACTTATACATTTATTTGTTGTTGTCTGTCTCCCTCATTAGAAAATTAGTTCCGTGAGTGCAGGAACTTTCTCTCTTGTTCACTACTGAATCCTCAGCTCCTAGAACTGAACCTAGCACAGAGTTGGCACTGAATAAATATTTGTTAAAACACCTGTTAAATGAATGCTTATGATCGTCTTGCTAATGTGGGAAGGGGAGAAGGCAAGAACTATCGCTAAGCTATTTTAGAACACAAAAGTCAAAAGTTTTTCCACCAGGGAGCTGGTGAGGGTGAAGCTGACGCCAACCACCTATGCCAAGAAGAAAATGTCAGGCCAATGAGTGAGGAAGGGTCAGAACAGTCCCTCATCTGAAAAAGGAGGGGGTGGGGAATGCTGATGTGTCTTCCATATGTTCAGATTATGGCCAGGAGACAGGGCTGAGGGGAGGTTAGGGTCCCAGGTGTATCCTGGGGCCCTCTTTGTGGCAAGGAAGCTAGGAAAAGGAACAACACTTGCAAACTGTCTATCCCTTGGGAACATGCAGAGTCCACAGAATCTTGAACACCAGGCTCACCAGCCCCCCCATCCAGAGGTACCTAGAATCAGTAAATTTCTCTCTTCAGAAAGGTCCAGGTCAGAAACCTGCTTGATAACATCATCCAGCTGTGCAAACATGAACTGGTGTTAGAGAGACAGACCCAAAGAAACTTCCTTCAGCTCTTTCCGCTCTCAATTCTGTCAGGTGAAAACTTCGTCCCATCGGAGACACCTGGAGAAGGAAGGCGGGGTGCTGACTGGGCCGTCCAGGGCTTATCTGCCCGGAATCACTCAGCTCTCTGCTTCTCCCTGCCGGCCGCCTTCAGCTGGTTAGCGGAATTTCCTCTGCCCTCTGACGGCACTTTTGTATGTACCTCCCAGTTCACATTTCTGCTTCACCCTAGTAGATCAGAAGGGCATAGAATAGTGCCTGGCATGGGGTAGACAGTTATTTCATTTATCTACTTCTGCATAACCTCCCCCCACCGACCCCTGCCTGAAAACTTAGTGTATTAAAACTAACAATTTCTCACAGTCGTGTAGGTTCAGCTTCACCTAGAGTCAGTTGGGCTCTGGCACAGCTGGAGGTTCCAAATGGCCTCATTCACATGGCTGGCAGTTGGTGCTGGCTAGGGGCTGGGTCAGAATGGGTCGTGGGTCAGGGGCCTTGCTTCTTCTCCACGTGGACCTCTCAGGAGCATTTCCAGAGCAAAGTAAGAAGATGCAGATCTCTTAGGGCCCAGCCTTAAGGTCACTTCTGTGGAAATTTTAGCTAAAACAAGTTACAGGGCAGGCCGGATTCAAGAGGAGGAGGGGTAAGGAATTGGCAGCCATCTTTTTAGGTCTTCCATGGTTTGCCCACTGGCCACAAATTATTTGGATTCTTCCCACGTGTAAAATGCATTAATCTCCCAAGATCTCCCAAAGGCTCATCCCATTAAAACTTGACTTCAGGCTCAGGCTCTAGGTCCAGAGTCTAATCATCCAAATCAGGTCCAGGTATGGTTCCTCAGCTTCAGGGACCTATGAACTACAAAACAAGGTACCTTCTCCCTCCTCCTCTTCTTGAGGAATTCAGTCCAAAAGCCATTAGGTAGGGAGAATAAGGTGGGAGGCCAAAGGGCATAGACAGTGTGTCAACGCCCACACAAATGAGGAGGGGGGCGTGGAGTGAGAGGTGGGGAGGGTGGCAGCCCAGCACAGGGTGTCAAAATGCAAGCAGAGTAAAGAGTAAATGCGAATGGGGTATTAGGGTATTAGGGGCTTCTGTGAGGTGGGGCAGCCCAGTGCAGGATGTTGAAGCCCAAGGTAGACAAGGAGATTGTTAAAGACAGAAAGACTGATAAAAAGTAACTATATATATGGATGATGAGAGTTACCCAACTTTCTGACTGTCAGAGAAGGGAGTTACAAATATAGAAAGGAGAAAACTAAAATGAACTCTTTGAAACTTTATTGGAATTGGAGAAATCGGTGTGAATTCATGGCTTTCAATGTATCGATAATGAAATAAATATAGATGTGTGTGTTTGTACATGAATATGAGTGAATATCTGGGAGCAGGCCTAGGAGCAGAAACTTGCCAATAGCAATGAGCACAGCTAGCACCCAAATCTTGATTTCTAAACACTGTTTTCCAATAGAAAGAACTAGATATTCTTGGAGAAAAGGCTGATTTCAGGGATAGACCAGGGATATTACAAGATGAGCCTGGAAAATCTTGTTCCAGAAAGTAAGAAAGAGCTTGAAGAATGATAAGGGTATGTCAAATGAACATAGAAATCAGTTTGAAGGGGCTCCCATTGGCCAAATATGAAACTATTTGAGCATTAAAATAAATATTGATAGGAGCAGTTTACAACTAATTGAATAAAATAGGAAACCATGAGTTCATACTGATAAAAGAGACATGAAAGTTTGATGAGTAATGAAATATTTACATAAGTTCAAGGTACCTACCCCACAAAATACTTGTAATTTCAAAGGGAGACGTTAGAGAAATGCAAATTGTGAAACATTCTACAAAATAACCATCCTGAAATCTTAAAAAATGTCAAGGTTATGATAGTCAAGGAAAGACTGAGGAACTGTTCCCCATTGAAAGAGACTAAAGAAAAATGACATGCAACACCATGATTCTGAAGTGGATTCTTCTGCCGTAGAGGATATTTTGAGGACGACCAGTGAAGTGTGAATGGGGCCTAAGGATAAGATGATAGTAATGCATCGATGTTAATTTCCTGATTTCGATGGTTGGCTTGTGGTTATGTTAGAAACATGCGTATAACATTTTGGCGTAGTATGGCATCATGTCAGAAACTTACTCTCAAATAGTCCAAAGAAATATTTGTACTAAACTTGCAACTGTAAATTATCTCCACACCCCCCTCCCCCATATCCAACATACAATGGGAAGACAGGGACAGGAAAATCACAATAGATACTCCCACTTGGAAAGAGGATAACGAAAGGTACATAACAGTCACTAGTCCTTAGGAAATCTGAGATCCAGTAGCACACAGGACACCAAGTCCCCCTGCTCCAGGTGGCTCTTACCTCTGCCCTCTGGGCTCTTGGCTCCATCCTTTGAGTTATTCCTCCTTTTCCATAAGAAATAGCCCTTGTGCAGCAGGGTAACACGTTCAGGCTGCTTCCCTGGGTGTCCAGTGTCTTCATTTCATTTTAAACTGTGTCTATTTTAGTGCAAGTCAGTGATACTTATGCTAGTACAATTCTCTTAGGAAAAAGCAGAAAACTTTGTGAGTTTCCCATGAATCTTACTGAGTTTCACTCGATTAGACAAAAACCATACCCCCAAATCTCCAGATAAGCTCCTCCCTTCTTTAGGCTGTCAGGGTGGCTGCCGTGGGACAAATCCTTAAGATTCTTAGAAGCACTTTGGTCTAGCTGAGAGGGTTAGGAGGCACTGCTTGAAATCTTTCTGAGATTTTTAAAGAGTCATACAGTCCTATCCTTGACGTTTAGGCCAAATTTTACTGGAAGTGTCCTGGAATTAATTTTTCGCTCTAAGTTTTAGTTTACTCTGAGTATCTTTTGCTGGTTGTAGAGACTGTCCTGGGCCCTCTGTAGTTTCTCTAAATTCTGCTTGAAACAAGAGTTTTTTCTTTCTGTATTTTTTCATAGGCTGCTAAAGGGAGTCAACTGGAACTTTGAACATTTTGCCTGGAAATCTCCATAGCAAGACCACAAGTTTATTTGATACATTTTGTCTCATCCATGTTACTGCATGTTGCTAGTATGTAACTTACGTCCGCAGTAACCTACAGTGACAGTTTCCTTACTGTGCTTGCATCCTCCTTTGCTACTCTTTGGGACTCTGCAAGCTTCTGGGTTCCAAAGTGAATGCTCTATGTTTTAGGTTTTTCTTATGGAAGCTCCCCACTTCCAGGTGCCAATTTCTGTTTCAATTACCTATTGCAGGAGTTGGCAAACCAGGTTCCATAAGCCATATCCAGCCCTCCACCTGTTTTTGTAAAGAAAAATTTTTAGAAATCAGCCGTGTTCATATGTCTTCCTATTGTCTGTGTTTGCTTTTGTGCTACAGTGGCAGAGTTGAGTAGTGCAACAGAGACCAAATTGCCTGCAAAACCTAAAAAAAAATAACTAATCTTTTATAGACAAAGTTTGCCAACTCCTGCTATTCAAAAAACTACCCAAAGATGAATTTCTTAAAATAACAACAATTTAGTATTTCTTAAAATTCTGTGTATTAACTAGGTGGTTTTCTGCTTCATATAGTGTTGCCTGAGTTAACAGAATGTCTGGAACGTACAAATGGCCTCCCGCACATAGCTGAAAGTTGGTGCTGATTGCTGACTGGGAATTCAGCTGTAGCTGTTAGCTGAAGTGTAAGTTAGTAAAAGTGAGGCCATCTTGTTTTGCTAAATGGCCCCAGCTTCTCCTCTGTGTGACTACTCGCTGCTCTGCATGTACTTTAAAAAATTCACATGCTCTCCTGATTTATGGCCTCCGCTTACGTATGTACTCCCTGATACCTTGATAAATTAAAACTTTGGGGGCAGCCCCCGTGGCCAAGTGGTTAGGTTTGTGCTATCCGCTTTGGCAGCCCAGGGTTTCTCCGGTTCGGCTCCTGGGCGCAGACATGATGCCGCTCAACAGGCCATGCTGGGGCGGCATCTCACATGCCACAACTAAAAGGACCTGCAACTAGAATACACAACTATGTACTGGAGGGCTTTGGGGAGATGAAGAAAAAAAAAACAAAAAGACTGGCAACAGATGTTAGCTTAGGTGCTGATCTTTAAAAAAAAAAATTTAAACTATGTTCTATGAGTTTTTCTCCAGGAACAGGCTGACCACAGGTGGAAAACACACCTACAAGGCATCCATCGTAGCTCGCAGAAGAATGGAACAGTGTGATACCTGGAGCCTGTCATGCCTGGAGACCAACATCCCTGGACCCCTCCTTACTGCCCATTTTCCCTGTATAACTGCCTCAAGATTCTGAAATCCTCGAAGATGAGTTTTTGAGACATTAGTCACTGGTCTTCTGATTAGCCGGCTAATCTCATTAAACTTCCTTTCTCGATCTCTAACTCATTGTGATTAATTGGCTCAGATCGTGGTGAGTGGGGTGAGCCCATTGGTCAGTACCCGAAGGTCTCAGTTCTCCTCCATGTGGGCCTCTCCACATGGCTGCTTGGGCTTCTTTACAGCATGGCAGCCAGATTCTAAGAAGGAGTATTCCAAATGCATAGGAGGGAGTGGAAGATCCAAGGCTAAGTCTTGGACATTATACGATGACACATCTGCCACATTTTGTCAGTAAGAACAAGTTACGGGGCCAGCTCAGATTTAAGAGGAGGGGAAATAGACTTCACCTATTGATGAGAGATGTGGTAAAGAATTGGTAGCCATTTTTAACCCAACACAACACAAATAAGCTGCTTGTCAGGATGCTACTCCCATCCACACTTTGCTCCAAGTACCCAGCTGAAATTCTTCCTGTGACCTGAAGTGAAATCAGACTCCTCCTCTCACCTCTTTACCCCAATCCCCACAAAGTGCCTCTATCTCTGGGTCTAGGCCCCACACGGTGACCTTGGCCATGCATTCCTAGCAACATCTACACCCAGGACATGATATGCTCACAATCTCTTGAGATGAGTTCTTTGCCTCAAGTGCAGAAGCCTGGGAACTGCCTTCAATACTGTATCTGAGTCTGCTGGAATATGCCCTCTGTCTTAGTAAGTTATTGCCAAATAATGCTACATAGCAAATAACCGCCTAATCCAAGAGCCAGACAACAATAAAGCATTTATTCCTCTCTCATGTGTCCATGGGTTGGCTGGGGCAGCTCTGCTTAAGGCTGTAGGTCTCAAGGTTGGCTAGGTCAGTCTACTCCACGTGTCTCTCTTCTGTGACGCCTCCCACGGGCATGTTTTTCACATGGTGATGGCAAAACCACAAGATGGGGGAGCAAAGAAAGCCAATGCCTTTTAGGGACTGTGCTTGGAGTGGCCACTTCTATTCACATTCTGTGAGACAAAGCAAGTCACTTGACCAACCCAACATCAGCAGGGCAGGAAAATGCATTCTGCCTCTAGTGGGAGGAACTTCAAAGTCACATGGCAAGGGGATTGGATGGAAGGAGTGGTGAAGAAATGAGAAAAATGCAATCTTCCATTCCATTTTTTTTTTTTCTGGAGCTAGGATGGTTGCTGGGAACTGTGCTCCAGAACAGCTCACAATTTGCAATTCCTCTGGTCTCCCCACCTCTGGCTTCCTGCCCTTCCCAATCTGCCCTATGGACTTGGTCAGATTTCAGCATTGGAGGGAACCTAGAAGGACACCACCTCTTTCATCCAGTGAACGATTGCCACACACAGTATACTGTCTGAGAGTTTATCTGGTTTTGCATGCACACCTCCAGTGATAGGGAGCTCCCTATAGCCTGTTCTGTTGTGGCTATCACTGACCCAAGAATTAAGATGTTCTTTGTGAAGCTGAAACTCACCAGTAGCAGTGATGCCAGCTAGCTATGTTCCTTGGAGCCAGCGAGAATAAACTGAGTCCTCTTTCACTTGATGGTTTCAGTTATTTAAAAAGATCGGACGTGTGCCTTCTCCCAGCCTGAAGACCACTCCTCTCTAGGCTGACTAATACCTATCACTTCTACTGTTCTTCATGCTTCATGGTCGAGTTCCTTCTCTGTCTGGTTCACTCTTCTTTGGCCAGGCTCCAGTCTGTCTCTTTCCTTCATAAAAGAGCAGTGCCCAGGACTGAATGCAGCATTCCAGCTGGGGTCTGAGCAACAGAACAGAGCAGGACCATTGACCACCTCCATAGTCCCAAAAGTCATGTTTTCTTCAATGCCTTCTAATGCAACATTCACTTTTTTTTAACTTTTTATTATTATTATTATTATTATTATTATTATTTTGGTGAGGGAGACTGGCCCTGAGCTAACATCCATTGCCAATTTTCCTCCTTTTTTGCTTGAGGAAGATTGTTGTTGAGCTAATATCTGTGCCAATCTTCCTCTATTTTGTATGTGGGATCCTGCCACAGCATGGCTTGATGAGCGGTGTGTAGGTCCACACCCAGGATCTGAACCTGCAAACCCTGGTCCACTGAAGCGGAGCACATGAGCTTAACCACTATACCACCAGGCCAGCCCCACAACATTCACTTTTTTTTTTTAAGATTTTATTTTTTCCTTTTTCTCCCCAAAGCCCACCAGTACATAGCTGTATATTTTTAGTCATGAGTCCTTCTAGTTGTAGCATGTGGGATGCCGTCTCACCATGGCTTGATGAGCAGTGCCATGTCCACGCCCAGGATCTGAACTGGCGAAACCATGGGCCACCGAAGCAGAGCACGTGAACTTAACCACTCGGCCATGGGGCCGGCCCCAACATTCACTTTTTGATGTTCATGTTAAACTAAAAGACAGGGCTGAAGACAGAATCCTGGAACAGCGGAAACACTGCTACACATTGACTTGGATCCCTTAAATACAGTCATTGTACCAATCAGGATTTTTGACTGCAAAACAGTCAATTACCACACTGCTCTGCCGTGGCCACCACTGCCAGTGAGCACTCCATACCACCAGGTCAGGACTGTTCAAGCTGCTGCTGCTGTTGCCATGACCCCTGCCTCATAGCATCAGCCTCTAAAGATTCAAAGTCCTGGATGGGAGTGGCTGAGCCCAGTTCACATGCCTGAGCCCTAGCTGCCAGGAAGTAGAAAGGAGGATCTTACCCTTTCTGCTTCCATGGTGGGAGCCAGGGCACTAGAGCCCTCCAGGACTATATTACTATTATTTAAAAATTCTTGCAAAATAAGATGGGGGTTGCATGCTGAGTGGACGGATATAATGGCAAAGGTGCACTCCAGTCATTTATCAGGTTTCCTTTCCTCTCAATCATACTATCATCCAACCCATATTTCCCACTTTATCCGCAAGAATATCACAGCAGAGATTGTTAAAGGCCTCGCTGAAGACCCAGTTTGCCAACAGACTATCAAGGGCAGCTCTGCGATCTGTCAGTTCAGAGACCGGTCAAAAAAGGAAATTTGATTGTCCTTGCCCTGACTTGTTCTGAGCAATCTCCACTTCCTTTATATCTTTAAAAAATCTATTCTTGAAGGAGAATATAGTTGGCGGAATCAACTTTTTCCCCTGTCCAGCACAGGTGTTAATTTTGTCTGTCCTGTATTCATTCCTCCTGGTAAGAGAGCCCACTCTTCCCAATGGTTGGGATAGGCTAACCTCATCACTGGCTCCTCAACGGACACATGACTCAGATCTGGCCAATCGGAGCACTGTTTCCCTCTGGCTACAGTGATTGGTTCAGGGATCAACACATGGCCCAAGGGGGCCAAGAAGCAAAGGTCCTCTCTTCCCCCAGGACTTCTGCTGCAAATGTTGGGAAAAACAAAAAACAAAAAAAAACCCTTCCTTTCCTCTGGGGTGGCCAGCCTGGAGTTGCCGAGGATGTTGTAGCTTTCTAGGACCTGTATAACAAATCGCAACATGCTTCACGGCTTAAAGCAACAGAAATTTCTTTTCCCGCAATTCTAGAAGCTAGAAGTCCGGAATCAAGATGTCAGCAGGGCCATGCTCCTTCTGGAAGCTTTGGGGAAGACCCTTTCCTTGCCTCTCCTATCTTCTGGAGGCTCCCAGCAGCCTTGGCATCCCTCGGCTTGTAGCTGCATCGCTCCAATCGGCCTCCGCCTTCACATGGCCGCCTTCTCTCTGTATATCTTCTCCTGTCCGTGTGTCCTCTTCTCTTATTAGGACACCAATCACTAGAAATAGGGCCCACCTTAATCCAGTATGACCTCATTTTGAGTTAATTACATCTGCAAAGACCCTCGTTCCAAATAAGGTCCATTCTGAGGTTTTGGGTGGACGTGAATTTTGGGGGTACACTATTCAACCCCCTACAGCTATCACGTGGCAACAGCCTGCCTGAGAATGAAACCAGCCTGGAGGCAGGGGGGCGGCCGTATCTGACTCCTCCTGGACTTACCAGTCATGTGAACCGGCAAATCCCTCCTCCCTTCTTTTTTTCCTTAACTCAGTTTGAAGTAACAAAAAGAAACTGCTACCACCCTTCCTTTGGCAAAATTAGAAAATCATTTGCACATGGCCAATGTTCCACACTTCTTCCTACTGTACCCGTCCTCCAAGTTTCAGACAGGGATTGAGCAATCTCACTTGGAAGTCCTCTCAGTGCCTTGGATTCACTTCATTTGGCCAGGAAACAAATTTATTTTGAGCAGCTACGTGATCTCTTACAGTGTCTTCCACCGTATTCCTACCTTTAATTTTTATTATGGAAAGTTTCAAAAATATGCAAAAGTAGAGAGAATAGTATAATGAATCCTCATGTTTCTGTCCCCCTACATTCGCTTCATCTATACCCCCACCTTCCCTCTGCCTCTTGCAGGATTATGTTAAAACAAAGCTCGGATGCCATATAACTAATTTATCCTCTTCAACCACTATTCTGAGCTTTAAATCCTCTCGTCGCTGCATTTGAGGAGTTCTGTCCCTTGCAAAACGAAGCAAATACTTTGCACGTAGAAAGCGTACAAGTGACATTTGAGAATAGAGGCCCCGCCCTCAGGATGTTCCGCCTAGTGGGAGAGAAGACAAGAAGCACCTCCAGGGCTTGCCAAACCTCAGTGTAATTCACCGGGGAGGTCGTGTTGCAGATGCAGCTTGAACAGGTGGGAGGAGGCGGGGAATTCTGCAGTTCTGACAAGCTCTGGGTGGTATCAATGCTGCTGGTCTGCGGATCTCACTTTGAGTTGCCAGGCCCTAAGCCGAAAGGCAAAGGAAAAAAGCAACAGGGTGCTATGTAAGGAAGAGGAGATGGGTCACAGGGCTTAAGAACTGGCTTTTGAATAGCTTACCACAGTTACCCAAATTGATTTTTAAAGTATTCCAGAGGGAGAGTAACATTGAACCAAGCACTGAGGGAGCCACAAAAGAAATTTTAGAAACTCTGGGAAGAGAAGGCCGGTTACCTGGCAGTTCCAAGAAACCCATATAATGGCGGGTGAAAGGGTCTAGCTAGCTCATCGTGACTCCTTTTTCTAAAAACTTGGCCTTCCTGGGATGGGTCCTCTGTAGCCATTTTTGTACTGCTTGACCCGACCCACCAGCCACAGCTATTTGGACCGGAGGTGAACACCGGACCCAAGCTGGGCCAATCAGACAGTCTCTCCTGAGAATTTGGATTCAAGATTCAGGACAGTCAGTCAGTCCTTGGGTGTGGCTGGAACTGAAATTATGTAAGCATTCCACGTTCTGCCAATACGTACAGAAGCAAAGGAAGGTGGGAGAATCAACAGACCACAAAGAGAAACGGACCTAGAAGTGAAGGCAGAGCGCTGCCTGCAGTCCTGAGGCTTCTTGCCCCATTCCCGTCCCTCCCAAGGCCTAGGAGCATTTCTGCCCACAGATTCTGTGCCTCAGAACCCAGTCTCCTTATATGGAAATCTTCCAGGGTGTTACACCAGAGAGGTCAGATCTTCACAACCAAAGAGACTGACAAATAGACGCAGTCACACAGCCAGCTGGGGTGGAGGGAGTCAGAGAGGCAGAAGGCCTAGGAAGGCAGGTCAGTGTAGGTTCACTGGGCAGGTGGGTAGAGGGGAGGCCATTCCCGGCAGGAACGGAGCTTCAGAAACCAAAAGTTTACTTCCTCCCCGCCGTCAGAGTGGGTTCGGCCCTGTCTCGGGCTCCATTTGAGGCCAACAGGTTGCTGCTGCCTGGCTGTCCTCACCTGGGAATTCCCCTCAATCTTCCTGACAGTGTTAGGAGTGGCCACGCCAGAGGGTGCCTTTGTCCCACTAAGCTCTGAGGGCCACAGTGTCCCTGCTCTATTGCCACCTGATGGTATAGCCTGCCCCGCCCAAGCATCTGGGAGGAGCTGCTGCCAGGTGGTTACTGCTCTGCCCATCGTCCCAATCACAGGCCACTCTGTGAGTCCCTAGCCTGCGAGGTGTGAGGAGGAGCTTGGCACACAGGTGGGTCCTGCAGCCCACGGCAGTGATCCGTGCCCAGCCCTTTTGTGACAGATAGGATGATCAACTTATCCCTGTTTGCTCAGGACTGTCCCAGTTTTAAACCTACACATCCCACATCCCAGGAACCCTCTCAGATCCAGGGAAACTGGGAGAGTTAGTCACCCTAATTATAGAGCCCCCAGGTCCTCCCTTGGTGCTGTGCCTCACAGCCATCACCCCAGGTCTGGGGACTGCAGACCTCCAAACCCTCCAAGGATTCCCACACAACTGGAATTTCTGACACCAGCCCCTCTCTCCACAGGCCTGAGGCAAGGATGACGGAGTCACATTAAGAGCCTGGATTCGCAAACCTCCCATTCACTAACTAGGTGAGCTTGGCTGAGTTATCTAACCTCTCAGGGCCTCACCAGAGAAGTGGTACCAATAATAGCACAGCCAGCTCATGGTGGTGTTGTGGGAAAAGTAAGAACAGAGCCTGATCATAGAAAAGACGGTGAGTATTGTCATGTCCTTACCCTGACCCAGCCATTGCCTCCTCCCGCCAACAGGCACCCTCCCCCAGGTTTCCCCTTCCTGCTGTGTGGTGCAGACCCTGGCGTAGGGCAGTGGAGGCCCAGGCTTCTCTGGACGCTTCACCTGGTCCTCCTCTCCGCGGCCTCCAAGGTTGGGCCTCAGAGCAGGGCCTGGTTCCTTTCATTTCTGGGCTGAATCCCTGAAGGAGAAAGCTCCTCGGTTCCATTAGAAGGGCCTAGCAGAAAGGGGCTGGCCAAGACGTCAATGGCTTGGCCAGCCCTCTGGTGTGGACGGAGGACCCCCGTGCCTCTGGTCCCCTGCCGAGTGGTCAGCCTGGTCTCTCGCCCTGCTTTCTCGGTAGCCATGCTCTCACACCTGTCAGCCAGAAGTGAGAGATTCCAGGCCAGGAGGGATGTCTCCTGAGAACACTGCAAACAAACACAGAATGCCTTGAGGGCATTTTGTGTGTGCACAGCAGAGGAGGCAGGAGGCGGAGGAAGTCCCCGCAGCTGACCATTGACACCTGACCATTGACACCTGAGGCGAGGTCTGTCTGCCCACAAAGGCACCCTGGCCCGTGTGGATTGCTTCCTCACTGTGCACCCGGGAGAGAGTGAGCAGCAACGCAGGCTTCGAGCAGGCTTCACATGTCACTCTGAAAGCGAATCCCCGAGCCACGGTGCTGGGTTTCAGGCCCTCTGAGGAGACAACCCCAGGAGGGCTTGGAAGTCTCACCACCTCCCCGCAGGCCGGCCACACCGGGCCAGCTCTCAAAGGCCTCCCATGACTATCCTTTCTCTCATCTTTCCCCACTCTGATAAATGTCCTGGGATTAGCTCTTCTGTGTTTGTTGGATGACCAATTTGTGTCCGTCTGAAAAGCGACGTCTGAATAATATCTGGCGCGAGCTGGAGAAATGTGATCCGCGGCATTCCCCTCCAGCCGGCTCTCTGGAGCCAGCCGGCTCCTGCCAGCAGGGCTCTGCAGCTCTGCAGCTGGGGCTGCAGCCCAAGCGTGTTCATGGGGCGGGGAGAGGGGGGTGGGTAGGAGCGGGGGAGGTGCTTGTGGAGGGACCAGAGACCCAGAGGGACAGAGGAATAGAGCGGCCTTAGCAAATCTGCCAATAGTTCTGGAGCCCCTATAATAATTTGGGGACACCACAGATGCCCACTGTGGTCACCCAGACCTGGGGACAAGAAAACCAGGGCCCCATGCAGCTCAGGAGCCGGGGTGGTCCCCTGGCCCAGAGCCCCAGGTGGGAACTGAAGCAAAGCAGACTCAAGGAGTCCAGTGGGTAGCATGAGGCCCCCAGTCTGGAAGGGTGCTGCTGGGCTCTTGAGGTTTGCGTGTCTGCCCGGGGTGGGGTCTGGGTGTGGGGGTAGGATATACAGAGGCTGTTGAAGTGTTCCCTGACTCCATCTATACAGGTCCTGGGACTGGGGAGGACAGAGCTTGCAGTCGTGGCAATTGGGTGACCCAGTTAGGAGGTGCTGAGGAGTATAGAGGAAGAGGAAATTTGGTGAGTGTGGGTGTGTCAAGAACCTCCACCCCCACCCCTCATTTCCCACCCTAGAAGCTTCTGCTGTTCTCCCTCAGCATCTCCCGCTCTTCCTTTGGGGCCACATCACTTCTCCTTGATTCCTATTCCTCAGGTCTCACACTTTTCTCAGACCCCTACCCCGCCATCCCCAAGTCGGTGATCAGCTTGAAAGCAAGCATCACCCCTATGGTCCTGCCAGCGATCACAGAGCTGGCCACTGGGGAGGCATCGATAACGCTTCACGGGTAAAGGGATGACTGAGAGAGGCTGGGAGCTCAGACTTCAGTGCCCCCAGACTCACAAGAAGAAGGCAAATGACAGGTCAGACAGAGGTAACAATGCGGGACATCAGTTCAGGAGCAAGAACGCGGCCACAGTAGCCCTATCCTCAGAGTCTGCACTGTGCAGACCCCTGTAGGGAAAGCCAGCGCCTCAGGGTGGGCCCCTGGAGGCTCTTCAGCAGCTCTGCACCCAGCCTGCCAAATGGCAATGGCGTTCCACGTCGTTCTATCCATTTGGTTAACACGTTTTGAATCCCTGTCTTGTGCCACACTCCACAGGATGCCATGTGTCCCTTCAAACGGAAAAAAACAGATGTGCCCATAAAAAGGAAGAAGCCATCTATGCTCTCACAGAGGTCTAATGAGAAGGATATAAAAGTTCAGAAAAGAGAGGTTCATTTCACTTGGAGGAATAAGGAAGTCTTCAGGAGGTTGGGGGGGGTGACAATAGACCTGGACCTGGAACAAAGTGTCCAGATGCCCCCTAAGTGTGCTGTCCCCCCAACGTGCACCCACTTTGGTGTCCATGGCAGATTTTGCTAACTGATCCCTTCACTCTTTCACTGAGCCCAGGGATGTCCCCAGAATCCTTCTCGACACAGCAACACAGCCAGACAAGCCGAGCAGACGCATGAAGGATGAAACACATTTGCTACCCCACCCCTTGGAGGGCGTGTACAGTTGAGACATGCAGCCCTGGAAGACAGAAGGAACAGGGTGAGGAGAGGTGCAGCGGTGGGAAAACGCTGCAGGCACACGTAAAAAGTGAGTGGGCTGGTTAGACTTGTGGGTGAGGTCGTGAATGGGGAACAGCGGACAGTGTGGCTGAGAAAGCAGGGTGAGGCAATATCTGGATTAGGATCTCGCCAGGCTAAGGAATGTGGGGTCAATCCTGCAAGCAGGAGGCAGTGGCACAGCTGAGCTGTGTGCAGGAAGTCAGCCGGGCAGCAGTGGGCAGGGGGAGCTGGGGCGGGGATAAGCTGGAGGCGGGTAGACCGGCCAGACCACGGTCCCAGGCAACAAGCGAGGGAGCCTCCTCTGAGTGCCTGCAGCACTTGGCACTGACATCTGTTCCACACTCATCCCCCTGTCTCTCTTGGAGTTGTCTTTCGACAGCCTGATGGCCCCACCAGCCTGCGGGTTCCTGGACAGCAGGAACCGTCTGCTGCCTCTCTGGGGCCCCTGGCCTGACATGGCTCTTGGCAGGTGCTCATTATATATTTGTGGAGTTACTGAATAGGGCAATGAAAAAAAGACAAGTGTTGTACAGAGAAGGGCACAGAGATCCGGGATGACATCCTGTTTAGAAGTGCAGTTCCCCAGGACAGGGCATTGGCGCAGCTGTCTTCTGGTGTGTGGGGAAAAGAGGGGATGTGTGCAGGCGGTGTGGGCAGGGCCAGAACCACAGCTCACTCCAAGACGCTGGGAATTGACTTGACCCTGTGTGTGTGTGTGTGTGTGTGTGTGTGTGTGTGTGTCTTAGGGAGGGGTTTGCAAGAGCTTTTGGCTTTTCAGAGAGAGGTGGACAGACGGGAGACCTCACCGTCTGTACCGTCCCAAAGTGCCTTAGGAGGTGTATTAAAACTCTTTTTTGGTTGTGAGTGAAAGAAACTCAACGCAAGTGAGTTTAGAGAAAACAGGATTTTTATAGGCTCATAAGGTGCATTTGGGGACAGCAAGAACCAAGGATTTCAGCAACGCCAGACTCTTTCCATCTGTAATGTCTGCTTCTCTCCACAGGCTGGAAGCATGACTGCCAGTAGCCTGGGTCTCAAATCTGAGAGGCACCAAAGGCTGCCTTTCTCGTGTCCCAATTTCAGATCCCAGGAAAGGACTCTGATTGGCTTTGCTCGTGTCAGGAGCCTGCCTCTGGTCTAAGACTAAAGGCAGTGGCTAAGGAAGCAGGGTCTCGTAAGAAGGAAAAAGTTTCCACCAAAACCTCATAGCTGGAGTGGAAAAGGAGTGTTTCCCAGAGGCAGAGCCAGCAATAATAATCCTGCATGAGCCCTTCGCATAAATTAACTATTCCACACCACAGCCCTAATAGGTGTTACTATTGTAATCATTACCACCCTTGGGAATTACCACCTCAGGCAACCAAGGCACAGAGGAGGAAAGTAACTCTGATAGGTCGCGCAATTAGTAAATGGCAGAGATGGAGCTGGGGTTTAAATCCATTCAGTCTAGCGCCAGACCCTCTATCTTCCTCTTATGTTGTATTGCCTATTCACTACAGAAGGAAAGGAAACAAAGTTTTGGGGTTGTGAGGAAGGAACCTAGGCAGTTTCTCCTGGGAAGATCCAAGGGCTGAGCTGAGGAGCCTGTGGGAAGGGATGGGTCCAATGTGATGGGAACCTGGAATAAGAAATGCCACCACCCATCTTAATCTCACTGGAGATTTCCCAAAAGGAATGTTTTGTTTTGACCTCTTCTTTCTTCCATCTTTATCTACTTAAAGTAGAATTTGATGAAGCCAAGAAAAGCAAATGAAAGAACAATGAGGTCCCGTTTTCACCTATTAAAAATTCAAGCAGCAGTGTAATAGCCGCGCTGGCAATGGTGGGGCGATAGTTTCTTCTAAAGGGCTGGTGACAGGATAAAGTGGTCCAACTAGTGAAGAAGCACAAAAGCTGCAAAAGGGGCCCAAGAGCTGTAAAAGCTTTCTTTAACCTTGGCCTGGTAATTTCACCCTTTAGACACAGCTCGTCGAGTCACAAAATGAAAGCCGGCTAGTGCCATGCGCAAGACAGACATCTAAAATAGCATTTCTCAGAGAGACTGAAAGCAAAAGAGTAGGAAAAAATAGACAAGAAAAACAAATTCAATACATGCAAATACAAGCAACAAGAAAACAAAGGTTATTGTATTAATGTCAGACACGCTTGGATTCACAGAAAATCAGAAAACAAAACACAGGAGAAACTGTTACAATGATAATGGCTGAGAGCCACAGTGAAGATCTGTCATAAATATTTACGCACAGAATAATACAGCATCAGAATTCATAAAGCAAAACAATAGGAAATACATGGAGAAATGGACAGAAATACAGTAACAGTAGAAAAATTTAATTCACCTCTCTTAGCCCATGACTGATCAATAAACCAGACAATAAGTCAGGATGTAGAGGACTTGGTTTGTTAAATTTGTAAGGTAGATAGAATTAAAAGATATGAAACCTCATACCTTGAGAACCTAGAACCTACTCTTTGAAACTGTCCATGGATCATTAACAAATGACTACATGTAAGGTCACAAAAAAGAGACAAACAAAAAAAGTCTCAATGCATTTCAAAAAGTAAAATGAGCACAGATAACATTCTCTAATCACAATGCACTAAAACGAGGAGGTAATAGCAAAACCAGAAACTGAAAAGCAATAGAAAGGTTGAAAATTAAACAAACAAACAAAAACAAAAAAACTACACCAGAATGGAAAATTATGCAGCCTTAAAAAGGAAGGAAATTCTGACACATGCTACAAATGAATGAACCTTGAAGACATGCTAACTGAAATAAGCCAGTCAGAAAAGGTCAACTGGTACATGATTCCACTTACATAGGGTATCTAGAATAGTCAAATTAATAGAAACAGAAAGTGGAATCATCGCTTCTTGGCACTGGGAGGAATGGGGAAGGAGGAGTTCTTGTTTTTAATGGGTCTAGAGTTTCAGTTTTGCAAGATGAAAATGTGCATCTTGTATATCGCACAACAATGTGAATATACTAAACACTGCTGGACTCTACACTTGAAAATGGTTGAGAGGATAAATTATGTGTTATGTTGGGGCCAGCCCTGTGGCCGAGTGGTTAAGTTCGCACACTCTGCTTTGGCGGCCCAGGGTTTCACCAGTTCAGGTCCTGGGCTTGGACATGGCACTATTCATCAGGCCATGTTGAAGCGGCATCCCACATGCCACAACTAGAAGGACCCAAAACTAAAAGTATACAACTATCTACTGGGGGGATTTGGGGAGCAAAAGAAAAAAAAAAGATTGGCAAGTTGTTGGCTCAGGTGCCAATCTTTAGAAAAAAAAATTATGTGTTATGTGTGTTTTAAGAAATTCTCTCTTAATTAATTCTCAAAGTGTAAAATATCTTTTGAAAAAAATATGATAATACACAAGGAACTAGTACGAAAGACAAGTCAAAGGAATGAGCATTCTTGTGGTTGTTGGCTGTGTCTCTCCCAGTCTTCAGGTGAGGATGCAGAGGGACACATTCTGAACAGTCCCAGACTCCAAGACTGACACATCGACTGTGCATGAAAAATGTTGGTTTTCTTCCTGCGATTATTTCACAAGCCTGTGTGCCAGACCCTGTGTTAGGCCCTGAGAGACCAAAAAGGAATTTGTTTCTCTCCCTGGAGACGGGAGCCACAGCCTGGGGAAGGCAGGCTTTGAGGAGATAGATCATCAAAGTGGGAACTGAGCTCGGCTGGTCTCTGTCTAGGGGCTGCAGGAAGGGGAGGAGGACTGAGAAGCTATCCTCCCAGGGACAGGACACAGGAGCTGGCCTTGAAAGGAAAACTAAGAGTCCACCAGCAGAGAAGGGCTGTGAAGGGCAGGGCAGGCAGAGCAAACTGTAAGAGCCGAGGCTCAGAGAACAAAACTGAAAATTCTGTTCCTCTGTACCAGATATGCCAAGCAGAAGGAGGGAGTACAGATGGCCAAAGATCAGGCCCCTCTCCTGTCAGAGGTTAACCTCTTCCCTACCTGGGCTTCTGCTTGTGGCTTCCTCGCTGGGACTGCAGTAAAACATTTCAGCTCTCTGTAAGTCAGTTTCCTCATCTACGAAGTAGAACTGATAATGCCACTGGGCTTTCATGAGGATCAAATGAGATAAAGCGTGTTAAGAGTTCGGAGCTGCACACGTGTTCTGCACACAGGAGATGCCGGTTTGCGGCTGGTGCACATATTTGATGGACGAGGGAGCATTCTCCAACTCGGCTGCATCCCTGTTCTCTTTGAAGGTTTATTGGTTCCTGATTCTTCCCTTCCTAACGTTTCTTCCGAGACTCTATCTACACGCTTACACACTAGGTTATCAGCCCCCCGAGGAAAGAGACAAAGCTGAGTCTCCTGGCGTCTCCAGGACCTGACCCTTGGTCAGAGAAGAAGAGACTCCTTAGCTATTTTATTAGGCAGCCTAATCAAAGTCACAGCTGCTTTATGGTGCCAACCACTGTGCCACGAACACCTGAGCCTCAACACATGTCACAGATGAACATGTCTCCGGGGGTGACGGCAACTCCATATCCTTTGGGATTTTTTCCCCCTGTGCCTGGCAGATCGCATCCTTCATGCCTGGTAACTTAGTTTACTTGTTAACTAATTTATTCATCCGTGACAGAACACATCAACAAACAATTGCACAAACTGCACTAGAGATCCGTGCAAAATGCCTTGGGGCCGCAGAGGAGCAGCACCTAAGCTTTCCCAGGCGTGTCCGGGCAGGCTTCACAGGGGAGCAGCATGAGCCGGACTTGGAGTGACCTGTGGGGAAAGGACCTAGGGGTTAAGGAAAGAAAGAAAGTACAGGTAAGGAGAGGAGCTTGGGGCCCCTGGAGTTTCTTGCAAGGCTGAACAACGGTTTCCCATGAGGCCATGCCCAGTGACAAGGACACAGCAACGGTTAACCTCCTCTGGAGGGTTATCTGCAAGTCTGCCTCCCACGGCATCAGCCCAGCTTTACATCATTGGCTGGAGCTTCCCCACCTCCACCCCCAGGAGACCTGAGCGAGTCCCCGGTAATGGAGCAGAGATTGGGATCTGACTGAGTTAGAGTCCTCGCTTTTCTATTCTTAACTCCTGGGCTTTTATGGAGCTCTGGGGGTTGAGCCGCCTTTTTAAAAGCCCACACATGGAAAGCATGGTGGGCACAACTGACTCACCATTAGGAAAAAAATTGGGTTAGAGCTCCAAGACATGGCTGGCATCAGAATACAATCCAGATGGCTGAAAGATTTGGATGTAAAATGTGAAATCGCAAAAATAGTAAAAGAAGAAAATAGATGAATATTGATAATTTTGGAAGTGAGGGGAGTATGGAAGGCCATTCTAAGTTTAACACCAAAGGCAGATAATAACGAAAAGACTGACACTTAAAAAAAAATTATGTGAAGATGACTGGCACAACAGTAGAGATGTTCAGAGAGAACTTCAATTTCAGAGTTAATGCATATAAAAAGAAGAGGGCCCTGGCCGATGGCTTGGGTGGTTAACTTGGAAACTGCATTTGGAGTATCTGATGAAGATATCCCCTAACTTCTCTCCATGTTTGTACCAATCAGCTGCAGGAGGATTTGCCTCAGACCAAACCAGCGAGGGTGGCTCTTGGGCCGGAGGCAGGGCCTTGCCCAAGACGACAACTAATGCCCAGGAGGGGAAGAGAACTGCCATACCCTCTTCTGCCTTGCATTCACCCCCATCTACACCCAACCAGCACATTCCACTCCACCCACAAAGTTACTACTTGTAGGCTCAGTAAACAGAACAGACAAGAACAAGAATGCACAATTAAAAGATGAACAAACGTCTAGAATTATGACACATTTGAGTAAAGTCAGGACTATGCAACAGGGCCATCAAAATCCACCATCGGAAAAACTAACATCCAAGAAACAGAATTAATAAGTACTAAAGCACAAGACTTCAGATTAAGTGTAATTACCATCTTCACAAGAAATATGAAAGGATATTTCACCTATTGAAAAGAATCTACTGGAGATGTTGGAAATTGAAGAACTTGGTTTTCCAAATAAAAATTCAATGGGCTGAATCACAAAATAGATATGGCTGAAGAGTGAATAACAGAGTTGAAAGATCAAGCAGAGAAATTCTTCTGAAATGTGATTCAACAGAACAGGGTAGGGGTACAAAGAAAAGTTAGGAAATGTGGAGGGTGGATCCAGAAGTTCCATCATCTTATTTAATAGGAATTCCAGAATAAGAGAGCAGAGGGAATGGAGGGGGGAAAAGAAAGAAAGAAACAATGGTGTATTTCCTAGAAGGGAAGACAAGCATAGCTTTCACATTGAGATGGCCCGCTGAGCACCAAGAATAAACCAATAATAATGAATAATAAGACCCATGCCTAGAATAATTATGATGAAATTTCAGAATACCAAGCATAGATACTGAGTAGTTTTGTTCCATCTTCTTACATTTGTAAGTGCATCTTTCTAGGAAGAGGATCCAGAAAAAGTATCCAGTTCTCAAAAGAGCAACCAAAAGGAAAGTCTAAGAACCCCTGCCCTCTATGAAGGCGACTTCTCCAAACGGGGGGGGGGGTGGGGCAGGCTAGTGGGATGGGCTGAACCCCTAGTCTCTCCTGAAGGTTGTTCCACATCTGGTCCATTCACTCCTTTTTTCTTGCACACTTGGAGAAGGAAAGTTTGCCCAAGCTCAAATCAGACTGTCCTTAACTCCACACGTTATTATACTTTCTTCTCTCTGGGAGAAACACTTGCAAAGCTTTCACCTCTGGAATGTGTCTGCTTCAAGAAAGTCTCTAATGGGGCCAGCCCGGTGGTGCAGCAGTTAAACTCACTCCCTCTGCTTCGGCAGCCCAGGGTTCGCTGGTTCAAATCCCGGGTGCAGATCTATGTACCACTTATCAAGCCATGCTGTGGCAGGCGTCCCACATATAAAATAGAGGAAGATGGGCACAGATGTTAGCTCAGGGCCAGTCTTCCTCAAAAAAAAAAAAAGTCTCTAAGACTCAAGGATGCTAGTAGCATTTGCTACTCTGAAGATCTAGCTGGGGAAACAGGGAGGGAGGGTCACGAGAGCCCACTGCAGCCTGGCAGCACTGGGACATGGAAATGTGGACCTGCTCGGGGTGTAAGCTGGGCTGAGAGGCTGGAGGCCCGAGCTGGAGACCCAACTGCGCTACCACTAACTGTGTGATCCGGGCAGATCACCTTCACTTTCTGAGCCTCGGTCTCCTGGTCAGTGAAATGGGAACAGCCTTTGTTCTGCCTCTCAGGGTGGTTCTGAGGCTAAGATGGTAAAACAGGGACGACACTCTCTGAGACAGCACGTTTGAAACCAAGGGTCACTTATGCACGTGCCTTCAAGGGCCACTCAGGTGACTCAAACCTGTGAAGTGGCCAGTGAAGACAGCAGGGAATGGTGGAGACCCTGACCTAATAGACATGCCTGGGAGCCAAATTCGGCCCTGGGTCCCCAGCTCCTGACCCCTGCTCTAAACAGAAAGAAGGATAATTAGAACAAAACAGCTCTCACAAATTGATGTAAATTAAAATTCGGTTTTTCACCCTGTTATGGGTTGAATTGTGTCTCGCCCCCCAAAAAATAAGTTGAAGTGCTAAGGACAACTACCTCCTTTGTGACCTTATTTGGAAATAGGGTCACTGCAGCTATAATTAGTTAAGATGAGGTCACACTGGAAGTAGGATTGGCCCCTAATCTGATTTGACTGGTGTCCTTGTAAGAAGGCAGTCACGTGAAGACAGACAGACAGAGAAGGCCGTGTGAAGACAGAGGCAGAGACTGGAGTGACGCATCTACAAGCCAAGGAATGCGGCGATTGCCAGCTCTCATGGGAACTAAGACAGGGCCAGGGGACAGACTCTCCTGCAGAGTCCTCAGAGGGAACCAGCACTGTTGACACCTTGGTTTCAGACCGCTAACCTCCAGGACTGTGAAAGAATAAATTTTTAAGCCACCTGGTTTGTGATACATTGTTGCAGCAACCCTGCGGAGGAGCGCACTCCCCTCAATGGAACTTTATTTCACATGGGATGTGAATTTCGGATCTTCAGCATGAGTCAGTGGTGGGACCCCCGGCTTAAGTCCTGGCAGGACCAGAGCTACGATGAGACGCGTTAGGAACTGAGGACCCAAAATTTCAGGAGGCGGTCACTCTCAGCTTCCTGCAAGTGCCGATCCTGAGTGCGAGTGCCTCCTCAGGAGCAGGGCGCCTGTGGCCGTGCTGGCGTGTGTGGCAGTGGCCTGCTTCATGCTTTCTCAAGAGCCTTTGAGTGGTGCTTTGGAGCCTACTATGAAATGTAGTTTCCAGCCACTTTAACCCAAAGCAGAACAAACATGTATTTCTCACTATCTCCGAACATTTCCTCTTCAGTTGAAGGCTGAAGGGTAACAGAATACGCCCCCCGAAAATACTACTGCAGGAGTTCAGGACACGCAACCCTGAAACACCCCACTTTGTGTATTGAACATTTTGAGCTGATGGCACTTGAAAAACTCCCCCTATTTGTCTAAAGACAGATCCTCCTAAAGGGACTCACTTGTTCCACATCCCCTCCCCAGAGGTACCATGGACCAGGGAAGACTGACTCTTATCAGAGGAGAGGAGACTAGGAGTCGACACCATACCCAGAAGACAAACTCCATCACAAAACATCACACCTCCCCTCCATTCTTCTAAGGGCCCATTCGTCTTTCCTAAAAATCACTTCCTTCTGCTAAGAGGCCTACATTCCCCTCCCCTCTCCATATCAAGATGGTATTTAGTCCTGAATTCTGAGCCACCGCAGGGAGTTACTCATTTTCCCCTGGGTGTCTCCCGTACATACATGTGGCAGACATGTTCATAAACTTCTGTTTTTTTTCTCTAGTTAATCTGTCTTTTATTACAGAGACCTCAGTAAGAACTCAGGGTAGAGGGGAAATTACTGTTCTTCCGACAGAAGACTTACAAACTTGAGTTTTCTCTCTGCCACCTACCTCATTCACTGCCATCTATCAGTCAATCAATCAATCAGTTAGTTCTCTATCCTAGGTGCTGGAGATTAAGAGCTGAATAAGATGCCAAAGGTGGTGGGGGAGAGAGATTCATTTTTTAAAAAAAGAAAAAAAATCAATTATCATAAAGTGTGATAAGTACTAAAAGAGAGACAAGTTCAGGGGCCTATGAGAGCTCAACAGACCAGGGAGATGGGGTAAGAAGATGGTACTTACACTGCCTCTTTAAGAATAAATAATTGTTAGTCAGATGAGAAGAAAGGAGGAAGGAGGAGGAGGTGACAGACGGGATGAAAGAGGAAAAGGAGTCAAGAATGACATCCAGTAGCCTGCATGATGTACAAATGTGGTGCCAGTCACTAAGACAGGTAAGACCAGAGACGGAACAGTTATAAAGGATGATGGATTGATTCTGTCTCAGACATGCTGAATCTCAGGTGCCTATAGATAGATATACAGGGAAAGATGACCAACACAGCATTTCCAAAGCTTCTTCTAAAAACCCAAGTTCCAGGAGCTTCAATATTCAAGAAAAAAAGGAGGAGGGGAGGTCTGTTGAAGGTGGTACTAGCCCAGATTCCCTAGGAAACAGAGCCTGAGGCAAGGACTATATGCTGATGCTTTTTATGGAAGTGCAAACCCAAAGCCTCAAGAAGGATGTAAAACGGAAGTGAGGTGGGAGGGACGGGAAGCGATGCAAGATGCAGGGAGGAGCAGCTGGTTGGCCACAAAACTGCACAGCTGGCCACTGCCGCAGCAGTTAAGGGAAAGCAAAAGGCCAGGGGTTCAGGATTCAGGCAGCACTGAGAGAATTTGAGAAAACGTATAGACTGTGTCCAAGACAAGTGTCAAATAAGTTGAAGAAATACTGGGCATTCCATGTCTTCTCTTGGAAGATTTGCAGTGCGTCTTCGCGTATTAACAGTGCTAAAAGTACCTCAGCAAGGAAATACCTTTCATTTTGCTTAACCCAGCATTTGCCAAACTTGTTTGACCACAGAAGCTTTCTTTCCTGCCCTGCTTATCTGTAGAGCTCCGCTGTGGTCAGGTGTGGGTACTGGAATCAGAGCTCAGGAGAGAGTGCAGATGGGAGACAGGGAATGGAGAAACATTTAGGTAGTGATCGAAGCCTGGAGAATGGAGGAGCTCACCCAGGAAGAGTTTGTAGAAAGAGCCTAAGCCTGAGTCCTGGGGTACACCAATATTAAGGGACAAGCACAGGAAGAAGATCCCTTAAGAGGTACAAGGAAGAAACAGCCATGGAATTAGGAGAATCAGAAACCATCATCAGGTAGTTGAAGCGGAAAGGAATTTACGACCAGGTATAGGTGAGCAGAGGCCATCCTAGGACTGAGCTCCTGGAAATTCCATCTTAACTATCAGACCTTACCGAGGAGCTTGTTGGAAATGCACATCTGAGATCTCACTCCAGATCTACTGAACCAGAAGCTACCCTTTAGCTGGATCCCCAGGCCATTCACACAAACATTAAGGTTTGAGAAGCTCTGGTGAAAAACATTGCTGGAAGGGCTGGACTACACTTAGAATGGAGCTTCCAAAGATAACCGTGAGCCCTCAGAATCACCACACCTCTGCCATCATGACCGGGAAAGAAACCACCACCGCTACTGCTGTGGGAAGCTGCTGAACAGGAAGCCGGTGACTGTGAAACCATTGTGCCATGATCCTCATGAGCAAAACTGATGCCTCACCTGCTGCCTCTTCCCACTTAAGTTCAAGTTTCACGTAAGTTTCTTTAATTGGCAATTCCTAAATCACATTTGAAATGCCAGCTGCAAGAGAGTCTAGGAAGTGTGGCTTCCCAGCTTTAATATAGTGGAAGGAAGTGGACAGGGATGCTGTGTGGACCAGCCCATGGTATCCATCATTGATGGTGTCATGGAAGCTGTCCGCCAATATCCATCCTCCCCTTCGTTTATGGCGATAGAAGTTTTAGCTGGGGACGCAACTGCTCAGGATAAGGCACTTCCCAGCCTCTCTGCAGATAGCTATGACCATGTGACTAAGTTTGGGCCAATAATATAAAAGTGGGAAGGTCACAAAGCAGCTCCCAGGAATCTTTGGGAGACAGCAGGAGAATGTTCTTTACACTTTTCTTTGCCCTTCCCTCCAACAGGCTGCGTGGAGCATGAGATGCCGCCATTTTGGACCACGAAGTTGAAGGCTACACTCTGGGGTTGGCAGACAGAACCAGAAAGAGCCTGAGTTCCTGAGGACTTTGCAGGTCAGAGCCACCATTCCTGCTCTGATGACTTACCTCTGTACCCATGAAAGACAAATCAGCCGCTGCTATCTCGGACCACTCCCAGAAGAACCTAATCCTGGCCAGTACAGGTTTTAAGGGCACCGGTTCTTAGCATTTGGGCACATCAATGATCCCTTTGAGACTCCAATGAATGCCCTTGGACCAGCCTCCCTAGGAAAATGCACATTTGCATAGCACTTTGTGTAACAGTTTCAGGGACTGCATTTTGTTTCTTCCTGAAGACTATCTAGGGACTCATGGATCCCTGGTTAAGAACCCCTAGAACTGAGATTTTTGAGAAGAAAGGATTATAATCAGCAGGCAGATGGCTCAGAGAAAAAGTAAAAACTGGGAAGTGACCCCTGGATTTGGTGTCAGGCTGTTGACACCATTGGTAGGAGCAGTTTCAGTGGGGTGGGGTGGGGCAGAAGCTAGACTGTAGAGTTCTGGGAGAATGGGAATCCAGAAAGTGGAGGCAGCAAGTATTGTCAACCATTTGGAGCAGCATGGTCCCAAAGATTGTGGTGGCTGGGAGACAGTAGAGTCCATAGGCTCCAGAGAGGGTTTTCTTGGATTTCCTCTGCTTCTAGGGCCCGATCAGCCAGAGTGAGGGTGACCTGGGATACCAACACCATTCCATGTGGCAGCCCCCTGGTGGCTTTGGCCATCAGTGCCCTGGGAATGCCGATGCTGTCTCAGAAACGAGCCAGGAGTGGGAGCCTGGGCTGGGAAACATCCCTGAAGGGCTGAAGGCTGGAGGATGATCTTGGCTCACCCTGCAGATGTTCCACACCAGGTACCTCTGGGCATCCTTCAGTGAGAGGGCTGCCCCCATTGCCCCTTCCCTCCCCAGCTGGCCCAGATCTGAAAGCAACGTGTCCAATAACCTGGGCGCATCCGGGAGCTGACGTCAAAGCAGACCACAGCCTGTGCTCTGGAGAGGAGAGGGAGCCACACCACGGGTCCTGGTTTCTCTTCTAACCAGGAAGCTCTTTGCCCCTTTTCTGCAGTCAGGTGTTGGACTGGCATTCCTGATGTGCCTCCCTGATTCTCTCCACCTGCTCCTCCTCAGCCCTGCTCTGCCATCCCAGCCTGACCCCTTTCTGGTCACCCTGAGCTCTTCCTTTTCACCATCCCCTGAGCACATTAGTCACTTATGTCCTCTCTTTCTTTAACATCATCCTTTCAAATGATAAAACCACCTTCCCGATGAAAGATTTATTGTCCAAGGAACCCTCCCCTGGTCCTCACAGTGGTGAAATTAGACAAAGGCTAGTCACAGGTGGGAAACCGGAGAAGGAAATGGCTCCGATTTATGCCAGAGCCCTGGGAGTCGGGGAAGCACCGGTGGGGGGAGGCCATCCAGAGGCTCTGCCTGAGTGGGGACACAAAATGCCCATTTACTTCCTATTTGGGGAGGAAACCAGGGGCCTCACTGGGACCCGGCACTTGCCAGTTTGCCAATTGCTGGCCCAAACTGTCAGGTTTTAGGGGTCCCTGGAAGGCCTCAGGCATCCAGGGAGAGGGTGCAGGTCCCAGGTCAGAGCCGGAGCAGGAATGCCTCCCACCTCCCAGGAGGCCAGCAGCCCAGGCTGCTCTGGAACACGCAACCTGCAGACAGGAGACTGAGTTTACAAAGTGGAAACTGTCCGATAGAACTTGTAAACATCCCATCAGCACCCCTCCCACTTCCCAGTCCTGGGGCCCCGGTGTCTGAAAACAAAGCTCGCAGCCACAGAAAGCCTTTTGGACAGATGAGAGTGGAGCCAAACAGATTCAACACCGGTGGGCCTGGTTCCCCGGGCGGCCTAGTCCTCCTCTCCTGACCAGCATTTCTGGGGTGAGGAGGAATAATTCGGCAAAACGACGAAGCTTCCCCCTGGAATTTCAGCAGGGAGCCTCGAAAGAACTACAGCTCTGGCCTCTGAAACACCTAGGTCCTAATCCTAACCCTGCCGCTGACCTGCTGTGTGACTTTGGGTACGTCCCTTAACTTCTCTGAGCTTCCACTTATTTTCTCAACTGTAGAATAAAGATGATAATTCTTCTTATATAAAGTTTTAAGAATCAAATAAATAATGTATGCACAGGCCCTGGCTTTTATTAATTAAGTTACTAACCTGCTTGAGGGTAGAGCTGCTAAATAACTTCGTTTCCCATTTTCAGAAATTCTCTCCTCTCTGCTCTCAGCTTCCCTTTCTCCTCTCTCATCATTTCTTTCCCCAGCACCTGGAAAGATCTCCTAGGTCGCTGCTATTCAAGGGTCCAGGGCAAGCAGCATCACCTAGGAGCTTGTGAGAAATGCAGACTCTCAGGCCTCACCCAGGACCCTCTGAGACTGAACCTGCATTTTCATAAGATCCCCAAGTTTTTCTCTGTGCGTGCTAAAGTTTGGAAACCCTCGCACTAGGTCACCTCTTGCTTCTTTTATTTTTAATATCAAATATCACTGGGTTTCAATAGTTCACACCACTTAACAGGAGTTTCCCTCTGGCAAATTGCATACCGCATACGAAAAGCTCCTTAATTGTGACACTTGAATAACAATAAATCATAATATTAATAAAAATAAGAAGAACACAGTCTAATACGTGTTTAACGCGTTGGTATTTACAACACCCTTATACATACTCTCATCTGACTCTAGAATACGGGATCGTTATCAGTGGGTGAGTGACCAAATGATTGAATGAAGACTCGGAGCTGTTTGGTGGAGAGGACTGCATTAGGAGAGGGCTTTTAGAGTCATGCCAATGAGGAATCGTGTTCAGCTGCTAGTAAGAGAGCCAAAACAGCAGTGGACTAAACAAAATAAGGGCTTGTTTTCCTCTCACATGGTAAACTGTCTTCAGGCAGACCAGGCTGATATGGGGACTTTGCAAGATCCTAGAAGCTGGGCGCCTTCTGTCTTCTGCTCTGCCATCCTTAGCATGTGACTTCAATCCTTAAGATCACCTCATGGATGAAAAATTACTGCTGGAGCTCCACCTATCCAGTTCACGTCCCAGAGACGAACAAGGAGGAATAAGGGGAAAGAGCAGAGGGTGCTTGTTAATCTCTTTAAATAGCTTTCTCAAAACTCCACCCAATCACTTCCACTGACTTCTCGCTAGCCATGCCCATCTTCAGGGAAGACAGGGAAACGTGGTTTAATTAGCCAGGCACACTGCTGCCCCTGACGTAGGAGTAAGGAAGTTGGGGGATATGGCTATTAGGATGAAAGCTGGCATTCTCTGCCCAAAGGGTCATGAAGGAAAGGAAAGAATGGATATACGAATCATGTTCAGTGCGCCAAGGCCTTCTTGGAAGAGGTTTGTGTTTCTCCCCATGCAATACCTCAACAGGCAATACAGGAGGGAGCGGGCCCTGGTGGGCTGCTTCTGGAAGAAGGGAAAGAGTCTTCTCACCAGTGCATTAGCTGAGGGCCCGGAGTGGGATGAGTTGAGACACCAGGACCCTCAGCTGGCCAGACTCACCTGAAGTGTTGCTTTCTCTCCAGAGGATGCTGGCTTCACGATGGCATTATCATCGCGCACACTCTTCTCCTGCCTGGGATGCTCTCCCTCCTCCACGGCCTAATTCCTACCTCCTTCCACCACTTCCTGGCCAGTCCTTCAGTCTTCAGCTTGTCAGTTCTCATAACCTTGTTCTATGTTCTCATAAATCTGTTCTATCTTCGTATAGATCAAACATTTGTTCCATGTCTGCCCTGCCCTGGCCTTTTACCCATCTAGTACAAAGTCCCTGAGGATAGATACCACATCTATCCTGATCATCATTGAATTTCCAGCACCTTGCACATACCTGGAACATAGCAGTTGCTCCAAAAATATTTCTTGAATGAACAAATGCATCTGATAAGAAAGTTCATACTATTCCTTAGCTCTTTGGGTTGTAAATAACAAAAAATCTACCTAAACTAGTTTAAGCAAGAAAGGGAAACTTAATTACAACACTACAGGGACATGTCACAGAGACCAGGAACTAGATTATAGCCTGGCCTCAGGAATGGAGTGGAACCAGAAATTCAGATGCCACCGGGAGTCTCCTCATCTTTCTTTCTCTCTCATCCGACCAGCTTCTTCTGCTTTTGGCTTCTGCACAGTGAGGGAAACATGGCTGCCAAGAGCACCCAAGCGTTGTATGTTATTGGACCAATCAGCTGGAGAGGAGTTAAGACAACTCTTTTTCTCTCATCTCTATCTCTTCAAAATTCCCAAGGAGAAAATTATTGTCCAAATATGGGTCAGGTGCCTGTCCCTGGACCAATCGAGTGACAGGAGCCAGGGTCGTATTGTAGAAACACGGCAGGTCCCGCCGCATCCTTGTGGTTTTGCTGTGGAAGGGTTGATTCCTGGAAAAGAGATTTGGGACAGACCAAACAAAGGACATCCATTGGGACAAGAGTCGGCTCCCAACACACACCAGAGCCACAGGAATCAACACACTCAAGTCAGGATAATTCAGGGAGAGTCAATTCACAAAATGACTAATTATAAAGGTATGGACAGGTGTGGGGAAGACAGCCAGGGTAGGGTAGCCCCAGGGCTGGAAGCAGCACAGCTGTCCCTACCATAACACCCAAGGTGTGAGGGGAGGCGAGAACACCAGCCCAGGAAAGGAGAGAGTGTTGCAGAGTGGGCAGAGTGTTGCAGACGGTGTCCCTTTCCTGGAGCTGCCATAGCAAATGACCATTACTTCTGTGGCTTAAAACAACAGAAATTTGCTTTTGGCTTTCAGCTCAGAGGCGGCCAAGGTGCAACTTTCTTCAGTTGTCCCCAATCCGGGTTCATCCGACAGCATCACCCCGACCATGCCACCTAAATTCAACCCCAATGAGATCAAAGTCGTGTACCTGAGGTGCACCGTGGGGAAGTCGGTGCCATGTGTGCCCTGGCCCCCTAGATTGGCCCCCTGGGTCTGTCTCCAAAAAAGGCTGATGATGACATCGCCAAGGCAGTAGGTGATTGGAAGGTCTGAGGATTACAGTGAAACTGACCATCTAGAACCGACAGGCTCAGACTGAGGTGGTACCTTCTACCTCTGCCCTGATCATCAAAGACCTCAAGGAGCCACCGAGAGACAGGAAGAAGCAGAAAAAAATGAAGTGCAGTGGAATTGTCATCTTTGATGAGATTGTCAACATTGCCCAACACATGCTGCACCAGTCATTGGCCAGAGAACTCTCTGAAACCTTTAAAGAGATCCTGGGGACTGCCCCGTCTGTGGGCTGCCACGTTGATGGTCACCACCCTCATGACATCATAGATGACATCAGCAGTGGTGCCGTGGAAATGCCCAGCTAGTTAAGAGCCTCAGAGGAAAATACTTCAATGAAGGATCACTTGACAACCAAAAAAAAAAACAGCAACAGAAATTTATACTCACAATTCTGGAGCCATAAGTCCGAAATCAAGATGTTGGTAAGGCCACAGTCCCTCCAAAAGCCGTAGGGGAGAACACTTCCCTGCCTCATTCAGCGTCTGGTGGCTCCCAGTGCACCTTGGCTTGCGGCTGCGTCACTCCAATCTCTGCCTCCTTTACATGGCCATCTCCTCTTCTCTGTGTCATCTCTTCCAGCTCTAATGAAGATGCTTGTCACTGGATTTAGGGCCCACCCAGATCATCCAGGATAATCTCATCTCAAGATGCTTAATTACATCTGCAAAGACCCTTTCTCCAAATCCGGTCAGATTCCAGGAATTCGGATGTGGACACACATTTTGGGGGGCCCTCACTCACCCCACTATAGCCACCATGAAAGCAGCAATGATTTTAGGTTGAGGGATAAGAGCCAGGGAGATAGGCGGGAAAATAAATACCCCAAACTCCCTTTCCTCCCTCACTTCATCTCCTGCCGGGGGTCTCATTGGCCAAACCCAATAGGAAACCCGAGGGCATGAGTATGGTTGGTGGGTTCCAGGCTCCCAGGCCAAGAGCAGGGTGGAGAAGGTGGTGGAATGGATCTGGAGGGGCAACCACAACGCAGGGGTGCATAACATCAATCAAGGGAAGATTGGACTCTCATTTATTTGGAACTTGAGCCGAGGGTTCATGGCTGCAGAGACTCATAAGCGAATGGCAATAGTACTGGTGGTATTTGTGCCAATAACGTGACATGTCTGTATACGTAGCTGTTGTGCCTTCACCAGGAAGCTGTCTTAGGTGCGAGCAGATGACTGCTCCATTCTATCTTCTGATGGGGATCTGTCCAAGCATTTCCACACTGAAATATAGACTTTTTTTCTTTAATATGAAAACACCTGATGAATTTGTGTGTTGTCCTTGTGTGGGAGCTCTGCTAATCTTCTCTGTATCATTCCAATTTTAGTATACGTGCTGCCCAAGCAAGCAGGAAACATACGGTCTTGTATTTTACAGTTCTTTTTATTTCTCCCTTTATATCGTGGCATTGTATGGTTTAATATTATGAAACTGTGATGTAGGTTGGTTATATTATTTATGAATGCTAAAGGTGGTGTTGAAAAATATTTATTATAAGAAAGGGGTATTGGGTTGCATAAAGTTGAGAACTCCAAGGCGTAGATGACTCAATGAGCCAGTGCATGAAGTGCTTGGTAAATAGCACCTATTGTGGTTAAGGCTGTCATCACTCTCCCTCAATTCCAGGCACAAATGAGTTGAGGACCCTGGAGACCAGTCGTGCTGTGAGTCACCGGTGTGGTCGGGAAGAGAGGGCGCAGCCTGGAGCCAGGTCTCCTAGGGGAGGGGGTGCTGAGTGACAAGCCGGGTTCCCAGAAACCCGGGCCCTGACATCGCCACCTCCCCCCGCCCCGAGCAACAGGTCTCCAGCAGAATGGACTCTCTTTTGAGCCCTGGAAGCCCCCACGAGCCCCCCACTAGCCGCAGCCAGGCGGCTCCCTCTGAGCACACCAGCATCCTGGGCTTTCCCCCACAGCCGAGGAGGCTGGGCCAGGCCTGGCTCCAAAGCCACAAACCAGACCCGCCCGACCAGCTGACGTCAGCGGGTCCCAGGCGGGGGAGGGGGAGGTTGGCCTGGGAGCCGGGCTCTCTCACCCCCAGGGGAAGGGAGGAGATGTGAGAAGAACGAGGAGGGGAAAGAGGAAGGAGGAAGGCAGGCAGGCAGCGAGCTCTCAGAAGTCTGATCAGCCGGTGGGGACAGCTGTAGGGAGGGGGGATGGGATGCCCTGTCACCCCCATGCTTGCAACTAGGCATTCAAGACCCCTGCCTACATCCCCATCCTCATCTCAGACCATTCTCTGCATTCCCCCAGGACCCTCCCACAGAATTACTTGGATGTCCCCCCAAAGCCAGGCTTATCAGTGCCTATGTGCCTTTGGGAATACAGTTCTCCACTTGAATTGCCTTCCCTGGCTCATCTAGCTTCAGGTGTCCCTGAAAATATCCCTTCTCATGAAGTATTACCCAATTCAGACGTACTTTCTCTTGTCTCTGTACCAAACTCTATAGGTGGTTTTTTTTCGGTGAGGAAGACTGGCCCTGAGCTAACTCTTTTTGCTTGAGGAAGATCGTTGCTGAGCTAACATCTGTGCCAATCTTCCTCTATTTTGTGTGGCATGATGCCATAGCAGGGCTTGACAAGGGGTCTGCGCCTGAGGTTCCAGACCTGCAAATCCTGGGCCAGGAAAGGGGAGCACATGAACTTAAACCACCACACCGCCAGGCCAGCCCTGTAGGTGTTTAAGGCAGACTAGAATGGCCATTGATCAATTTAGGATAGAATTTTGAACTTTAGTGTATGTTAGAATCCCTCAGAAGGCTTGTTCAAACAAGAATTGCTGGGCTCCATTCCCAGAGTTTCTGATGCAAATTCTGGTCTGGGGTGGGGCCAAGAATTTTCACTTCCAGCAAGTTCCCAGGAATTGTTGATGCTGCTGGTCCAAAGATCACACTTTGAATACCACTGGTTTAGTGCAAGAAACAATCATTCCTGGGTATGATCAGAGCTTATTTATTAATTCATTCAGTGGCTGTCTCCTGCAGGCCTGCCACGTGCCAGAAATAGGCCAGGGGTTGAGCAATCAATGACAAGCAACGCAGACATAGGACAAAGCCCCATGGAGCCTCCAGTCAACTAGAGGAGACAGATATTAAGCAAATAAACATACTAGTCAGTATATAATAAGAAATTGTGATAAATGATCTAAAGGAAAAGAACATTATGAAAAAGAATAACAAGAACCTATTTTAGATTGGGTGGTCAGATGGGGCCTTTTGGGGAAAAGGGACACTTGTACAGGTATATTTTAAACAAACTTCTATAGGGTACACTTATTGCACTGTATTATTGCCTTTTTGTTTTTTAAGTTTTCCAGATAACCACTAGTCTGTGTGCTCCTTGAAAGCTAGAATCTTGTCTTATTAATATTTGTGCCTTCCGCATGCTGCACAGAGGAGGGCCTTGGTAGATAGTGTAAGAATGGATGGAAATACGGAGGGATCGTTGGAAGAATGAATGAATGAAATGTCAGATGAATGTATGCATAGATAGGTGGATGGATGGATGGATAGATGGATGATGGAAGGACAGGTGACTATCTCTGGCAGCAACATGGAGAACCAGGATTCTTGATGGTACCAGTGAGAGAAGAATGGAAATTGATAGAAACTTAGCTGACTCCTTTACTATATCTCCAAACTCTGTCCATCATTTAAGGTGACCACCAGCAGTCCCTCCTCCCCAAAGCTCCCTTGATTATCATCACTAGGCTCCGCTCCTCGCATGAATGAATTGCTGTCACCTCCTGCACTCCCACGCATGCCACGCTTATTTAGACACACAATTGTCTTATGCTTGTCACCTATACTAACCACCTGTGTGTAAGTTTCTCATGGTAAGCCATGCTCTCTGTGTCAGTCTAAAAAAAGGAAAGGCGTTGGGGGAGGAAGAAGAGAAAGTTTTTCCCCTACCACTGAGCTAAAGAAGGCACAGAGCTCAGAGGGTGGCGCAGAGATTCTAGCTCTGACAATTCATCACGTGACTTCAGAAAAGCACTTTAAATGACACATTTCCTCCAAAGATACGTCTCAGGCTTCTCAGAGGAGCACGGTTTATTTAGAGACTCAATTTGAGTCAGATAAGGAGAATAAAAACACCCAGAGTTGAGGTCCTCTGGGATGTTTAAAAATGGAGAGTGGAGGGGCCGGCCCCGTGGCTGAGTGGTTAAGTTTGCATGTTCTAATTTGGCAGCCCAGGATTTCATGGGTTCGGATCCTGGGCACAGACCTAGCACTGCTCATCAAGCCAGGCTGAGGCGGCCTCCCATATAGCACAACTAGAAGGACCTGAAACTAGAATATACAACTACCTACAGGTGGCTTTGGGGAGAAGAAGGAAAAAAAAAGAAAAAGAAGATTGGCAATAGATGTTAGCTCAGGTGCCAATCTTAAAAAAAAAAAAAAAATATGGAGAGTGGAAAGAAAACTATAAACTATATAGAAACCAGCACCTTCCCTTTGAAGATTCTCCACCGGGATGAAAGCTCGACTAGCTTTTCATGCTTGACTCCCACACCCTTGTTTCCAGTCTCATCAAAGCTCTTACCACCCAGCCCAGTCCTCTTATGCCCAAGGAACTTGAGTTCAGAAGAGAATCCCCAAAGGATCTGGAGGTGGGGGAAGAGCCCCTTTGTATCCAAAAGAGAGCAGAATGAAGAATCTGGGACACAAAATTCCCCAGAGATGGAAATAAAATGCTTCTCAATAGTGAAGAAGCTGAATAGAGAACTCTCAAAAGAGGGCAAGACGTCAACAAACGTGGGCATGGATATCTAACCCTAATAGTAACTAGAGAAACGTAAAAAAGAGAGATTTCAAATGTATGCACACACGTATAAACTATATATATATTAAACTATAATAGTCTGTGTAAGTCAGGATGCCTCTAGTGGACTGAAATTGGCACATTTCTGAAATCATGGGGCAGTGGGCCTCAAGTCTCTTTAAAATGTTGACGTTCTTCTCCCCCCTAAAAAGAGGACATCAATTTATTCCCAGTTCTTACGATCTATCCTCAGGGAATCACTTAAAATACAAAGACAAACAAAACAGCAAAAAGAACCCTGATCACACAGACGTTCATCCGTGTATTACATGTAATAGCGAAAGACTGGACACAGCCCGGAAGTCCGGCAACGAGAGAATGATTGTTAGTTAGACATTTGTAGAATACTATTCATCCATGCCCAATTCCGTGTTCTGCAGGGTTCTTCCTTGGGGAATGTGCCAGCAGCGATGTTGTCTAGGGTGCAGGTCCTTCAGGAGAGCACCTGATTGAGTCCCTTGAGGCCAAAACCTGATGCTTAGCTTCTCAGTGTCAGAAACTGGCTTTTCTTAGTGCACAGATAAGAGCAGACTCATGGTGATGGATTTCCTCTCAAGGCTAGGGTAGCCATCACAGCCAACGTAGTAGCTCACACTGCATGACATCCCTTTCCAGACAGCAGACTATGAGCATCCACTGCCCAAGATCTGTCCTCCAGCTGGTATTGGGGTAGAAGGGAAGAAAAATCAGCAGGCTGCTTAGTGAGCTGCGTGTTTGAATAAAAGGAAATGGTGGTCTTGAGGAGACCATGATGGGGCTTGCTGAAGTGTCTCTGATCTAGAGGAGAGACAACGTCTCTAGCGACTGAAATGCTTGTGTCTCTCCCTTGGAGAGTGGAGGCTACCTGGTGACCAGTTTGCTCTCTTGCACTTGCTTTTCCATGCTCACCACTTTCTTATTAATGCAGTTCCATTCTGAGCACAGGTGACTGACCAATCCAGGGGTGGCACGAGCTGGACCAATCATCGTTCCTTCTCTGGGCACATGGACTTGGGATGGTGATAGTTGTCATCGATTGCCTCTCAGCTCCAAATTCAACCTTCATTATCTGCTCCGTAAAATGTAGTGGGCCATCTAAAATGTTTCCCGCGCCGGCTGACAAAAGTTATGCTTTGTTAATAGAGAGCACTGGAGAGTCGTTGTAGGAGGGATTTTCCTTTCTGATTCTGGTGTGCTCTGCTCAGCAGGCCCCTGTAGCGTGTGGCACCTGGCTTCTACAGCTTGGACAACTCCTCCAGTATCCAGCTCCTGCAATGCAAGCGACTTCTTCAACATCAGGGTCCTGCTGATGCAAGCCAGGATAGATGGCTTCTTTAGCATCCATCTCACCCAGTGCACGGTGGCCAGAATCATCCGAAGGCCAGCAGCCTCCCCTGGCACTCCCACTACAGGTGGTTTTATAGAGGGGTGACTCCAGTGAACACATCTTAAGCACCCTAGAGGGTGGATTTCTAGCGAGTTCTGACAGTGCAGCAACATAGGGACTTCTCTTCCATCCAGTGAACCACAGCCGCGCCCTCTCCAACAGTCTGGAGCTCAGCCATGGGGTGGCGGCCGGGGGCTCTATCTTGGATGGTCTAGCTCAGCCCTGAGCCTTGGAGCCGCTATTGTTGTGCTTTCTAGAGTTCTCTTTACTTCCTACTGGCTGATCCCTTGTTACTGCAATCCCTGTTATAGCTGTTAACAAAAATATCCAGTATAAGAATTAAGTTAGGAAAATTTTTTTCTCATGCACTTTGCAAACCGGGGAGATGTGGCCTTCGGCAGCAAACTGAAAGTAGGCTCAGGGGAGAACAAAGAAAAGGGGGATGCCTTTACAGAAAAAGTTTCCGTGCAGGTTCCCACTCAGATCTGCTTATGCAAATAAGAGATACAAGCCCACTGAGTCCTGATCGGTTGGTGCAGGTCACAGTTTTGTTGGTTAGGTCCAGGTGGCTGTTAGGGGCTTTGGCAGAGTGAAAGCTTAAGAGTGCATTCGGTGGTTTTCCCAAGAACAGAGTACGTGGCTGCATCCTGCTCTCGTCATGGCTGCTTGGCTCCATTTGTTTTGAGGTCCCCGTTAGCCACACAGAGTCCATCTTGTTCTCAGGAGTATTTTTGATTTCATTTTATTTCACATAGTTAATAATTCTTTACATTAAACTTTCACAATTCAAATTGCCGTGTGGTTCCTATCTCCTGATTGGGCCCTGACTGGTACAGGGACTAAGACATAAGGTTCAGTCCCTCTCTGGTGACTACACTGTGGTGAACTTGGGAGTACCAGGCGGCCATCTTTTCTGCTGTGTGGACTGGAAATATAGAAGAAGCTGGTTTACAGAGCAGAGAGAAGAACAAAATAGGGGCACAGGGAGAAGGAACAAGTGATGGAGGCTGCCAGTCTGTTCCTGAAGTCCACTGCACCTGGGAGACGCCCCAGCCTCCTAATAATTCTACTTTCCTCCTCTTTTATTTTTCTTTTTCAGTTTAAGCTAGCTCTAGTGTGTTTCTGTAACTTACGACCAAAAGAGACTTTAATACAATCTCTGGGAGAGGCTGTGCTGCCTCTCATTAGAATCTCTTAATATACATTAGTTTCATCAGAACATTTAGAGTTTGAAAGACGTCCTCTTTTGTTATTTATAAAGGTGAGAATGAGTCCAATATAAAAGTCCAACAGAGATATGTATGTATGTCAATTATACTTCAATAAAAATATTAATAATAGTAATAGATATGTAATGGGACGAGTACAGCATTTTGAAAATTACTAATGTGCTTGTTTCTTTTGTCTTTTTCCTCTTCAGCACAAATCGTGGGCTGGTTATCCTCCATTTGCCACTGCAGATCCGCCGTCCTCCATTCTCCACCCTGCTCCACGCACCGGGAGGCTGACCTCTGCAGAGTCCTTGTTGCTCCACCTTCCAGCTCAGCTCCGGTAACGGGACACTGGAAGGAGAGGAGAGAGCAGGAGGAGAGAGATGTGAGCACAATTATTCCCCCGCTCCCTCTCAGCCAGACCTCAGGTGGGCAGTGGCCGCCTCCTCCACCTACAGTCCTGTCGGACAGTCTCTCTCCCACAGCCACAGCTTTGTTTGTTGCTCCTTCAGGACAAGGGAAGTTAGTGCCCTCCCACATCGCTACTCCCTGAGTGCTCCGCCATTGCTCATCTGTTACCTCATCCCAGCCAGCACCTTTGTAAATAATCCTTCATCAAACCCTTCAGTCACCATGTTCGGCAAACCGTCTGTTTTCCGCGGAGCCCTGGCCAGTACAGCAGCCATGGGAAGGAGGGGAGCAGGGGTCAGCGTTTGTTACAGAGGGGATACAAGGAGAAAGACGGGGGCTTCTGACATGCAAAATGGGATCGTGGAGAAGGATAAACGCCTTAAAGGCAGCCTCCTTAAATTGCCTCTTCAGGTTATTCTTCAGTTAGACTCGTTGCTCATTTTCCCATTAAGCAGGTGGGAAGTTGTGCAAGAGACTAGCTCAGCTAAAAACAAAGATTATAGGAACCACTGGTTTTCTGCACATTCCTGGTTGAAGTGCAATATAAATCTGTAAGCACTATGGGAACGTGGCTAACTAAATGACAGAATGACGGGATGGAATATTAATGATGATTACAGCAAACCTTAATAAGCAACAGCTTATAACATGCTGCCAAGTGAAAAAGGAAGGCAGGAAACTTACGGTCATCACGATCTCAGTTATGTTAAAAGCATACACACACGAGCAGAGAAAAAGAGAACTTGTAAGGAAGTCACCAAAATGTACAAAGAGGTTGCGTTTAGGTGGTGGAATTAGGGGTGGTACTTATTTTTTTCCTTTATATTTTTTTTATACTCCAATTGTTCTACAATGAGCATGAATTACTTTTGTATCCAGAATTTTATCTGCTTTTTCTAAGAGAACATGTGCGGCATGATCTGCTCACATTATCAGGAACGACCCAGACTGAGCGGGCAAGTCCCAGCCAGGGCTTCCGTTTCCTGGGCGCCTGGGCCTGGTTAGTGCGGGAACCTTGGCAAACAACTCTCAGGTTAACTCTTTCTTCAGAAGAGAGGAGGAGGTGGTGCCACAGGGACCTTCTGCTGAGGGCTGCCGGTAGGAGTGCGGTCGCTATCGTGAGTCCCGTCACCCTGGGTACCTACTGCGGAGATCTGGGGAGTTCTTGTCTTCCAGGCAGGGTGAGTTGGGGCCAACTGTAGGGGGCTTCTGGAAAATAAGTTGAGGCAGAAGTAGCCGTGTCCTTGGGGACAGGTGTAGGACTCTACCACCAGTGACACACGCAGGGTATGAATGGTATCCTTGGAGAGTGGAAAGCACCATCAGGCCGGCTTAATCAGGACCGGAGGGAACATGTAAGCTGATGTCCTTGTTCCTGCCGAGGTGAGTGTGGTCCTGCCTTTGGGCCTGTGCTCGGGCCCTTTCCTCTGAGGAGGGACATGAAATGGCATCTCCCTTAGCTCATCTCTGTCTACCTGATTCCTGCCTGAATTACCTTTGGAATATTTAAGTGAAATAGCAAGAATTCTTCCTGGTGAATCAGGCATTGGGTTCTGGCCGTCTGGAGGGCACGTACCCGCACCCCTGATGCATCACACGTAAGGCCTCCTCCTGGGGTCAGGGCAGGGAAATGTGCTGAAAGGCGGTGATGGTATTTCGATATTTTGTTTCGTTTTGCTGTTGTAGGAGACAAAAAATGATTTTCTCTCTACCTTCTGAGTTCTTAGCTGAGAGCCCTGTAATAGAAGACAGTTAACTACAGAAAAACAAACAGAAGTTTACGCACGTATCTGCCACATGTATGCACGGGAGACACCCAGGGGAAAATGAGTAACTCCCCGAGGTGGCTCAGAGTTCAGGACTAAATACCATCTTGATATGGAGAGGGGAGGGGAATGTAGGCCTCTTAGCAGAAGGAAGTGATTTTTAGGAAAGAATGGGCCCTTAGAAGAATGGAGGGGAGGTGTTATGGTTTGTGATGGAGTTTGTCTTCTGGGTGTGGTGTCGACTTCTAGTCTCCTCTCCACTGATAAGAGTCAGTCTTCCCTGCTTGATGGTACCTCTGGGGAGGGGTGTGGGACAGTGAGCTTCTTTAGGAGGATCTGTCTTTAGGCAAATAAGGGGAGTTCAGAGAAAGCTCTCCTGGCATTTGCTGTTTTTCAAGTGCCATCAGCTCAAAATGCTCAATATACCAAAGCAGGGTGTTTCAGGGTGGCGTGTCCTGAACTCCTGCAGTCATATGTTCGGTGGGCATATTCTGCTACCCTTCATCACGGTTATCCATGTGGTTTCCTCCCCTTAGTTACCTCCCACCTGGGCTAGTCACCCCACCCGTCACAAGGCAAGTCTGTGGGAAGAGCCTTTCCCTGGGCACTCCCCACCCCTGGGCCCTGGCCAAGGCTGCGCTGCCTGCAGTCTCTGCCTGCAGTCTCTGCGGCCTGCAGAGTTCCGTCCCCCCAGTGCCCAGGGCGTGACCTCCTACCAGCCTCTAGGGACACTCGCCCTGCCCGTCTTTGCCTCCTGACGCTACCATCAACCTCCCTGCACCTCCTCCCTTGACCAGTGTTGAGGATCAAGAGAAAGAAGCCGCAAGTTCTCTATATAGAGCCCTGCGCCCTGGGCTCTGTGGCCCTGAGCTGGCCGCTCGCCTGGCCCACGGCGGAGATGGTGTATCCCTTTCCCCTCTGAACCTGCTCCTTCTCTTCCCAGTGTGCGTCGTGCCTCGTGCCTTGTGCTTCGGAAGCCTACCCGGCCACAGCAGACATCTAGGCAGGCAGGCCCACAGGGACGGCCTCCTTACCGTCCTGGCTCCCTGATGACATCCCTGCAGGCTTCCCTCTTGAATCAGCCACTGCGAAGTGAGGGCTAGGAGAGAATAGACGACACTTCTTGCCCCAACCGGTCTTCCCTTCCTGTTCTTTCCACCTTTGGCCGAGACACCACACAGAAGTGCATTTTGGTTCTGTTTACATTCTCGTCAGAAGGCGTGCTCACTTCCAGGCAGCGCTTCTCACACAGTGAGGGACGTAAAGATCATCTGGGGCCCTTGTTAAAGCACAGGTTCCGACTCGGTCATTCTAAGGTGGAGCCTGAGACCGGGCCTTTCTAAGAAGCCCCTGATCCCACGGGATGGAAGGGGCCCAGTCCTGTATTCTAGGCTTAGTGGGATACTGCCGAATCTGTGAAGAGGATCAGAACTCCAGTGTCAGAATTAATCACTGCTCCCTTCGTTTCCCCAACACCTCGCTCAGACCTTGATACAGCTGCTGACAGCTGGACTCGCCTGCACCTCTGCCGCCCCGGGGCTGCTGGACAAATCATCTTTGGAGCCCTAATACCTGGCATGGGGGATGCTCAGCAGCTTTTTTGAATAAAGGAACAAACGCATTAATGGCTTTTGAAGGCAATTTACAAAAGATGTAGGTTGTTAATAGGTAACATTCCCCAAACTGTATTCCCTGGGACACCAGTTCTGGGGGTGTTAATAGATATTTGTTAAAAGATGGAGGGGAGGTAAGAAGGTTCTGTAGTCACTTAATCTGGAAAATGCTGGATTAAAAATAGACATCTGAAGAGTTTCTGGAGGCTATAATAGACTCGTGGTTATTGCTAGTGTCCAGGAGAGGGATCCAGTAGGCAGCGTTGCCCTCACTAATATGACCACAGAGAACTTTCCTGAGAAGCATCTTATTGCTTGTGTGCTGAGGAATACAGGGACAGTCATGACTCTGGGTATTCATCCAAGGATTGTGGGTAAAAATTAAGTTACGAAGGAGATCTAGCTAGCCGGTAAGGGGAGAAGATGTGAGAACCAAAAAGAAATAGAGGCTTCCTTTTCTGTTCCCCTTGCCACCTGAGTCATCAGACTGTGGGGCTCTCTCTGCTCTTCTGGATTCCTCGGGGAGGAGGACACAAGGAGAAATTCCGACTCCTTCTTCCTCCTCTGACCCACTGCAGTGGCTGAGAGGGAGAAGCCAGGAAACCAAGAGAGAAGGGAACCAGGAGAGCTGCTTGGTGCTCAGTCCGCTAAAAGACTAAGGATACCCGTAAGTATCCCCAGGAAGAGCTGTGCTCCAGCCAGAAGACAGGGGAGGATCGGAGTTTTAAAAGGGACCACATACTGCAAGTGCGTAGCTGGGATTAGAGTTGAAATAAACTGACAAAAAGAAAGGAAGAGTCTAGAAAAAGGCCCCAAGTGAATCCCAGAGTTCATTTACCTTAAACAGTGGCTCCTAACTCAAGGCGATTTTGCCCCTCCCATTCCATGTTCCGCAGCATCTGGAGACATTTTTGGTTGTCACAACAAGGAGGAGGGTGCTACTGGTGTCTACTGGGGGGTGGCCAGGGATGCTGCTCAACGTCCTGTAATGCACAGGACAGCCCCCACAGCAAAGAATTATCAGGTCTCAAGTGTCAGTGGTGCCACTGTTGAGGAATCTTGCCTTAAACATTGTTCTAAAACATCACCTTGAAGTTAACATTTAGGATGTTGCTTAAATTCAGCCGTTTTACCATGAACATTTGGGGAAAATTTATTCAGTAGGTGAAAATCCGTGATTATGCATTTGGAGGTCCAAATCTCAGTCAGCAATACTATTTTGTATGTTTAAACGACATCATAAACAACATTACATGTTTTGCAAGGAGACAAAAAAAATAAACGGACTCACAGCAAGTATTTCCTTTAATTTAAAAGTTTAGGAGCCAGCCCGGTGGCATAGTGGTTACACACGCTTCGCTTCAGTGGTCTGAGGTTTGCAAGTTCGGGTCCTGGGTGTGGACCCACACACTGTTCATCAAGCCATGCTATGCCAGCATCCCACACACAAAATAGAGGAAGATGGGCACAGATGTTAGGTCAGGGACAATCTTCCTCACCAGAAAAACATATACATATATAAAAAATAAAATTAAATAAAAGTTTAGGATGCTCAGATTCAGCTGTTTTTTCATAAATAATCTGGGGGATATTTATTAAGTAGAAGGGGATAAAAAATACAAATAAATAAATAATAGCAGATGTGGGAAGGATCCCATTGCAGGCTATATAATTAGAGAACTTCTCATACAGGTCCACGGGGAGACACGTAAGAGGGTGTTTTATCACAAAGTTGTTTGTGATGGTTGGGGAGCTGGATACAATGAGGTGTCCATCATTGGAAAGTCTTTCATAATAAGGAGCAGTAAACTAGCAACCAATGGTGTATACATGGCAACGTAAACAGATCTTTAACACACGGTGCTGAAGAGGGGATAAAAACGTCAGGAACAGAGCCCTCTTGCACAATAGTATTGATTGACATTAAAAATACATGCCCACAAGACAATGCCTCATGTTTTCAGGAACACTCAAATAGAACGATTCACAAATCTTGGTCACAGTGCCAACTTTACAGTCTCTTGGGCATTAGGCACCACTGCCACCTGGTGGTAGCAGTTCACAACTCAGGGTTTTTTAAAAAATAAGATGTAATTCACATACCATGAAATGCATAAATTTTAATTTGATGAATTTTGACATTTGTAAGCATTAGTGCAATCACCACTATAAACAATATATAGAACACTTCCATCGTCCCGGAAAGTTCCTTCCTTCCCTTTCTGGGAAGTCCTCCCACTCCTTACCCTAAACGTAACCAGTGATCTGTTTCTGGCACTGTATATAAGCTTCGCCTGTTGCAGAACTTCATATACATGAAATTATACAATGTGTACTCTTTCGTGCTTTCGGGAATCATAATGTTTTTTGAGATTCATCCATGTTGTGACATGTATCAATAGGTAATTCATTTTTATTGCTGAGTAGTATTCCGCGGTGTGAGTGTTTCACAGTTCGTCTTTCTATTCACCAGTTGACGGACATTCAGGTTGTTTCAACTTTGTGGGTATTTCAAATAAAGCTGCCATGAATATTCATGTATAAGCCTTTGCGTGGCCATACGTCTTGACTCATCTTGGATGGAATTGCTGGGTCATAGGGTGGACGTACATGTAATTTTTTAAGGAACTGCCAAAACCATTCTCCAAAGCAATTGTATCATTCTACACATTCACCAATAATGACTTTATGTCAACAATAAAAAGATGAACAACCCAATTTATTTAAAGGGGCAAAAAGACTTGAACAGACACTTGACGATATGCAAATAGCCAAAAAGCACAGGAAAACGTGTCCAACATCAGTAGTCTCTAGGGAAACATGAATTACAACCGCCGTGAGATATCATTTTTCACTCACTAGAATGTTAAAAGCAAAATGTCGCAGATGTACAGAAGCTGGAGGTGGCGGCTTTCTCGCAGCAAGGCACAATGGTGAATGACCACAGCCCAGTTCCTCTGCGAGGGGAGGATTCAGCGTGAGATTTGCACATTCCTGCATAGACTGTTGTTGGTCACGCCTGGGAAATTGAGAGGTCAAAAGACAAACCTGATGTTTTCCCTTGGTTGGGTGGGGCCACGGAGGGTGCCAGAAACATAAATTGGGGCAGGTCCTTGTAACTGTTCTGTATCTCATGCTCTAGAATGAATGTTTGTGTCCCTCCAGAATCGATAGGTTGAAACCTAATCTCCAGTGTGATGGTATCAGGAGATGGGGCCCTGGGAGGTGATTAAGTCGAGAGGGCAGAGCCCTCATGAATGGGATTAGTGCCTTTATAAAAGAGACCCCAGAGAGCTCCCTCATCCCCTTCCACCATGTGAGGACACAGTGAAAAGACAGCCATCTGTGAACTACCAGACGCTGAATCTGCTGGCCTCTGGATCTTGGACTTTCAGCCTCCAGAACTGTAAGAAATACATTTCTGTTATTCACAAGCCACGCAGTCTATGGTATTCTGGTACAGCAGCCCAAACAGACTGAAACCTTTCAGTTTCTCATTCAGGAAGCAAAGCTTTCAGAAGGATGTATCAGTAGAGGTTGCTCCCTGACCCTTCTAAAGGGGATAAGAGTATCCTGGAGTCAAAATGAATGAAAGCCATGATAGTCCAGGGTGGAGCTGGGCAGGTCTTCGTGTAACCCATGTGCCACCTGGGTGCCCAGAATGCGGCTCTGCCACCCAGGTTCTCTCCTCTCCTCTTCCTCTTTCTGCTTCTCTTCTCCTCTCTTTCCTCCTTTTCATAACAGCACCATTTGTTAAGTTTTGTCATGAAGCAGGCTTTTAATACATGCTTTTGCTAGCACAACAACCCTGCAAGGTAGGTATTAATATTCCCATCTCACAGATGAGGGAATGTGAGCTTCTGGGTTTGAGGAACTTGCTCAAGGTCGTAAGAGTTGTGGATTCGTTTCCCATGGTGCTGTAACAAATGCCCATGAATTTAGAGGCTTAAACAACATGAATTTACCATCTCACGGGGTCGGAGGTCAGGACTCTAAAATGGATCAGCAGGGCTTTGTTCCTCCTGGGAGCTCTGGAGGCAAATCTTTTCCTTGCCTTTTCCGGCTTCTAGGGGCTTCCTGCAATCCCTGGCTCGTGGCCCCACATCACTCTGAGCTCTGCTTCCATCTTCACATCTCATTCTCTGACTCTCCTGCCGCCCTTTTACAAGAATGCTTGTGATTATATTGGGCCCACCCTGACAATCCAAGATAATCTCCCCATCTCAAGATCCTAGCTTAATCACAGCTGCAAAGTCTCTTTTGCCGGGCAAGATAACGTACTCACAGGTCTGGGGGATTACGAAGGGAATCTCTTGGGGGGGGGGTCGTTATTCTGCCCACCATAGCTAGTGAGTGGCCAAGTCAGGATCCAGACCCAGTTCCGTCTTATTCCTAAGTCAATGGTCTTTCTCTAAACCACACTGACCCTCCCTTTAGTCCCTCTTCTTGGAGCAGCCCTGGACCCTTGACAAGCACAGCATCCGAGACAGAAAGGGACGGCAGAAGACCACAGGGCTGGGGACATGAGGAGGAGGAGAAGCGCCTGGTGAGGAAGAGAGGGACAGGAGAGTCCACGGCCAGACCACACTCACACAGAGGGAGGGGTGCCTTCAGGTCCAGGCAGGAGGAATTCACCAGGGAGGGAGCAATGCCAACCCTGAGGCTTTAGCTCTCAACCCACCAAGGCACAGAGCACCAGAAGCAACTCCTCTCGCTCTCCCTCTGCTCAGGCATGCCCAAAGGCTGCTGTAGCTCCTTGCCCTCGGAGACAGGCTACCTACCTCCAATCCCAGCTGTGTGACCTGGGTCTAGATATTTCATCCCTCAGTACCTCAATTGCCTCATCTGTAAAATGGAGTTACACTTAGTTTATAGGGTTTTCATAAAAAATAACTGTGTTAATATATGGAAACGGCTTAGAACAGGGCCTGGCACAACACAGGTGCTGTGTAAACGTCAGGGGGAGGATGCAGCTTTTGAGGGGAGAGGGGAGCAGTCTTTTGGGCCCTCTGTGTCTAAACTTAGCCTGGTCATAGGTGCTACAGCTGGGAAGATGGGGTCACGAGGGTCATGCGTGCTGAACCTATCTGTGCCGCACAGCGTGTGCATCAGCGCCCCCACCTTCTGCCTGGACCCCGGATTGATCGCCCTCTGGAGCATCCCTGTTTGCAGGGACCTCTGGACCTTAGCCGGGTGCAGGGAGCACTTCCTCATGGAGGCGACGGTGGGTACCACAGGAAGCATCCCTCTACCTGTGGTCCACACCTGGCTATTTTGGAGACTCCTCACCAAGGCTGGACCACAAAGACTTTCCAGAAGACTCACTTCGAACTGTGTTTCTCCTCCCCCTGCCGTTTCAGTTGCTGGGCCGAGGATGAGCTGCTGAATGTGTATGTTTGGAAGCAGAATCTCAGTGGGTGGGAAAATCTAGTGAAATTATGAAATTTGAAGTCAGACAGACTGAGCGCCAGCTCTGCTGCTTATAAGCCTTGAGACCCAGGACACGCTGTTTCATCTTCCTGAGCTTTAGTTTCTCATCCGTAAAATGGAGGTAATTATAGGGCCTTTGTGAGCATGATAGAACACAGGCAAAGTTCCTAGCACAGTGCTTGGAGCATTTGGTAATAAAGCCCTGACATCTGATGACGGGTTCTTCTGACATAAGTGGTCAAACTGCGTGGTTTTCCCACACCAGCCCCCAGTGCCAGGGAGTGACAAGCCTTCAGAGTCATCTTTTCCAGCTCTTCTAGGGACAAGAAGGCCCCTTGGGAGACTAGCAGTGTCTGCTCCATGATGTCAGGCCTGGCCCGAGGAGGCCAGGGGTGGAGCAGGATTGAATAGATATCTAAGCTCCTAGATCTGGGCGGCTCAGCAGGGCGGTGAGGGAGGAACAGAGTACACAACCGCGGTAAACCTGGAGACCCGGGGACCTTTGAACGCATCTCATGGTGCCAGGGCTTGGCCCCTGAGGATGGTGGAAACCTCTGGCGTGGAGAAAGTGGAAAGCTTCCTGCCACCTGGGGACACTTCTCAGGCTTGGTAGGAGGTGGCGCTGCTGGCGGGGATTTGGGGCTTGTGTGAGGTGAGCCTGCGGGGAGATCAGATGCCCTAGCGGTCCCCTCCCCTCCAAACCAGGTCCTCAGAGCATGGTACCCACCATCACCGCCATAAGGAAGTGCTCTCAGTGTACCAGAGTTTGGTTACGCACTTAACAAAAGTATCCTTTAATCCCATCAAGTGGCTGTTATCACCCTTTTATAAAAGAGGGCACTAGCCTTGAGAGAGATTTAGGAGTTAAGGTCACACAGCTGGTAAGTGGCAGGGCCTTGATCAAACGGATGCTGGCCTGCTCCAGGACCCTGCTTTTTCCTTCTTGCCAGTGTCTCTCTTCAGCCTCTCCCCTCCTCAGAGGGGTCCCAGATCCTTTTAGGGCCTCGGAACCCAGAAAGGAAGGGACAGCAGTGGCTGGACAGCATCAAGAGGAGGACACGGTGGTGAGGGTCTGAGGACCCCCTCCTCCAGGCTGGGAAGGAGGAGGTGGGCGGTAGACCAGCCTGGACCACACCTCCCACGGAGGGAGGGCAGCAGGGTCTTTGGGTGGTTCACAGAGCTGTCCAGGAGACAAGCACCGGAGAGGGGCAGACAAGGCCTGAGGCCTCACCTGTCAACACTGAAGCATAGCAAGTATTTACCCAGTGCCTTTAGCCTGGGGTCCAGACCCTCCCTCACCTGTCTGGACCCATGCCCAGGGGCTGCCGACAACTCCTGGCTGGAAGTGCTTGTGCTGCCTCCAGAGGGTGTGCGGCACGGCAGGGGGCACATTAGACACAGATGGGAGGGTTGCACAAAGGAAAGAATTTCCAGGACTCCCAGGACCCGCACTGAGAACTTCAACCTTTTGGGTTCTTAGGTCTTTTGCCAGGCCAAACCATCGCTAATGGCTTTATCTTGCTCCTTTGGCAACAACAAGGTACGTGTGACCCCAGCCTGGCCAACCAAAGAAGCCCAGTCCCCTGGCCACATTGATTGAGCCAAGAGACGAGGACACAACTCGTCAGGTGCTCTCAGAGTCTTCTCTTGGCTTCAGACGCTGGAGGAGACTGTGGAGAGAGGAGAGGAGCCCCTCAGTTGGGATGCTGTAAGCTTGCTGCAGTCTGACCGTGTGGAGTGAGACCGTCTACGGCGGAAGAACGTATGGACACATCTGAGACTGAACGTGACCTCTGGAGAACGTGAGTGCGGCCCCCAAAGAGAAACATGGGAGTGGGAGATTGGGAACAAAGCGCTGGTGCCCCCTGGACACCCCAGGGTCCTATGGGCATTTTGCTGGCCTGTGGAGGTTGCCACTAAGGATGCAGGATAGCTTACCTGCCACCACTCCAACTCAGTTCATACTATAGCCCCCATGGAGTACGACATGAACAGCACCCCCTGGAGAGGTGCACGTTCCACACAGCCACCTGTGGGACCCTGATCACAGATGAGGAACTGAGGCTCAGAGGTGAAATGACCTGCCCAAAGTCCCACAGGCAAGGTCTCCAGACTCCAGGCTCTGACGGCACCGCTGCCTCCCACTTCACCCCTAAGGCATTGCCCAGGCCAGAGGAGCCAGCAATCAGTGCTCCAAATGATGCACGTGAGCCTGGGAGCCGTTGTTCCGCATAGCGCTCCTGTATCCAGGTGACTCCATGGGTTCTTTGTTGGTCCAGTCTTATGAAGCCCTGGGCTCCTGTGATCGAATTTACACTACAGGTGAGAGATCAGCATATGGGGAAGGCTTCACGACATCTGTGGCTTTTGTCTGACTAGCAACATTTCTCCCTCTTCTGATAACAGGATGCCACCTTTGCTTTGGAGAATAACCGTCCCCCATTGGATGCAATCTCTGTGGGACTGTCCACCAAAATGTCTCACCTTCCCCGGTCAGGAAGTGGACTGGAGCAGGCTTTTGGGGCCCGATTCTTTCTTGGACCTTGTTCTTTGGGTTTCCATCTAACTTTTCATGCAGCTCTGGTGGCAGGCCCTGTCAGTGCCCCATGCCCATCTCCTTGGCACTCATCATTCCTGTGCAAACCTGCGCTTCCATCCACACCCCTGCGATCCTTTGGCCGAGGGCTCTCTCTGGATGCCCAGAGACACGAGATGGGCAGGCCAGTAGGGCCAGGGAGTTGAAGGCCTCCCTCCAGCAGCCCTCATTCAGTGACTGGCGGGAGCTGGTGGATATATACCCCAGTTCCCTCACCCCTCAGGGAGACAACTGAGATGTGTTCTGCACAATGTCCCAGCCACCCTGGTAGGACTGAGGCCCAGTCTCCCACAATGGTGACCTCAGCAATGCACACAATTGGTTCTCTTCTTTTCTCTGCTTCCCTTCCCCTCACTCCCCGGCCAGTGCTTCCCCAGATCAACTCCCAGAAAACTACTTGGAATCTAATATCTCATGGTCTGCTCCTGAGTGAGCTCAACCTAAGACAACCCCACACCTCTTCTGGAAAATTCCTATTCTGCTTTAATTGGCAAGAGTCTGTTTCTGTTACCTGCAACCCACGGAGCCTATCAGAATTAATAGTGGTCTGAGTGGTGTCACATTGCACCTGGCTGTAATAACCTATGGATGTCTTTCTAAAGACCATCAGAGCTCTGAAAGGGGAGCAAGAGGGTCTCATGAGCCTTTGTTCTAAGCTCTTTCATATGCATGCTCAGAGAACTTGAGCTCAGAGCTATGCCTGCGAATGGAACTGCTTGGATGGCACATGGCCCCAGCACATGAGGTCTCTTGTGACCCCAGGTCACTCCTAGGGGGAGGACTGGCCTAAAAATTCCTCCTGATTGATGGTGATCAAGCCAGGATTCCATGCACTGAGAGAGAGAAGGCAAGTACTGAAGCTGCTGTCTGCAAGCCCCGTAGATGGGCTTGGGATGGCTTTTGGAATGAAGCACCACATCTACGTCTTGGAGGAGATGCTGAGTTCTTGGGGATCCAGCCAGATGAACCAAGAACTAGAAAAATGTGGTCCTTGGAATAGAGTGCCACCTGTGTTCCACATAGATACAGCATAGGGTGGTCAGTGGCTAGATCCACTGGGCTAACTGGAGCCCAGGCTGGTGCTCTGAGCTCTCTGCAGTCCTCAAGTCCAGCTGACTGGACACCTGGAGTCAGGTTCCTTGCTGTCCTGAAGTTGCATTCAGTCTCGGATGTATTCATATAGTCAACACATGTGTGCAGGGCCTGGCGGATATGAGGTGAACCAGATGTTCTCCCAATCCTCTCTCCAAGGAAGGATGAGATAGTCACATAAGCAAGATGGGGCCCTGGAACGATACAGGTGCTGCTGGCATAGACGTCTGTGCAGAGGAGGGGCCCAAACTTGGGGGAGCTGAGGGCCAAGGAAACGGCCCAAGGGAGGTGATGGAGGGGCGCTCCAGGCAAGGGGTGCAGCATGAGAAAAGCTCAGAGGCATAAAAGCCTGGTGGGTGGTTCTGCCTGATGCAGTGAAGGGTTAAGTGGCCAGAGATAATGTTAGAGAGGCCAGCAAAGGCTCAGTCATGGAGGAGCCTGTATACCACACCAAGGGGTTTGGTTTTCATCCTCAAATCAATAGAGACTGCATAATTTTAATTGAATTGATAACAATAATTGGATAATATTAAAAAGGACCATGTGGTCATGTTGCATTTCAGAAAGATTTCTCAGGAAGCAGAATGGAGAAGGAATTGGAGGAAGTGAGACTGGAGACAGGGAGACAATATGAGTAATGAAGGCAAGAGGTCATGGAGGCCAAATGAGGGCAATGATAGAGGAAATGTAGAGGGGGCGGTGGATATGAGATACGGGGAGGACGTGAAATCAGTCAGACCTAATTCCCTGAACGGAGAGTTAAGGGAGAAGGTTGGGGTGATGCTCCCATCTGCGTAGGGCACCTGGATCATGGTGATGCTGTCCACCCAGACGGGGGAACTGGTAGGTATGGCATCTCTGGGTGGAGAGGTGATGGAAAGCTGACTTTCGGACATTTGAAGAGAGGGGTCCATGAAATATCTCTGTCACTATTTCTATCACTGCCCTAACCATGGCATGTTATAAAGACCTGCTCAAGTGTCCGTATGTGTATTCCAGCTCCCCACCACTTGTGAATGGCAAGCTCTTTGAGCCTAGAGATCCAGGTCTCACTCATCTCTGCGGTCCCAGGACCTGGCACAGTGACTGGTGCCCAACGACAGGTGCTCAATACTTGTCAGTTGAATGGCAGGGTGGGTGCCCCACGAGCGATGACTTCAGCCCATTCCCATCGCTGAGTCCCCCTTGGAATCACATCCCAGACAAGTAGATGAAATCTCCCCTTAAAGGAGTAGAGGGGTGTCCTTTCCCCCCACTAACATCGTGAGGGGCCCTGCAGCTCTGGACAAGTGGCCAGACTTGGGACATGGAGTCGGGTGGCTGAGGAGCCCAGGCAAGGCCAGGCGTGCAGCTGGCTATGCCCAGACCAGGCCTCCCTGTGTGGATGCCCACACCTGGGCGACTCATAGCAGGTGGATGGGCAGGTGGGGGCACTGGAGGCTGGAGGAAGGGTGGGGCAGGATGTGGGCTGAGGGGCCAGGGAAGGTGGCAGGGAAGGGCCAGGAGGAAGCAGCTGCTTTGGTGTTGCCATCTGACAGGCCCACAGCCTCCTTGGGCTCAGCTCCTCCACCTTAAGCCAAACACTCACTCCTCAGCGGGCCGTGACTCAAACCTAATGGATCATGTTGCCGTCATCAAGGAGGGGCTGTGTTCCTGGAAGAGCGGGGCACCAGGCCAAGTCTCCGCAGGCGGCATGAGGGCTGCTGCGCCAGGCTGGGGAGTGCCCACTTAGCTGGCGCCAAGCCCCAGGCGTTCACCCTGACCTGGGCGGGGAGACGGGGCTCACTGGCTCCCTGCCCGAGCGCAGGTTTAGGGCCACTCTGTCTGTATGGCGTTGATCCCAGCACGTGTGTAGGTGCCCAGGGCTTTCAGAGCTTGGCCTCTGCTCTGCTTCCAGGGGTCCCCACTCAGGCACTCCCATGGTGTCACAGAGGCTGCACCCCTCTCACCTCACCCTCTCCTCTTCAGAGCCTCACAGCTGCCCTGGGAATCAGGCTGGGGGTGGTACATATCAGCGGGCCCATTTCTCAGATGGGAGCACATGTGCAGGCCCAAAGAGAGGAAGGGGTGCACCCCAGTTCACCCAACAAGTTAGTGGTAGGGCTGGGACCTGAATGTGGGCTGGCCCTCTCCCTCCTGCCGCATCCTTCCTCATTCATGCCGCTCTAGCCATTACGGACTCCTTGATATTTATATGCCTGAGCATACATGCCAAGCTTTTTCCTACCCCAGGGCCTTTGCACATACAGTTCCTCCACTTGACAGGCTCCTTCCTGCTCGCATGTCGCCATCTAAAAGAGCAGCCTCCTTCCCTTTCATCATTTTCTCCCCTTATGCCACTTAATTTCTCTCCTACAGAACATATCATGAGTTTATTTTGTATTTCTTTGTTGTCAGCTGCTAGAAGGCAGAGACTTTCTCCATCTTATACACAGCTGAATCCCTGGTGACTAGAACAGTCAGTGGAATATAGTAGGCACTTAATTAATATTTGTTGAAGGAATGAACAAACCCAGATCACCTCTCTCTAGTCCAGGGCTCTCTCACTGTCCTCTCTGCATCCCAGGGAAGCTGGGGCAGGGGCCTGATGAGGGCAAGTGGCTCAGGCTGGAGGGAGGCAGCCTTGCCCCTTTGCCAGAGACATGCTGGACATTCTGACCCAGGCCACCTGGGGTCTGGTGCATGTCGGGGGCTCTCTCAGGGCCTCACGGCATCCCAGGAGCATGGAGGGATCAGTGTGGACAGCAGATGCCTCTGCTTCTGAGCTCTTTCCCAGGGCTGCCACCATCTCTGTCCGTGGACCCACTGTCCTTTGCCCCCTCTTGGATCTGTCACTCAACATTAATTGGGCACTTTCTGTGCGCTGGCCTCAGGATTGGCACCCATCCCAGAGAGCTCTATCAGCAAGGCTGACAAGCAAATACGCCCAGAGCACAGGAAGCAGACTCTGACAGAGGAAGTGCGAGCAGTCAGGGTGGGGCATTTGGGGCAGGCAGCAATGACCTTGCCCGGGTTGACCAAGGGCAGTGGGGAAGATTTCAGAAGTGAGGGCTATTTGAGCTGGTATAAGGGATGGGGGGTGGGGGTGTTGCAGATGGAGATGGGAGACCCAGCATTGCCGGCAGAGAGAATAAATTGTGCAAAGTGTTCTGTAGAATGAAGAAGCGTGGGGCCGGGGGGGCTGGGCAAAGGTGAGGCTGACAAGGTAGGTTGGAATCAGACACTGAAGGGCGCCTGGGCTTCGTCACTGGGCAGTGGGCTCCATCACAGCGTTTTGGACAAGGGTGACTTGCCCAGTTTGCATTTTGGGAAGCTCGCCTGGCCGCTGTGCACAGTGGTTTGGAGTGGCAGGTGGGGAGCCAGGTGCATGAGTTAGGAGACCATCAAGGTAGCCAGGTCAGTGATGACGGTGCCAGGACCAGGGCATGGCGGCGAGTGTGGAGGAGGAGGACGGACAGATTCAAGGGCTGAGTAGGAAGCAGAACCTATACGCCCAGTGGGAAGGCACAGGAGGCTGCCAGATTGGCTTCCAGACTCCACCACTGGAAGGTGGTGGGATGTGGGTGGGGGGCGGAGATCTGGCCCCCTCGGCCATTGCTGGCTCATCTCGTGCCTCTCTCTGCTCACTGACCTCACCTTAGCTGCTCTGGCCTCTGTTCCCTGGATGTGCCAAGCTTCTTCCTGCTCAGGGTCCTAACACATTCTGTTTCCTCTGCCTGCAACACTGTTCCACTCTGCTACAGCCTGCCCCTCCCGCTCATCCCTTGGCCTCCTCTGACTTCCCAGATGGATTTAGAACTTTTTTTTTTTGGTGAAGAAGATTGTCCCTCAGCTAACATCTGTGCCAGTCTTCCTCTATTTTGTATGTGGGAAGCTGCCACAGCATGGCTTGATGAGAGGTGTGTAGGTCCCACACCTAGGATCTGAACCCATGAACCCCAGGCCTCCAAAGTGGAGCATGTGAACTTAACCACTAAGCCACTGGGCCAACCCCAGACTTCCCAGATGGAGAGGTCGGTCTTGGATCCTCCCAGAGCACTGAGTGTGTCTCTTTCATGGGGCTCATCCCAGTGGTGATGACACAGGTCTGCTGGCTGCCCGTTTAGTACTAGTCACTCACTTAACCACAAGCTCCTTGAGGGCAGGAACTATGTCTGACTCATTTCCTGCTGTATCAAACACTCAGTATGGAGCTTGGCACCTCGCTGCTCCTTAAACTCTTGTCGAATGAAGGAATGAATTCTGAATTAATGAATGAGGTTTATTTGGATACACGGACATCCACAGGGATGCTGTCCCATAGCAGTTGGACATAGGAGTCGGGCTTATACTTTGACAGGAGGACCGATCAGGAAGCTTGTTACTACGAGTGAATCTAGGAGGGGTGGGTCCGAGGAAAGACCTTGGGCAGGGGGATGGGAGGTGGGCTCGGCACCCCACAGGCTGCTCTTGATTTTACTCTGGACTTTGAAAGATGCAGAATTCAAGCTTCCTGGTCCCTTGAAGCAGCTAGAACCATCAGCAGCCATTCCTGCCACATTGATAGAGGTCTAACGTCCAAAACAAGGAGGGTGACAAACTCCTTTGCTCCTCCCTGTCCCCGTCTCCCTCTAACCTGGGACACTGGCAGAGAGACCTGGGGGCCAAATGAGAAGTGCAGAGAGGCCCAGGAGCTTCATCATATGCAAGGGTGGGGGCAGGCGAGGGGCTGGACCTGCTAGCCTGGAGGTGCTCATGAACCCCTGGAGGGCTCATGGAGGTGCTCACCTTGGGTTCATGCAGGTGCAGGAGGCTAGAGACAGAGCTGGGACCCCTCAAGGAGTCTCAGGGAACCGACCTCTTGTGTGAGGAAGGACTCTGTTTAAAGCCATCTAAAAATGAGACTGGTAGATAGTGAGCTCCCCGTCGCTGGAGGAGAAATGACTTCCTGGTGGGGTTGCTGTAGGAAGACCTGAGTGGAAGATGGGAGGCAGGACTTAGATGACCTTTAAGGTTCCCCTCCCTTTAGGAGATGATGTTCTTCCTTTAGCATGGGAAATCATTGTTAAATATTTGCTCTGCCTCGCTAGGCAATGGAAGAGCAACTGCCACCCACTTCAGAGGCATCTGCGGGCCCAGGAGGTTCCTGAGGAGGGGCAGGAGGATGCCACAGCTGAGTCAGGGCCCTCAGATTGGGCTTGGCTGCAGATCTGGAGCATCTATCCATCTGTCCGGGTGTCTATCTGGCTGCTTGGGGCCCCCGAAGGGGCTATTCCTGAACAAGAACCCTTCCCACTGACTCATTTAACTATTCTTACGACTTATCTGTAGTCTTGACATCTTTCAAAATAAAAAGGTTTTTTAAAAAACACTGAAACTTTGATTCAAATATTTCAGAGTGAGGCTCAGCATCTGCAGTTTTAAATTCTCCCCAGGGAAATCTCATCTGCAGATGGAGCTGAAAATCACTGCTCTCAATGAACTAGAGAAATGCATATGTAAATCAAACTTTCTTATTCTTTTTATAAATCAGAAAGTCTTTGAAAGCAGATAACCAAATTGCTCATTCATAGACGTTGTAGGAGTATAGGAGAGTTTCAGATACTGAATTTTCTTGAAAAGAATCTTGTCTGTATTTAACCCTTTGAAATGCAAATTAACATATACACTTGAAACAGGAGGGTGTCTTCCTTATGTTTTATTTTGCCTTTTTTCCCCCTCTGTCAGTTGTGCTCTCTTCATAGTGCAAAAAAAGAAATAAAAAGAAATAAAAAGAATCATTTCTGTTTATGTTTACACCTCATTTCACTCTCTGCAAAATGTTTTCCCATCTGCTATCCCCACCCTCATCCTCACAGCAGCCCTAGGAGGGAGACAGAGGCAGAATTATCATCCCATTTTGTGCATGGGTAAACTGAGGTCTGGTTAAGGAAAGTGGCTTTTCTGAGTACACACAGTTGGTTGGCCAAGGCACTGGCAAAGGAACCGGTGACTCCAGCCCCTTTTCCCTCCCTCCTGCTACCTCAAGTTGCTGCTTTTTTTCCTGCCTCTCCTTTTCTTTCTCTCGCTCTCTGACTTAGTGTCTGTTTTTCTCTTTCGACTTCCATTTCCCTCTCCTTCTTGAACGCCCTCAGACTGGTGTCAGCTTTGCAAGCTGTCCAAACTTTTCCTCATGCCGGAAATCTGCCAGCCCCACAGCCCCACGCACCACAAGCTCAGCATCTCTGCCAAGAGCAGGCCCTTTCCAGATGCCAGGGTGCAGAGGTTAACTCTGGGTGATGCTGCCGGTCAGTCCATCTGGCCCCAGATAAGGGTGGGGATCAACACTATAAACAGGCCCCCCATCCTTCCCCCGGCCCAGGCCCCCGCTAGCTCAGGCCACCTCAGCCCAGGATCAGCATGGCCGTCCGCCTGTGGGTGGTCGTCTTGACCTTGGCTGCCCTCCTCGTTGTGGACAGACGTGAGTGGGCAGAGCCTGGATTCTCTGTGGCTTGGTGTTGGTAGGTGAGCTTGGGTGGGACAGGGGCAGGGCCTGGAGCCCCCTGTGAGGCCTCGGTTTTCTGCATATTCCTTCTTTCTGCATGCCTCCACTGTGGTGGGGAAAGCCCCTGGCTAGGAGGAAAGAAACCTGGGTTCAAATCCTGACTTTGGCCCAGAATTGCACAAGTTCACTCCCCCGTGGGGCCTCATTTCTCCAGCTGTGAGGTAGAAGGTTGTTCTAGCTCAAAGCTGCCCTGAGCAACTACTGGGCTAGAGCAGCGGCAGGCAGAAGGGAGCAGGCCTCTGGCGGGGAGAGGGGCAAGTCTGCTGGCTGCAGGGCGGTGGGTGCTGAAGGGAGACTGGCCTGCGTCCTCTGAGCTCCCCCTCCACCTGCTGGGCACAGTGCGGGACTGACAGCAAGCAAGCATGTGAGCACGGGAGCCCCGCCCCGGGCGGGACACACGCAGCTGGAGCGGGGCCTCCTCGGGGCCTGGGCATCTCTACAGCCTCACAGTGAGTGACACTACCAGGCATTGTTCTGGGCCCTTAAAATAGGCCAGTGACTAAAACAGAGTAAAAGAACTGTCCTGACGGAGCTTAAATCCAATGCCAGAGCAGGGAGGGGAACAGACAGTAAACAAGATTGGTGCAGTGTGTGTTCAACAGGATGTCAAAAGGTGAAAAAGGTTAAAGGGAAAATATTGGCAGGGTGTTGGAGATTGGAAGGGGGTTGCAATGTTAAATCAGGAGAATTCTCTCTCAGAGTCTGATATTTGAGCAAAACTTGAAGGAGGTGGCAGTGAGCCATGTGGATAACTGGGAGAAGTGGGTTCCAAGCAGAGGGAACAGCCAGTGCAAAGGCCCTGAGGTAGGAGCATGCCTGGAGTGTTTGAGGTACCGCAAGGAGGCCAGTGCAGGAGGATGGGAGTGAGAGGCAGGGTGCAGAGTGATGGGAGAAGAGATGATAGAGGCAACTGGAAAGATACTGGGTAAGTCTTTGAAGGCCAAATGAGAGGCACTGAGGGTTCCAAGCAGAGTTATGTGTTAAAAAGATTGCTCTGGTTGCTACATCGAGAATAGACTAAACAGGGAAGCAGGGAGACTACTTATGACCCACCTGGACAAAGCCATGATGTTACAGGGCAGGGCCTGGCAGGACCCCAAGGCCATTGACCTCATGGCTAGTTCCACACCCATTTCCCCAGCCAGGGACATAGATTTAGGGGCTGGAGCAACGAGAATGGGTCTGGGGGCTCTGACCCAGCACAGCCTGCTTCCTCCCAGCCTGGCATCTCTTTCCTGAGCAGTCCTCCGGTGAGCAACACCGAGGAGCTCTGCCCTGAAGAGCGTCCTTGTGCCCATTTCAGAGTCTTGCCTGGGCAGAGTGAGGAGGGGGCACCTTGGGCCAAGGTCAAGGACAGCCTGGTGGCAAATGCAATTTCTTCCTGCATCCTCCAGGAAGGAAGGTTCTGAAGTCCTCCTTCCCATAATGCACTTATGGTCAGTTCCTTGAACAGTCACTGTGTGGAGGGCATTGCCACATGGGAGCAGAGACAAAGGAGCCCCAAGGAGCTCCTTTAGGTCCATGGGAGGCAGGACTGACCCAGCGAGTGGGACAGCATGTGGCGGCATGAAAGAAGCTGCTATGTTCTGAATGTCTGTGGGCCCCAAAATTCATGTGTTGAAATCCTAACCCCCCAAGGTGATGGAACTGGGAGGTGACTTTTGGAAGGTGAGTAGGAGGGTGGGGCCTTCAGGAATGGGATTAGTGTCCTTATAAAAGAGGCCCCAGGGAGCTCCCTCGCTCCTCCCCCCATGTGAGTACACAGGGAGAAAGAGGGGCTATGAACCAGGAAGATGGCCCTTGACAGACACCAAATCTTCTAGGGCCGTGATGTTGGACAGCCCAGCCTCCAGAACCACGAGAAATAAGTGTTTGTTGTTTATAAGCCCCCAAGTTTTCAGTATTTTTGATATAGCAGCCCAAATGGACTAAAACAGAAGCCTGAATTCAGGCCTGCTCAGGAAACACTGGGGGCATCAGGGAAGGTTTCGCAAGGAGGTGGCATCTGAGCCTCGAGAGGAGGGTGTGAGTCAATAGGAAGAGAAGGGGAACAAGGACATTTCAGGCAGAGGAACAGCATGGACCAGAGCAGAGCCTGTTCTGGGAGGAGCAAGCAGAGAGGGCTAGCTGGGCGTGGGCACATGGAGGGGTGCACAGGAAGGGAGCCCAGAGAGGAAGTTTGGCATCAGCCCATGCTGTGCCCTAAACATAAGATGAACAAGCTTAGAGACCATGACAGGAAGCCATGCAAGGGCTTTATACTTTTTTAATGCTTTTTGGTCCCTTATTAGTTACATACCATGAAATGCACAAATCATATCACTCAAGGAATCTTGCTCAATGAGTTTTGACAATGCATATTCCTGTGTAACCCAAACCCCATCAAGACACAGAACATTTCTATTGCCCCAGAAATTTCCCTCCTGCCAGTCAATTCCCTCCCTGAGTCCACCTCCAGAGGCAACCACGGCTCTTTCTTCCACCGTAGGTTAGTTTGGCCTGTTCTAGAATGTCACATAGAAAGTTGCATTGTGGGGCTGGCCCTGTGGCTAAGTGGTTAAGTTTGCGTGCTCCGCTGCAGGCGGCCCAGTGTTTCGTTGGTTCGAATCCTGGGCGCGGACATGGCACTGCTCATCAAACCACGCTGAGGCAGCGTCCCACAAGCCACAACTAGAAGGACCCACAACGAACAATATACAACTATGTGCCGGGGGGGCTTTGGAGAGAAAAAGGAAAAAAAATAAAATCTTAAAAAAAAAAAAAAGAAAGTTGCATTGCCCCCCCAGGCTGCCCACGACCTTGGCCCAAGGTGGCCCCTCCATACGGCAGGTAGACTTTTGTGTCTGGCTTCTTTTGCTCAGCAGGTTTTCGAGGTTCAGCCATGCTGTTGCATGTGTCAGTTGTCTATTCCTTTTTATTGCTGGGCTGTATCCCTCTGTGTGTGTGTGTCAACAGTCTCTCCATCCTCCTGTTGAAGGCCATCTGGGTAATTTCCAGTTCCGGCAATTCTGGCACAGAAAGGGTTGTGAGCAGTGTGGTGATGGGCCAGACCTGCATTTGATGCCCCAATGCCACAGTGCGACAGCACATCAGAGGTCCTTTACTCTCCATTCCCCTCTCCCTCTCTACCCTGGAAATTGCTAGCAAGAGCATCCCCAGGAAAAGCTAAAACCACAGTGTTCTGCATGCCTCCCAGTGACGGAGAACTCTCCACTTCTGGAGACAGCCTCCTTCACTGAGACATAGTTCCCACCAAGAGAAAGTTCTGGAACCCAAACCTGCCTCTCTGAAGCCTCCTCGCATGGATGGGCTCTGCCCTGTGACGCTGAGAAGAGTCACCTCTCCCTTGTTCCCAGGACAGCCCTTCAGAGACTTGGGGAGCCACCCACCCTCCTCCACTTTACAGACACCTTCCCTCCACCTGTGGCCTCGGATGTGGCTCCAGTTCCCTCCTCCCCCGTCATGCTCGACAGTCACGTCACAGTTGGCTCGTGTCCTGGAAGCAGTTCGTCGAGACCTGGAGGGGCTGTGGGGCACACAGGTGTGAGTGGAAAGAACCAGGCTGTGTGCATCCCAGCGCTGCCCTCAACAAGCTGTGTGCTTCCCCTGTGAGTTTCCTGTTTCCCCAGGAAACAGAGTCGGATCTGCACGTGGTCTATGCGGGGTGCTCAGGGGTGACACCCATGGAGGATGAGGGAAGTTGACTGCGATGCAGTGCAGCAGAGGCCTCCGATGACCCAGCGGGGAGCTTGGCGCTGGGTGGCCCTTCAGCACTGTGTGAAGGCAGACGAGGGGTTTGGGCCGTTGTACCCACATCAACCCGGGGTGGACACGGGCTGTTTCTGGGAGGGGGATGCGACCTTGGGCAAGGCACTCCCCTTCTCTGAGACTAATTCCTGGGAAGGAACGCAATATCCCTGGCAGCTGAGGAATGAGTGCCTCAGCCATTGGTGTGGTCTGGCTGGCAGGCCACAGCATCCACTACTGCCTCCTTTGCTCCCTGTCACATGGCAGTGAGAGGTGTGAATAGTTAAGAGCACGGATTCTCAATGCCGGGCACACAGTAGCTGAATTGCTATTTTATTGTTATATGGTACATAACAATCTCAGTGGAATCTGACGAGGAACAGGCTGGTCTGTCACCTCCCTAATTCTTTACTTTCTCTGTTTATGTAACCCGAGGTCACAGTGGCTTTCTGGGATCCTCACTGTCTGGTGACTCACTACTTTCCTTGAGGAATTCCGAGTTGGGTAGTGGCTGGGATAGGTCCCCTGCAGGTCCTCAGACCCCTGGACCTGGGCCTGGAGCTGACATCACTTAATTCTTGCCTTTTTGCCCTTCAGAAGTGCCAGTGTCGGCAGGAAAGCCCATTTTCTCAAGAATGGTAAGGTGGCCATGGCAGTTCTGGCCCCAGGGCTGCTGTTCTGGCCTTTCGCCTGCAGAGGGGAGCCCTCTCCATCATCCATGCTGGGAAACCAGCGTTTTTCTTCTTTACACTCCTGCTCAGATGACTCCGATGGCTCCACAGTGGCAGGGGTGGCCTCCTGAGCCTATATGTTCCCAGAGTAGCCCTTCCAGGCCGAGCAGGCCCAGCCCCCTTGCCAAAGTTGCAAACTTGACCTCAGGGCCCTGGAGAGATCTGCGCGACTGGGTCTCCAAGGCCCCGCGGCAGTGAGATCCCCGGCCCAGGTCCGGCAGGACGGCACGCTCTCTGCTCCGCACAGTGCAGAGGGCAGGCCGTGGGGTTCTGGCCCGGGAGGCGACCCAGTGCACTGATGGCCTCGTGGAGTGTGCCAGCCTCTCCACCACACTCCGCCGTCTACCCCTGCACTCTGGAGCACAGACACCAAGGGGTCCCTGAACCCCAATTCCACCTTGGCCCTGGCTCTGCTGTCTCTGGGGCCCAAGGCAGTGGCACTGGCCTCCTTGAGACCCTCATCCCACTCTTCACCTAGGGGACGGGAGGCACAGAGCCACCTCCAGCCATCAGCATCGGCGTCGTGGCGGTCAGCCTGGCAGAGCCCAGCCCCACTTACTCTGCGCCAGCCCAAGTGCCAGACACTTTACATGCATTATCTCAATTATTCACAGGTCTCGCAGATGAGGAAACTGAGGCTTGGAGAGTGGAAATGGCTCTTCCAAGTTTACACAGCCAATCAGTGCGGCACCCAGGTCTCCAGGGCCCAGGGCCTCCACTGCACCTCCCTGCCTCGCCCTGCCTCCCACCCCGACCCCTTCCCAGGGCTGACCAAGTTCTGACTCTGACCTCAGGCTGGCCTGAAACCCTTTCAGACCGAGCCTCAGTCAAGCCCAGGCCCTGTCCCACTTCTCCAGCCTTCTCACACCAAGAGCCCGGGAGGTCACGCAGGGCGGGGTGAGTTCAGGAGCCCAGGGAGGAGGGCCTCCTGGGAATGATGGGTGGTGCTGTCTCCTGGGGTCCTCAGCGGAACCAGCACAGAGGTTCTAATGAGACCCTCTGAGGAGTGTGTGCACCCGTCCCCAGGAGCTTCAGAGCACAAACTCATTCCACACGCTTAAACACAGGCACACACCTGGATGCCCGCATACCTGGGCTCAGCAGACACAGGTGCACACTTTGTACACTCCCACAGCCACAGCCACAGCCACACACACACATACCAGCAAACACACCAAGGGACCCCTAGTGGTTGGTTTCATGCTCACTGGAGCCACGCTGGCACCTTCTTGAATTCGGCTCCTCCCTGGAGCCCTGCTGGTTCAAGCAGAGCCCCTGGGTCCCTCCTCGCTGCCTCTGAATCCCTGTGCGCCCTCCCTTCCTCCCTCCTCCACAGCCCATGTGACCACGTGGCGGAGTCTCTAGACTGTCCCCAGACATCCAGCCTGGTCTACGGCACTGACCAGGTCACGTATGACAATGACTGCCAGCTCTGCTTGACCCGGATGTAAGTCCACCCCCAGCTTTCCCTGGGCTTGCTTGGGTGGTCCCATCTCTGTGCACACGCATCTGAAAGGAGCAAGACTTGACCTGCATCATCCTTCACACACACTCGGCCTGAGCAGAGTCCTCCACATGACACGGGCCCCCAACAGACTAAACACAACTGTAATTCAAAGGCAGCATGTGGCCCAGCAGAAAGCCACGGCTGGGACAGGGCTGTGGGCGGGGCAGAGACCTGGGTTCTTCTGGTTCTACCCGACTCACTAGGCAACCTCACTTGTCTATTTATTCCTCCTGCCAGCAATTCTGTATTGAGTACCTACTATGTGCTGGATGCTGGGGCTACCACAGGACAATGAGCTAGACAGCATGACGCCTCCAGGCCATATGCTCAGTCTGTGGGGGAAACCACGCTGACCGTCGGCCAACTGCAGCACAGGATGCTCAAGGCTCAGACGGGGCTGCCCAGGGGACTGGGGGTGCAGGGCAAGGGCAGAGAAGACTTCCCAGAGGAGGTGACATCTCAGCTCAGCCCTGAGGGAGTAGAAATGAGCTAGGAAAAGGCAGGAAGAAGGGAAGGTAATTCTAAGTAAAGAAATGAGTTTGGAATGGTCTAGAAGGGAAAGGAAGTCTCTATTTGAGGAAATATAAGAAGCTGGATGTGCTGGAGGATAAAGTTTAAAGGAGAATGGGAGAGGCAAGAAACGAGTCTAGAGAGGTGAGCAGGGCCAGATAAGACCCTGGAACGTCAGATTGCCCATTTGGTCTCATTTCCTCATTAATAGGACCCTTGAGCTGACCAGAGCTCAGAGAAATCGTGGAAGAGAAGAAAGCCTTTGGAAGCTGTAGCCCTCTAGACAGATGGGCAGGACAGCAGGACAGGGTCCTAACTTAGCAAAAGATCATGACAATGAAAGACTCACGGTTACATGGTGGGTGGAAGTGACAGGCTGGGAGGCTGGACATGAGGAGTAGGGGGTGCAGGGAGACAAGAGCAACATTCCTAACTTGTGAGCTTGGGCGGCTGGCGGTGCCATGTGCCCACACGGGGGGCAGGGGGATGGAGTAGGTTTGTGCAACAATGCTGCTTGTGGACAGTTGGGCCTCTGGGACCTCTCAGTGGAGAAGTGCAATGGACAACTGCATGAACAGGCCCAGGATTCAGGACAGAGGTCCAGGCCAGACAGATTTGCAGCCATTAGCATGCAGTGGCGGTTGGAAGCCCAGACAGCTGAAATCTCCCAGGGGGGAGTGCAAGAGAGAGAAGCCATAGAAGGATATGCCCAGGGCGCCCTGAGCTGCCCTGCACCACACATTGGGTGGGTGGGTAGGGCTCAGCAGCGTGTTTGGAGGGACTGGGCCAGTGTCTCTGACGGAGACATTCCAATTCTTAAGGAAGTGGCCTCATCCTTGTCTCCTGTGACCCTATAAAAACCAAGAGGACATCCAGATCAGGAAGGATGGCAAATGCCAATCCCACAGGAGCCCCTTAAGCCAGGAAGCTTCAGGCTGGAGAGCGGTGGTGGCAATGGAGAGGATGTGACGTGAAATAAAAGATGCAGCCAACCCAGCCCAGTGAGCCAGTTATCTTTTGGGACTCCGAGGAGGCAGCTGTAGGGGTGGAGATCTTGCCCTGTCTGCCCTGCTCTGAACCTGATGCCCTCTCCATCACTCCAGTGCTCCTCCACCCCAGAGAGAGCCCAGGTATCTTCTGTCTGCCTGAGGTCAGGGCTCTGAGAGGTCAGCCCGAGCCCAGCGCTCCTGTCTGCCCCCACCTGGCCTGTCACTGAGGCCAAGAACCTAGGTGAGATCAGTACCCTCCGCCACTGCCAGGGTACATGGTCCAGCCTCAGACGGCCTTTGTGAGGGTCCCACATCCCTCGTGGCCTCCCTGGGTTATACTGGTGCCCTGAGTCTCTCTCTCCCTCTCTCTCTCTCTCTCTCACACACACACACACACACCCCACCATGACTGATATTCAGGCAGCTTGTTAAAACCTTGAACTAGGTCTGTAAGTTGAAGGCAGGTGCTGCCCCAAGCCCTTGCGTGCCCCCTGCACCCCGGCCACCCACAGTGGATGACTCCAGACCTTGCTCTGCTCTTTGCGTCAACATCCACTGACTGGTTGTAAAATATGCCGACATTAGACACGACCTCAGGCACACACAGCACACATGCACTCATACAACAGCCCACAGGAACATACAGTATCCAGAAACCCCATAGAGAAAGATCCCAGTCTGTGGCATATGTCAAATACCCGCTTGTTTGCCCAAAGCCTACGGGAGGAGCCTCTTAGAAATGGTGGCAGGAGAAAGGAGTGCGGAGATGGGCCTGGTCAGGAGGAAGCAGTTTCACATGGACCCAGATTCCTGCTCTAGGGTGGGCAACAGAGCAGGAAACGCCCGGTGGGAAAACACACACACCAAGGTCTGGAAGGAGAGTCGGGGCAGGGAAGGCAGGAACCAACATTCCCCGGACCATCGAAATGGGAACTCCGGGCATGAATGGTTGCTGACACAGTCGCAGGTGACAGGGACTGTGAGGTCACCCACAGCCCTTCTACTGCTACTGATAATAGAAACTGCTGTTTCCCACCCACATAGGAATAATGTATGATTAAATTTGGCTGTGAGAGACAAAAAACCAAAACAACAGTAGCTTAAACAGATAAAAGTTAATTTCTCTCAAATACAGACCTATGTAGTATGCCAACTCCACGCTCCTTCCATATTGTTACTCTGCTATCCTCATCACACAGTTTCCACCTCAAGTTCCAAGATAGATGCTCCAACTCCAGCCATTATGTCTACATTCCAGTTGAGAGGAAAAGAAAGGCACGCTACTGGCTCTGATGATGCTTCCTATAAGATGTATACACTGTCTGCATCCCATTGACTAAAACGTGGTCTCTTAGCCATGCTGGTGCAAGAAGACTGGGAAATATAGTTTTTATCTCATTGGCCATGTGCTAAGCTGAGAACTAGGAGTTCACTCATTGTAACAGGAGTGGGTATTGATGACATCTGAGTCTCTGCCCTTAGCGGGAAGCCCCTCTTACACCCAAGTAGCACAGCTCCGCCAACCATCCCCTCAGTGACCTTCCATCCTAGGCATCCGCTCACACAATGAAAAACCACAGGGATCAAGCCTGAATAACGTGCCAGGCACCACACTGGAAGAAATACCTAATTCCCAATTTTCAAATGTGGAAACTGTGGCACCACTTCTGGGGAAGGGAACCACCCTGCAACGCATCTATGGCACGTGCCCCGCTGCCCCGGCCATTGCTGATTGGCCAGGTTCTTCCCCAGGACTTTTCAAATTGAAATTAAGGAAACAGAGGCAGCTCCTCCCCAGTAGTGAAGCTGTAAGATGGATGAAGTGGGGGCTGCTGGCAGCCACATTTCCTACTTTGGAAGAAGCAGGATTGAGCGAACAACACCAACACGCAAAGAAAGCCACATGGAGAGTGATTCCGGGTAATGTTTGTGTGCCTGAAGCCCAGCTGCCCCTGACCCTCCCCAAGTCACCTGGGATAACTCGACATGCTGCCAATAAGTTTTCTGTTTTGACAACCTCTTTGGAATTAGGTTTCTGATACTTTCGACCAAAGAAGCCTAACTGCCAGAGGAAGGAGGGTTTCCTGGAGGAAGTAACCATCAAGTTGGGCCTTGAAGGATAAGTGGAAATCGTTAACTGAACAGCCTGTGGGAGAATTCCTCCAGCTCTGCGAGGCTGAAGGATGACTGTGGGATCACAGAGCCCCATCTGTCCCCCTGCAGTGGGACTGATCCTGTCCCAGGAAAGTGGGCAGCTGAGGAGTGTCCTCTCCCTGCTCACAGGCAGAAACACCCTTGGAAGGGTAGGTCTGCGTGGGTGGGCTGTGGGCACAGGCCCCGGGCACCACCCTGCACGTGTGCTGGGCAGCCCATGCCTTAGGGCCTTTTTTCTCAACCCTTAAATAAGACAGGGGGCGTTGATGCTGTGAACTCCAGTGCTGCTGGAGCTCCAGCGGCCAAGTGCAGCCGTGGGAACTGCACTCTCAACATGTGGATCCAACACTCAGTCATCCTCCAAATATTTATTAAGCACCTACTATAAACCAGACAACGTGCCGAAATATGCTGTTAAGACAAAGAGGCTCCTTAACCGAGGGACGTACAGTCTACTGTTAAAGGCAGATAGTAATCAAAAAATCCCATAAATAAATCATCACAGACTATGACAAATGCTGTTTATCATACAGAAAAGAAAAGTCATGGCAAGCTGTAAAAGGACGTCACCTGGGGGCTTGATACCTTCTCAGACAGACGGCAGGTGAGGCTTCTCCATGGAAGAGATATCTGAGTTAAGTTCTGAAGACTGAATATGAGTCGTCCAGGACAGGGGGGTGGGGGGCTGTCCAAGCAGAGGAACCATGTGTGCAAAGACCCCAGGTCAGGAGAGAGTACAGAGCATCTGAGGACCCAAACCAAGACCCGAGTGGCTGACAGCAGAGAGCAAACAGGAGAGCGGCTGGAGAGGAGATGTGAGGAGTGCAGGGCAAGGACACTGGCCTTGATCCTAAGAGGAATGCGGAACCACGGGAGCTTTCTAAGCAGGGGACCGACACCGTAAGATTTGTACTTCATGATCACTCAGCATGCTGGGTGGAGAATGAATTGGAGAGAGCCAGAGAGGAAGTGGAAAGACCAACTTGTGAGATAAATAGAGGGAGAGGGATAGAGAAAATGAGAGTGAGCAACCCCCTGTCAGTTGGGCGGCAGTAGAGATGAAGAGCAAAAACTGCCCATCTTTATGTCCTGGCCTTGCCACTGACTCTAGAACCTCGAGCAAATTCCCTAAGCTCTCTCAGTTTCCTTCTCTCTAAAATGGGGTAGTATCTGTCTACCTCCTAGGTTGTGTGATTATTAAATGACTAATATACCTAAAGACCTTAGACCAGCATGTGGCACACAGTAACCTCTCATTAATTGTGGCCCGAGGCCACATAGCTACTATACAAAAACAGATGAATACTGAACTGCTCTGATTACAGTTGGGGGTGGGCTGGGCCCCGAGCCTCGGCTACTTGTCCACCCCTCCCGCCACCTTATCCTTACTCCCACCCACGCAGCCCTAAATTCCTTGGATTTCAGTGTCTGTCTGCCAAATAAGGTCGGCCTCAAAGTGGCCTCTTGGGAGCCTGTCTCCTGGGCACTGTGGAAAAAAATGGGGTGAGAAGAGCTGAGCCGTTTAAAGAGTTCTAGCACACAGGGCCACTCTCAACTTTGTTAAACATAAGCTACGACGAGAAACACCACTTTATCTATCCAAAAAGAAGTTTAAACACTCTTCTGCTTGCTGATGTGTATATAAACTGTTTTCTGGATTTTTTAAAAAATAACAGTGGGGGTAGGAGGCAGGCCACAAAATGCAGAACAGCCTTGAAGGAAATAGGCTCTCAGGAGGGTATGGCTGACAGAAACGCCTCTGAAGGAACTCCTGGGAGGTTTATGGTTCCCTTCCTCACCCACCGGCTTTCCTCACCCTGGCTCCCCTCTCTGCCCCTCCGAAGCCATGGTTCTGACTTGGTTTCAAGCAGAGACTCAGACGACACTGGGTTCTAACCTTCTAGAGATTTGCCTGGGGACAAGGAAGTCTAGGCATTAACCACAGGCCCCACCCCAGGAATGGCCCCTGAGATCTCACAGCCTGTGGCTGGGCAGGGTCACTGGAAGAGGAGAACGGGGTCTGTGAACCGACCACCGAGTCCCAAAACTAGGTCACAACAAGGGAGACTTGGACTACCTGTGCGTCAAACACCTGCTCTGAGCCATTCCCAACACTCCTGACCAGATGCAACACGTCTACAGGACTATGGGACCACAGGGCAAAAAGGCCTCATGTATCTGAAGACTGGGGTGGCCCATAAACTTGCAGCTACCCCAGGACAAATGAGAGCTCTCACTACCCAAAGCAAGCACCCAAAGGTCAGAAGAGCCGGGAAGACTTGGGAGGCAAGGCTCTCCAGACAAGGCGGGAGAGCACGGCCACAGAGACAGGAGAGAAGACAGACAGGAGCTGTACTTAAGATTATAAGACAATACTCGTTCATTGAGAGCAGGCGAAGGAGAAGGAAAAGTGGCAACCAGCCAGTTGTCCCCAGCAGCCCTGGAGAAGTCAGGTAACTTCTGCTCCGGGCAGGGCAGAGCTGGTGGCGCTGTTCTTCAGGGCAGCACAGGCTCTCGCCGCCTCACCTCACTCGGCCAGGGCCAAGTTTGTGGACTGCAGCCGCTCCGTCTCCTGGCAGATGTTCTGCTCCACCGTGTCACACTCAGCGAGGAATGCCTACAAGACAAACGCAGGGCAGTGAGGGTCCATACAGGGCTGGCCAGGCCCGGCCCACACAAGGCTCTTGGCTCGGCCATTCTGGGGAACCCCTGGGTGACTGACCCAGGGTGAAACAGGCTGTGCAGGGACGAAGGTGGCCTGGGCTCCAAAGTGAGGAGAGGGAGGTAGAGGGAAGCACAGGACCAGGGTTTGTGACAATGCTCTAAGGCCAACAACCCCCAAAAGGGTGGTGAGGACAGGAAGCCTTGCCCCTGCGACTGCACAATTTCAGCGGGCACTGCACGCACGAACGGTGCCTCCTGGAGCTGTGTAGCGTGTCAGCCCTGTCTGCTCTCCAGAGAGCCTCCTTCCCAGTTAGCTTAAATTCAAATATGATTACAGCGACACGAAACGCGCTCTTATGCTCCGGGTTCATGCTGAGAAATAACCAAAAAATGCCCAGACCACACACCACACGTCTACTCTACCCTACTTTGAACAGACACACACACACACCTCTCAGCACATGGCGCTTCGTAATGCTCTGCCACACTCACCTGAACCCTCTTCACTAGGCCCTTCCTTTTCAGTCTACTGTCCTTGAAATTTTCTGGCAGAATCTGTGGAAGATTAAATTGATACATAAATAATCCTCAGTGAAAATGACATAAGAACACGTCAGAAATATCCACAGTGGGGGCTGGCCTGGTGGCACAGTGGTTAAGTGCACACGTTCCACTTTGGCGGCCTGGGGTCCGCAGGTTTGGATCCTGGGTGCGGACACGGCACCTCTTAGCAAGCCATGCTGTGGTAGGCGTCCCACATAAAAAGTAGAGAAAGATGGGCACGGATGTTAGCTCAGGGCCAGTCTTCCTCAGCAAAAAGAGGAGGATTGGCAGATGTTAGCTCAGGGCTGATCTTCCTCAAAAAAAAAAAGAAATACCCACAGTACACTAAACAGGTCACAGGTCACCAATGTGAATGAGACATGCATGTTCAGGAAGCATTTCCTGGGGTCTGGACCATACATGGCCCTTCCCATGGCTCTCACATCTACAAACGCTCCCTCTGTTCTCAGCGTCTGGGTCATAGAAACCAATCTGTAACTCAGACTTTGTCCTTTCACTGTTTACTATGTATGGATACCATGTCCTGGCCAGATGATGAGCTCACTGTGGCAGGAAAACACCTTCTGCTTCTTCTTTACAAACCCCCTCATCCCCCTAGAATCCCAAGCCAAGTGGTTCACCCTCAAGAATGAGGCATCAGGCTACAGATGTCATTACCATCAACTGTAACAGGGAACGTGGCATCAGTGACTCCCAACAGGCTCACGAGAGCAGGGTCTGACTGAATTACGTACAGGTAAGGAGCTCAGTGGAATACCAGTCGTCTGAGCATCAGGAAAGTGAAACCCTGTGTCCCTCTGACCATGACACCATGGAGCATGTGGGTCCCGGCTTCACAAGGATTAGATGCTACTAGCATGCACAAATAAAAATGACACAAGCCCTCTCTTGGTGTGGTGTGAGGCCTAGAAATCAGGAACTGCTGTATCTTTCTGTGTATTCCCCGAGGCCCTGGCATGCAGTAGGCACTCAATACTCTCAGGCAAGAAGAGTGCCTTAGTGAAATAGTGAAACTGACGAAATGCAGTCTAAGGAAACTAGTTCTGCTCAGCTGACTCCTTACTTACCAGTGTGTCAATCTCCTCCAAGATCTTCATAAACTGCTCAGTTGTGGCTTTTACTTTCCTATCAAGTCTGCAGAGAGCTTCAGCTTGCAAATCCTTAGCCAGAAAACCCTGTGGAGGAATAATACATTACTGCAAGGGTTCATTGAGGACGATGGAAAGCTCCAAGCCACGGCACTGATAAAGCAGCCACAACCACAGTCCACGTTTCCCCAAGAGGCTGGTCCAGACCTCAGAACCATAATTTCATCTTCTGGAAAAAAACAGAAAAGCTGGCCTGGGCCATCCCAAGCACTGTGACAGGCTGCAGGCCACTCTCTCTCATGTGGCCTACTGGAGCTGCAAATGCCTCCTGAGGCCTGGCTCTGGTGAAGCCCCAGGCCCCAGTGTCTACCCACACACAAGAGGCAGGCATTAAGAGCACAGGGTTTAGAGTCTGATAGGCCTGGGCTCGTATTCCAACTGCCATGGACTGACCTGTGCTCTTGAGCAACTGACTGAACCTATCTGCGCCCCAGTGTCCTCATCTTTAAAATGGCGCTTATGATACCCACACCCCAGAGGGCTACTGTGAGGACAAAGGGGAATCTATGTGGACCCTCAATATAATTCTCGACACAAATGTGCTAACAAATGGCAGCACCTGCATTATTCTTATTAAATTGTCTTGCTGTATATTCACACTGCATGGCCTAATGACCAGGTAGCTGGTGACAACAGGTGGACAGCAGGGATCTTTGAGGGCGTGTATCAAAGCTGAGAGCTACAAATGCAGGTCTGACAACATGGAGAAAACATTAGCCAGCAATTCCAATTCAAAGAATTCATTCTCATAAAACAATCAGAAATGGTCAAAAATGATCTATGTCCAAGGAGAGTCAAAGAAGCATTATGCATAATGGTAAAATAATGTTAGGTGAGGAAGAGAGAATTGGTTAGGTCACTAGGATACATTCATATATAATAAAATATTATGCAAGTTTTAAAAACTATGATCATTTTTAATGACATAAGAAAATGTTCTATTTTTTAATCCAATAAAAGAATAAGTTACAAAGTGTATATAGAATTAAATCAGCTATTTTTAAGATGAAAAAATAGATTCAAGTCTTTAGCAATGGTTATCTCTGAGTCAGGGCCTTACAGGTAATTTTTATTTTCCCTATTAGTGCCCACATGTTTATTTAAAAGTTATGTACAATCAGGGGCTGGCCCCGTGGCCGAGTGGTTAAGTTCGCGCGCTCCGCTGCAGGCGGCCCAGTGTTTCGTTGGTTCGAATCCTGGGCGCGGACATGGCACTGCTCATCAGACCACGCTGAGGCAGCGTCCCACATGCCACAACTAGAAGAACCCACAACGAAGAATACACAACTATGTACCGGGGGGGCTTTGGGGAGAAAAAGGAAAAAATAAAATCTTTAAAAAAAAAAAAAAAAGTTATGTACAATCAGCATGTATTACTTTTATAATGAAAACACATCCATTAATCTTATAAAATGAGAGTGTCAAAAAGAAATACGTGTTTTGAGGCTGTTCCTAATCCTTACCTGGGTTTCAGTACCCCATCTCTAATATGAGGAATTGAATAGGATGACTCCTCACTAAGATCATACTCAACTTGGACCTTCTATGAATCTACAAAATGTTCTTTGCCTTGCCACACACACTGTAACAGACTAGGCTGCGAGAAGCTAACTATTCTATTTCAGACATATGTGATCCTAGCACAGCAGGTGCTCTCCTAGGAGCACAAATGGTCACTGGCTGGGCTTTGAAAATAACAATGACGATACGCTTACAAAGCACTTGGTATGTGTCAGGCTCAAACTATTATTTAATCCTCACAACAACCCTCAGAGGGAGGTGCTGTCATCATCCCCTTTTTACAGATGAGGACCTTAGACCAAAGCAAGCTTACCCACAGTAACAGAAAGGGCAGAGCCAGGATCTGCACCCAGGAGTATGACTACAGAGGCTGCCCTCGTCACCGCTCATTCCTATCTCCACAAAGTTCTCAGAGAAGGGAGAAAGTCAAAGGCCGCTGAGAGATTACCTGCTGGATTCCGGTAAGCTCCTTGTTCAACTCTTCCAGTTGGTCAGCTATCTTCTCCACAGACCTCTCCAGATCTTTCAACTTCTTTAGTTCAACCTCTTCCTCTGGACTGTTCTAAAATGAAGTGAATAATCACCAAGAACAGTAGCCTCTGTCAGGACCACAATTGAGCTAAACGACTGAGAAAAAATAGTTTTAACTCTCCTGCTTCTTCGAAACCAAGTCAGAAGGTTATACATTAAGGTTTTCTATCTACAAAGTCTCTAGGCTAGAGAGAAGGTATTAGGGAGACATTCTGGCGAGGGCCCTGACAGCTCGGGTTCAGAGAATGGAGCAATCCAAGTTCCAGATTCAACCTCAGCCTGGGGCTGACCATCTACAGACCCCAGACTGAAGCCTGGAGGGTAAACACATTACAGTGGACATCTGTGAGGAGGCCAGACTGGCGAGACAGGTGGGATTCTACTATTCCTTTAAATGGAATTCCTAAATGTCACCCACCAACTGAGCTCTCCTCTGAATATGATGGTGTTGATGATGAATACTTTTATCATTCCTTCTATGCCAGGTACTATCTGAAGCGCTTGACCTGTATTACTGTTTTAAGTACCCAGGGAGGGAGGTACTGTTTTAGATGATGAAATTGATGGTACTGTAAAGTAAACTAAGGTCACACAGCCCAAAAGAGGTGGAGCTGAGCCTTAAATCAGACTTGGCTCCACAAACCCCAGGACAGCTCCAACTGGAGTCCTATAGCTTCTTCAAACTCAACTCTTGGGTTCTGCTCACTGCCCATCACCATTATCCCTGATCCTTGAGCAAGAAATTGAGAATATTTCCTCCTTCTCTCACCTAAACAACTGGTAGACAGGGCCAGCAGCTTCCCACTTTTACACTATCCCAGAATGTTCACATTTTTCTTTGTGGCCAAATCTTGAGCGCCAGTCTCCTGGCAGTTCCAACTCTGGACTAGATTTTCTTCGCCTCCACTTTGCTAATCTCGGCCCTCTCTCCACTCTGAATCAGCCACCTCGCTCCAAGTAAGGGAACTTCATATGACCAACAATTCCACTGTGTCACAATGCAGGACCAGCCATGGCCCTCTCTCGTCACCCAGGGGCTACTGTCCTCACCTGTCACCAACCGGCTCTTTTTCTCCCTCAGTTCTTTAGTCTGAACTTTTCTTTCCAGCCAAAGAGGGTTTTCCCTTGTGGGAGATTTTAGTAAAAAGGGGGAGTTAAACGGAGAGAGACTCCTGAAACTTGCACAGAGTACTGATTTTTAAAATCTACAGGTTTATTTTAACAAAATGCTCTCTTGCAAATTCCCCTCCAAGTGAGTAAGGGCTGTCTCGGGCATCATTTTAACCAGACTAAGATTCCATCACTGACACGTTATGCAAGCAACACTACCGCTCCTTATTCCCAGAGCAGAAGCCCTAAGGAACAGGAGACGGCATCTGAGAACAAAACTGGCAACTCCATCCAACAAACAGACTCCATCTGTTTACAGGCAGCTACTTCACCAGTGCAGAAACTGGGTCTCCAATCTGACCTTCTAAACAGAAATACGTATAAAAGACCTTACTCAGTGATCTGAGGTATTCTGGTAGAAAAAGCAATTTACCTTTTTCCCAATTAACATAACCCGGCAACCATTTTGTATTCCAAGTGCTGACAACGGCGTCTCCATTTCTTTCAGAGATTTTCCTGAAAAGATAAGAAAGTCATGCCAACTTGTAAGAACTGCACAATAATGAAAATAGATTTCAGCAAGGGTACAGGAAATAGACAAGCGTGTTCACTAATGAAAAGAGAAACTGGTATAAGCTTTTTAGAAGACGTCTTTTTTTTTTTTTTCCCGCTTCTTCTTCCCAAATCCCCCAGTACATAGTTGCATATTTTAGTTGTGGGACCTTCTAGTTGTGGCATGTGGGATGCCACCTCAGCGTGGCCTGACGAGCAGTGCCATGTCCGCACCCAGGATCCGAAGTGGCGAAACCCTGTGCTGCTAGAGCAAAGCGCGCGAACTTAACCACTCGGGCACAGGACCGGCCCCCTAGAAGATGTCTTGAGCAGTAATTCCACACCAGATATCTATCCTAAACAAGTAACTGGACATGTGACTATATATAACTGTTATACAGTAATTTTCAGGGCAAGCTTATTCAGTATAGTGAGAAACTGGAAAGAGCCAAAAGTTCAGGAACAGGGGACTGATTAAATATACATCAGTACAAGAGACTGTAGGCATTAAAGCCCATTTTTTCAGGAAACTTTAATGCCACAGTAAATGTTGATGACCCAGCGTTACAAGAAAAAATGTTATAAAAACTGTATACCTAGTTTTATCAACTAAAAAACAAAACAAAACACACAAACAGGAACCCATACTTCTGGATGCCAGGAAAAACAAAAAAGGCTGGACAGAAATATACTGAAATGCTATGAGGGGTTTTACCCAGGAGAATATTTCCTTCTTTACGCTTTCCTCTATTCTGAAACATGGATTTCTACTGCTGTTATAATTTTTAAGTGAAATTTTTTAAAAAGAAAAGACAAGGAATTGCACTATAAAGTATAAATAAAAATGCTTCCCATCACTAAATTCTTTATGACTGGCACCAAACAGGATAAATCTGGCCCCACAAGATACCAAAATAATGGCTTCCCACGGGAATGGGAAGACAAGGATGAGGGGGTAGAGAGAAGGTGGGTCCCAGCAGAAACCAGCATCATCCACTGGGCCTGCCCCATCCAGGCCCCTGGTAAGTCTGTTCAACACCTTCTGTGCCAGCACTATGCCAACATGGGACACACAGCAGTCTCTCTGCCCTCATCCAGTCTGTTATTCTAACAGAGAAATCAGATGTTCAGCAACCATGAAAACAATTATTTAACAGTAATTTCAACACAAGTTATGCAGCAGTGGTAAGGAGTGCCATATGAACATTCAATGGAAAGAGGATCTAAGGCAAGACTGCCCATACGCCTCATCAGAAATGGTAAGATTTCTGCCTCCCTCACGAGACTTCCACGCTCACACCTGTCCAAATGTTTGAAAGTGTCCAGTACATAGTAGACCCCCAATAAACAGTTGTTGAAGGAATGAATGAATAAACAAGCAAATGAAAACTGTCCCAGTTTGAAAACTGGGAGTTACCGTTAGGTAAGGTTAAAGTGGTTTTAACCTTTTTTTTTTTTTTTTTTTTGAGGCAGATTAGCCATGAGCTAACTACTGTCAATCTTCCTCTTTTTGCTGAGGGAGACTGGCCCTGGGCTAAGTTCCACGCCCATCTTCCTCTATTATTATACGTGGGATGCCTACCACAGCATGGCTTTTGCCTAGCCGTGCCATGTCCACAGCCGGGATCTGAACCAGCGAGCCCCGGGCCGCCGGGGGGCAGAACATGCAAACTTAACCACTGCGCCACCGGGCTGGCCCCAGTTAAGTGGTTTTAAACAGGCCCTTTAGCCATAATGGCCCAAAGCTAGAAGAGAAATGCCTACCCTTAAATATGAGTTTTTGAAAAGGCAGCGGGACCCCCGTGGCCTCTTCCACAACCTGGGCCAGGTCTTGAACAATTGGTTCGCTACAGCCCTCTTGTGGGGTAACATGTAGGTCATGCTTCTCATTGCCTGGGGAGAGAGAAAAGTGTTCGATGAAGAAAACTCTTTCACATAAACCAGTATAGGCTGACTATTTATTTACCCAGCCTTCAAGGCCCAGTTCATACACCACCTACTCCAAACAACCTGTCCTCCCCCCACGCCGCCCAGCTCTCCTCTGGTGACCTGCTCAAGGATTTTTGTTTCCTCTATTAAAATAACTAACAATATTAGGGATATCAGCTAACATTTTAAGCACTTAACACCCATAAGCGGCTGACTAGGCTAATTTCATGCATTATCTTACCTAAATCTCAGAACAATCCCTCAAAATAGGTACTACCTATTATTACCCATTTCGCAGATAAGCAAACTGAGTTCAGTCCAGTCAAGACCTGCCTATGGAGACCCAAGTGGGGAGTCAGAACTTGACCTCAGATCTATCTGATTTGAAAGTCAAGGCGTTTCATCACAAGCCATCTGCCTCCCGTGGCGTGACTGCCCTATACTCTGCACTGTCCTAGTCTTGTTTCCTTTGCAGTAATGAGCAAGGGTCTGGTTTTCCTCCAAGTAGCTCCCACTGGGCACAGCAGGGCACATCCATGGTTGGTGCTCAGGAAATAGACAAATGAGTGAATAAACTTAAACAGCAGAAAATTCCTTTTTGGAGCAGAGGTGCCAATTCTTTTCCAGATATGCGGACAGTAAGGAGGTAGCCTGTGTCCAGCGCATTATGCCAAGCCTTGAGCTCGCTCAATAGCCACATGAAGTCAGCGGAACAGTTGTTACCAACTCTGCTTCACGAGAGGAAACCAGATGCCTGGAAAGGAGACATCCCAAGGTCACCCCAAACTGCAGGATCTAGAATCCCGGTCATCAGATTCCGGGGCCCTGGGTCTCCCTTAGTTGGTCCTGAGGAAACCTCATGGACTCAGCTCCCCGGTGAACTGGCTTTGTTTAGTTTTGTGTCAGCTCCAACAGGAGGCAGCCCCAAAGGGAGCGCAGAGTGTACGCCTGGACGCAGGGACCACTCAAACCGCGGACACGAGTTCAGACTCGGCACACACGGACGTGTCCAGACACAGAGCAGTCACACACTAAGTGACCAAACACAAGCCTGACACGAAGACCCACAATCACTGCGCAGGCACACAGTAACCCATGCAATCAGGACCCCGACGGCAGGCTCGGACATGGAAGACCAAACAAACGGCCTGAGACGAAATACACCGGCCTCGTGGAGAGGTGTGCTGCCCCAAGACCCGCACAGAAGCCGGCACCGCGGACACAGGCAGGACCCCACACCTTCGGACGCCGGGACAAACACGAGGACACGTGGCCAAACGCGCCAACCCCGCCGGACCTTCGCAGCCCGGCATTGAACCCACAGGCCGCCCGCCCGCGCTCACTGTGGGTGACGGTCACGCTGAGCCCGGCTGCCGCCATTTCCTCGCTCCGGGCCTCCTCTTCGCTCGGGGTCACCTCTTCGCTCTGGGCCACCTCTTCACCCCGGGCCGAGCGAGGCTGCACTTTCTTCTTCACCCGCGGCCTGCGAGCGCCGGCGGCGGCGCCCCTGGTGGATCCGGCATGCCCGCCGGCCGCGCTCCGGATCGATGACCGACAGGGAGGCGGACCGCGCTCGGCCGGCGGCACCGACTGGCGCGGCTCCCGGCCCGACCGAGGGGCGCGCCGCCGGGGGTCCAGCCGCTCCCGGTCTCCTCGCGATCTCCGCGCGCCACCGCGCTCCGCCAGACCCGCGCTTGTTGGCAACCCAGCGGTGGGAGCTGAGCGCGGCGCCTGACACCCGCGTCCGGCCACTTCCCCGCCCTTCCCCGCCCCGGCACCTCCTCCCGCCGGCCCGCCCAGCCGGCCCCTTCCCTCGGAGCAGGCCCGCTTCCGCCCCGCTCTATTCCGCTAAAGCCGTCTCGGCCCCACCCACTCACCGAGGCCCCACCTTGCTCATCTGAAGCCACGCCCATTCCCTGAGCCGGGCCACGCCCCCTGCTGTCTCTCCGTGCCCACCTCCAACCTGCGGGAGCTCCCCTGACCGGAAGGCTGAGCCGCAAACCCGGAAGAAGGATCGGGAAATAGGCACATTGCGCTTGCGCAGGATGGGGCCGGAAGTCAAGGCGGAGGTGATTGTGCTTCCGTTTCTGGTTTTGCTCCGGTGTTTGGGTGTTCTTCGCGGCCCTCCAAGATGAACCGATTCTTCGGGAAAGCGAAACCCAAGGCTCCGCCGCCCAGCCTGACTGACTGCATTGGCACGGTGGGCACTAGACCGCGCATAACTGGGCTCAGGGCCTCTGACGCCCCGACCCCGCCCACCTCCGGCTCCCGGCGCCCGCTCCACCTCGTTCCCGGTCCGGGCCCACTCACCTCGGGTCTCTCCACTCCACCTTCGTTCTTGTGCCCCAAGTCATCTCTGACGCCACAGACCAGGGACCCTAACCCATCACTGCCTCGCCCTACTTATACCCAACCCAATGCCCCCTGCGGCGTCCACTTGCTTTTTTTGTCCCCTCACCCCGACCAGCCATAGGCCCACACTCCCTTCCTACCTCGTCCGGTCCGACCCCTTACCCTCTTTCATCCCTCACCCCTCTCCCACGTCACGACCCTCAGCTTGAGATCCTAGGTTTCTACCGCAATCCTGGATCTCAGTAATACAGAATTCAGAGCTCTGGCCCCTAATTGTAAGCCATCACCTGCTACCTAAGCGAATAGCATTAGATCTGCAGCCCTAACGGGGTCCACTGCACACTGGCCCGTTTCACACACCTCCTGGTTAAGCCCCCAGCCTGACTAATCTCCAGTTCGAGGGAAATCTCAGCTTAGCCCAGTGATTCTCAAATTATTCTTCTGCCCAAACACACTTGAAGGGGACCCTGGAATATCAGAATGGGGGGGGGGGAGTAGAACTTATAAAAGCCCCCCAGTGTTTCTGACTGGGAATCTTCCTCCCTGTTGGGAACCACTGTTTTCCTCTCTTCACCATATGCTCTTCTTTATTTTTCTCTTCTTCCTCTGTATTTCTTCCTCTCCTGCCCCTTCTCGTGTTAGTGTCTTGCAATAACTACCCCTGCTTTTGATATTTTCCCCTCAAGGTGGACAGCAGGGCAGAATCCATTGACAAGAAGATTTCCCGACTGGATGCGGAGCTAGTGAAGTATAAGGATCAAATCAAGAAGATGAGAGAGGGTCCTGCCAAGGTAAGGTAGGCGGCAGCTGCAGAAGGTGCTGTGACAGCCTAACTTGAGCACCTGTGGAAGCAGGGCCTGGTGGTGGGGGCCAGTGAGGGATACAGGAGAGGTGCTCACAGTCTGGTAAGGCGAAAACCTGGGTGAGGGTGCATCCTTCTGGGAGGAGAGTTTGCAGCCAGATTCAGGAGGGAGGCTGGGGTTTGACCTGGTGGAGAGAAGATGCTGATCACATGTCCGGAAGCATGTGTGTGGGAATTAGCATATTATACTGAGAAGGTGGCAATCTAGAAAGGAGGGCTGGGCCATGCTCAGAAAGAGTGAGTTGCCAGGCTGGTCAGGTTAGGTAGGTATAATAGACCGGTTGAGGATTGGCATGTGGGAAAAAGTACTGAAGTAGGCGCCTGGAGACCAGTGTTCTATTAATAACACTGTTACTACCTACTAGCTGTGACCTTGATAAAGTCAATTTCTTATTTTCATCTTCTGTTAGGTAGAAACATAGAGTACCATATTTAAGTGCATGGACTGTGGATATAAAAGTACCTTGTTTTTTCTCATCTCCATAACTTATTGACCTTTTGAGCTAGGGCAAGTTACTTAGCATTGCTGAACCCCAGTTTTCCCATCTGTAAAATGGGGATCATATCTCCTTTATAGTGTGAGCATTAAATGAGTTGTTTGTGTGAACTACATAGCACTGTGTCTAGTACTTAGAAACATTCAGTACATGTTAGGTATTGTTATCACTGTGAAGTAACAATATCTGCTTTTCCTTCTTCATTGGAGGAGACAAATAAAGTGATTTGTGGAACAGTGTAGAAAGGGAAGCGACAAGAAGCTTTTCCCAGCCATCTTAGTTGGATGGCATGGAATGCAGAAAGGTCATTGGGGAGGTGAAATCCTAAATCATGGTGGTAGTAGTGAGACTGGTGTGGAGGCATCAGTGTGAAAGTGAGTTCTAAAAATCAGGAACTAGGTGGCTGTGTGTGAAGAGACACCAGAGAGAGGAAAGGTAAGGTTGATGCAAAGGTTCTCAACCTAGAGAAGTGAGAGATGGGTGGGGTCGTTGTTGGTCATCTCCGACATGAGAGCAGGTTGAGGCATTTGGGCCTGTTAGGTTTGAGTGGATAGCAGGTGTCCGAGGTGGGAATCTCCCTGAAGCAACTGGATATACAGAATTGGCACTGGTGGGGCTGTGGGTGGATGTAAAGTGCACTCATCTCTGTCTGCTGAGCTGAGGCGTAAAGACTGTGCTCAGGAGGTGGACAGTTGGGGAGTACTATGTCTGCTACTTTGGAGAAGAGACTAAGTAGGTATGTGAGTTTGGGGATGTGGGAGATTTCTTTTACCGGATGTGTATTTTCCACTTCTTTTCATTAAAATCTGTTTTTCTCCCTAGAATATGGTCAAGCAGAAAGCCTTGCGGGTTTTAAAGCAAAAGCGGATGTAAGTTATAAGTGTAATCCCCTTTCCTCTAGCAGGTTTAACCAAAAGGGAGGTGGTCTTCCATTCCTTCAGGTTTTCATACCACATTATAAGCATTCTTGATTCTTGATACCTGGGTTTTTCTCCCCTCGTGCTCAGCGCCATCTGCTGCAGCACTGTCCGTCTAAATAGAGCTTTGTGCTGTGATGGGAGATGTTCTCTATCTGTGTTGTCCAGTACAGTAGCTATTGGCCACACGTGGCTGTTGATACTTGAAATGTGGCTAGTGTGACTAAGGAACTGGTTTTAATTTTATTTGATTTTAAGAACTAAAGTAGCCATAAGTGGCTAGAGCTTCTGTATTGGATTGCCCAGCTTGATAGGGTGTGGTCCTCCCGTTATTTATCTAATTAGAGTGTGCCTTTTTTATTTTTGTTTGTTTGTCTTTAAAATTGGGAATCTTAAATATTTGTTCCCTCCCACCAAAAGATTTAGGGGTCCTTAGTTTGTTTAGGTGGCTGTATCCCACTGTTTGAGCAGAAGCCAGATTGTGTCTTTGGTGTTTACCCCTGTGGGCTGTCCAGCTGGTGAGACCCTCTGCAGGGTTGTAGAGGTCAGACATAATCAGCTAATAAGGAACCAGAAAGGTGGTTGATATCTCTATTTCTATTTATAAAATGACTTTTTATAACACATCAGATACCATCTTACTCCTTTTAGATTAGACAAAATCGGAAAAAGAAATTCTAATGCCTAGAGTGGTGAGAGTGTGGTAAAACTGTTAGCTCTTTAATTGGTAGCTTTGCAATTTTTAAGTAACTTTTTTCAAAATAAAAGGATACATGTGCATTGTAGAAATTTGGAAGAAAACGAATGGCATGTATATAGGTTATCCTTTTCCACTTAATGTCATATCATGAGCATTTCTCTGTCCTTTCAAATATTCTTTGGAAACTTTATACTTTTCAGTGGGGTTATAATATTCCATCACCATTTGCCTGCACCATGAATTGACCGTTTTTCTTCTGGTTGGATAGTTAGATGGTTTCCAAATATTATATAAAGACTATAGTGACATATGTCTTTGAGGTAGTATTATAAGTTGATATAAAACTCTCTATTAAAAAAACATATTTTGAGGTCCAGCCATTATATTAGGTTGGATGGATTACCTAATTGTGGATACAGGATTAATAAAGTATAATACCTGTCCTCAAGGAGTCCAGTCTACTGGAAAAACACTTCCACTATATGTATGAGGAGCCTTAAAAATAGCCTTGCCCTTTGCCCCAAAAATTCCACTTCTGGGAAGTTAGCGTAGGAAATTATCTAAAATATTATAAAGACATATTTATTAAGACTTTGTAGCAACAGAAAAGAGCAAATGCTATAATGTTAACTGGAAAATAGTATTGTAGCTAAAATACGTATAAAGGAGAAAGACTGGAGGGATACATCAACTGACGTTTGTATTAGAGTGATTAAATTGTTTTTTGCCGATTTTTCTGTGTATTTTTTTAAACTTTTTTTTAAGAAAATTCTCCTGCTCAGAGATACTTTCCTCCTGAGGATTTCTGTCTGGCTCACATTTACTGTTGTTAATTGACTCTCAAAAGGTATGAGCAGCAGCGGGACAATCTCGCCCAACAGTCATTTAACATGGAGCAAGCCAATTACACCATCCAGTCTCTGAAGGACACCAAGACCACGGTACTCCCGGAGCACCTTCTCCCATGATTTTGTTTGATTTCTGTACCTTGTGCTCTTTGCCCATGGTTTTTAAGAGACAGTTTAACCAACTTGGCTTCTTAAGACATTGTGTTTTCTCTTACCTTTTTTTAGGTTGATGCTATGAAACTGGGAGTAAAGGAAATGAAGAAAGCATACAAACAAGTGAAGATCGACCAGATCGAGGTGAGATGTGTATGGATTTCTTTAAGAACATGCACCAGTTTCTGAGAGAATCCAGATGGCTGTGTTTGTGATGGGAAGAACGCAGAAGAGGGATGGATCTTGGGCCTGGCATTCACTAGTAGAGTAACTTTGGGAAGGGGTACAAAGGTCTCATCTTCCTTTTTGTTAACACAAGGATCGTAATACACGTACGGTTATTGTGAGGATGAAGTAAATGAACTGGTGTATCTGAATGCAAAATGCCTGGCACATAATAAGACCCCAATAAATAAGCTTCCAGTTTCCTGTTACTTCTAATGCACTTGATGTTTCGTCCTCTGTTCCCTCAGTTGTAAAATAGTGACACTGCTCCCATTTCCCGGGAGTGTCACAAGTGTTAAATGAGAACATAAACATACAGTGCTTAACACAGTTCCTGGCATAGAGTTGAGGTAGTATTATAAGTTGATATAAAACTCTCTATTAAAAAAACATATTTTGAGGTCCAGCCATTATATTAGGTTGGATGGATTACCTAATTGTGGATACAGGATTAATAAAGTATAATACCTGTCCTCCAGGAGTTTTCTGGTAATTCTCTTTAGATTTTTAATAATAATGTCATTAGGTCCTTAAAATTGGCTTGTCTTTTGAGCTCATGGTTTGGCAGAGGTGGGGTGAGCCCTGAGAGCCTGGCTCCTCTCACCTCTGTCAGGTGAACAGCCCGATGGAAGCAGGGGTGGCAGAGGGAGTGCGTGGTGACTGGCCAGAGGAGAGGCTTTTCTGGATGAGTGACAGTGCTCCTTACCTCTACCCTCTGAGCAGAATGTGTCTTTCAATGAGGGCAGGGGGTCGATTTGTTCACTGTTGCATCCCCAGCGCCCTGAACAATGCCTGGCCCTGGTTGGTGCTCAGAAAGTGGTGGTTGCTGTTCAAATGGTGAGAGGCTATTAAAGGAGATAAAGCAGTTCTTTCTGATTCAAGCCGTATTTGTTGGTTGAGTACTTACTGTGTACTGGCATGGTACTGCCTCTGCAGGGGTAAAAATGCCATCAGGTATTCTCAGGTAGAACCGGTCTGTAGTCTAAAGCGAAGGCCTTCCTGCCATCTTGGGTTTTGGGGGGGCACCCCTCCTTACACTGCCCAAAGCCATCTCTAATCCTCCTTCCAGTCTCTGCTTACAAGGAGTTGAGCCAAGTGATGTCTTCCAGGAGATTTACTGAGAAAAATGTTCTGTGCGTGCTTGTCTTTTTACAATACTATATGATAATAAAATATTATTTTCTGCGTTTAGGGTTCCTTGTGTTTTAATGAGAGCTATTTAATAGACAAAATAGAAACTCTGATCTTTCTGGTTTTTTGTATGTCTCTGCATCTTTCACCTGTGGTGGTCTGTCTGTCTCCCCGCCTCATTATCCTTTTCCTCTCCCCTAAGAGATTTGCCCCACGACAGGTGGAGAACCCCTTTCTCTCTCACTCTTTTGGGGAGGGGGTCTTTGGTTGGCCTATATATTTTGAATTTCATTTTTCTTCCTAAAATGTTTTAGTTGTAAAACATTTTCATTGTTTTATAGCTCTCATTGTAAGATTTGCGTCTGTGTGTGCCCGTTCCTCTGTTTCCGTCCTTTCTGTTCTTCAGTGTCTGCACGTCAAGTCTAGTGCTTGTGTTTGTTTATATTGCCTTTGTTTTTCCAGACTGGAACCTGCTAATTCTGTGTGAGGATTTTTTTCCTGTGTCTATCCCACAGTCTATTGCTAGGAATCCCATTCATAGATGACTTGGGGAGACTTATCTTGATATGTAATAGCATAGTATAAGCTTAACTTGAGTAGTGTATGTTATTTTCACTCTCTATAAATTATTGTTTCAGCCTGTGCTTCTCTGTATAGCAGAATGTTACATGTGTGCAGTGTGGTAGTTTGGCAGTTGGAAATGCAGAAAAGCAAAGTATTTCCTTTTTTAAAAAATATTTTTCTCCTTTTTACTTTCTACCCTTTATATGAAAAAACAAACCTCTGATTTGGGGTCCTGGAAGGAATTTTCACATGTTTTGCATTGCTGTAGAAATTCTGAAGGATAGGTGCTGCTAATTTGGACCTTCTGCATTATCAACACTAGTCTGTTCCCCCATGTAGAATTTTCGGTGTGTGAAGAAGAGCATATTGTTCGGCACATTCTTAACACAGTAGAAGATAGATGGTATTAAATGCTTAGTGTTTAAAAAATCTTATGGCAATAAATCCTTGCAATAACCCTATGAGGTATGGCTATTAATAATCCCATTTTACAGATGAGGAAGTTAAGGCTTAGTTAAGACTTGTCGTTGAGTAATGGCAAAATTTGAGCTTGGGTATGTCTGACTCCAGAGTCTTCTCTCCTAACCGTTGTACTAACTGCCTTTCACTATGCCATACCACTTTTCAGATTGGCTTTGCATTCTTTCTGGCCTTGTGGTAGTCTCCCAGTTAAGTCCAAGCAGATCATTCACAGATGATTTGTGCCCTCCGTCAGTTTTTTCACCAGCCTAGTCTCAGATATCAAGCCTATCCTGATGCCTACTCTGTTTCTCCCTCTAGGGTGGGCCCAGTGGAACTTTTTGTACCACCAATTGTTTCCACTCCTACCTCCTTTCCCTGCAAGTGTAGTCAGTCTTTGGCTGACTCAAGAAGAATAATTTGCTTCTCTCAATTACCTCCTTTTCTCCATTAACTAGGAAAATGTTGATAATGTAGACGTTGCCCGATTTAATGTTTCAAGTTAAACTTTCTGTAACAACAGAGAGCTGATGGGCATGTAGCAATAGGACTTTGGATTTCCATGAAGCACCTTAAATTTAAATGCAAGATCACCAATTCTACTTTTCTTTATTTTTGAGTTTACATTTTTACCACCGAAAATAGGAGGAGGATTACGTGGGTTCATGGCATTCACAGTTATTGTTAGGGGAAATCTTCAGGCTTGTGATTTTTAACCAATTCTTTAAGCTTTCTTTCTTACACTTCTAATTAGAAGGGACATTGAGGAGTTACTCGAACCCGTCCTTTAGAGGAGTACCTGCTCAGTTGTTGACTAAAAACAGTCACTAGCCAAGGGCTGGGGTAAAAGAGGGGAACTAACAGCATTGGGGAACCGATTATGTGCTCAGCATTTTATATACGTCATCTCTTTAAAAACCGCTCATTTGTAAGATTCAGAGGAGAGAGTAGGGGCAGGAGGTAGTTAGAGAAAAATGGTAAGAAATGATTCAAAATCCTGTCTTGTATTTCTATAGGATTTACAAGACCAGCTAGAGGATATGATGGAAGATGCAAATGAAATCCAAGAGGCACTGAGTCGTAGTTATGGCACCCCAGAATTAGATGAAGATGACCTAGAAGCAGGTAAGTTATGGGAAAAGCCATGCATAATAGCTTTAGAGTCTGAAAGGAGCAGCTGCCTGGGAGCTTTCCCCAAATGCTAGAGAAAATTCCCGTGGAGGTTCCTGGAGAGTTAGTTTATACAGTCTCTGGGCGAAGAGCTCGTGAGGCAGCCACGTCAGGCTTGCTTACTCCCCCAACGACTGTGGGACAAAGAGGCTCTGAAGGAAGGTCCAGGGCGGCCTCTGCTGACCTGGTGCCTGCTCTCTGGACTGCCTTCCCTGCCTTTTCCTTCGATCTTGTTCTCCCTGTTTTGCTACTTGGAGTCCTCACGCTCAGAACAACAAAGCAGATCGAGACAGGGGTTGGCAGATACTTGGTGTGCATCTACTATATGCCAGGCACTGTGTTAGGTGCTGGGGATTCAGCACTGAAGAAAACAGATACGATCCCTGCGTTCATGAAACTTCTCTAGCAGGGGTAAGAAACTGCTTGTTTTAAGTAATTAATTACAGGAGCACAAACTGTTGGGAAGAAGTATGGGGTGCCATGGAGCACGTAGCCGGGCACTCTAACCTAGTTGGGAGTGGGGGACAGGCATGGAACCTGAAAGATGAGAAGAGGTTAGCAGGGTCAAATGGGAGAGGTTGTTGAGTGGCCTCAGAGAGGAATCTAGAAGCTATTGCTGCAGTCCATTTAAGAGATGATGGTGGCTGAGACTAAGGTTGTGGTAGCAGAAACAGAGAGAAGTGAACAGTTTGAAGAAATTTTAGGAGGGTGAATGACAAGACAATAATTGGATGTGGAGGGAGAAGGAGGTGTCAGGGATGTCTGTCAATTTCTCATATGAGTAGCTGGGTAGATGGCAGAACCACCTCACTCTGAATTCTCTGTCACATGATAATCCCTGTCACATTACTGCTGCTACTTTCTCTCTGCATGTTCTGTATTTGCCTAGAACCTTTTTTCCCCCCATTCATTTCTTTATTTTCTTATTTTCCATCTCTAGAATTTCCCCTGATGAGTCTCTACCTGCTATTGTCATTCCTCCGATCACTTTTGATTCACTTTACTGTTGACTTATGTTTAAACCCTGATTTCATGTAATGGTCACTCGGTATACAGCAATCTTCTGCCTTCTTTCACTACCTTCTTTCAAGTTCATCAATAAATGAGAGGATTTTTTACATTTTTTATTATCAGGATTTTCTAGTTTGGATTGACTGACTGATAACTAGAGTCTTCTGAAGACTAGGGCCTTGTAAGCCTGTGGGGAATGGTTGTTTTGTTTCTTGAATTTTTATTCTGCTTTTTCATAGATTTTACCACATCTATTCCCTAGAAAATTTCTTATAATGATAATCTTTTATTTTGAAAATAGAAATTAATAGTCCCGTTCCCTTTGTTTTTAAATTTTCGTCTTCTTATAAGTAATTTGGCTTTCTTAACATTAGCTGCCAGTTTCCTTGGTGACGTATTTTTAAATGTTGACTATTCACTCTCAGAGTTGGACGCCCTGGGCGATGAGCTTCTGGCCGATGAGGACAGTTCTTACCTGGATGAAGCAGCATCTGCACCTGCAATTCCAGAAGGTGTTCCCACTGACACAAAGAATAAGGTGGAAGCTTCTTCTGTTTATATTTTCTGTGAAATTGTAAAGGTTTTATGTTTGATCACCAGTCTGGGAATTTAAAACGTAGTCTTAAGTTAGTACAAGCAAAGACTGTCTCGGTCATTGTTTTGGGAACCCTTAAAAACTCAATTTTCCTGCGTTGGATTATGGACAGGCTGTGTAAATAGTGCCAGGGAAGCCTAGGAATGTTCTTATATGATGACAATTTGTGTAATATACATAATTACCCTTGTTGTGAGCTTGCACTGAGTTCCATTTACAGGTTTTAGACATTTTCTGGGAAAGCGTCAGCAACACTTGCATGAACTGTGCTAGGCAGGAGTATAAAAGAAAGGTCTACTCTCCAGACCCAGTGGTTCATTAGGGGTGGATTTTTCTAAACTAGGGATTAATAATTTAAGTATAAAACTTAATGTGGAAAGATTCTAATTCAACAAGGTAAAAGAATCAGGACACTTGGGTTTACGTCTCTGCCACTAACTAACCGTGAGACCTTGGCAAATCACTTAGCTGTTTCGAAGTTTTCTGTTCCTTCCATCTGTAAAGTGGAGATAATGATAATTATCTCACATAATTGTTGTGTAGCTCAGATTAGGTCTTGTATGTAAAAGAGCTTTGTGAACTTAAAGCCTTGTCCAAGGCTATCTGGTTGTCATTATAAAAAGAGAAGATTTCACTTCTAATGAAATCCTGTTCACTCCATCTTAGTTCCTGTGTCATTTTTTCTCTTGCCACTGGACATTGACAGCCCTGCTATTTGCCTTATCTCCCAGCATGCACATCAAGTATGCACAATGTGGTTGACAGAAACCTTGAGTGAGAGCCAGTCTCAGCTCTACCTTTATTCACTGTATGACTTTGAGCAAATTAGAAATTCATGTCTTCTCTCTGAACCTCATCAGTTTTCCCACCTTTAAAATGTAGGGAGCGAATGTGGGGAGTAGGTAATTTCTCAGGTCCCTTTTAGCTGATTCCTCTGAATGTACGTCTTCCCCTCCTGTGCCACTCTCTTCTGCCTGGAGCCTAGAGAGGTCTTACCTCTCTCTGTTGCCCACCCCACCCCACCCCCATATCTCTGGCCACTTCACAGTTCAAGGGATATAGGTTGCTTTTTCTCAGCACACCTGAAATAATTTTTATTAATACTACCGTAGCTCACCTTTTGAATTCCCTGAAACATCTTTGTTATTTCCACTTCTAGAAGGTCACAGATTCCTGAGTTAAATGTGCTGTTGGGATGTGGGTTCTTAATTGATAGTGGTGTCAGCACCTCTAAGTTTATAGTACAGTATCATGTGGAAGTGGCTGCCCGAACTAGGGCACTGCTCCTTCAGAGATTTGGGAGGCTATGAAAGGTAATTGTTCACTCTACGGATCAGAGTGAAAATGCGAATCTGGAGGCAAGGACTAACTCCTCAGCCTTTCCTCCTGGACCCTCCCAGCCCCTTTTCCCCTTTCCAGGTGTACACCTGAGTTTTTCTTTCTCTCTGACTGTTCCTTTGCCCTGCAAGGGCTCTCCCCTTTTGATCCCCTCCAGTCCTTTTCCTGGTTCATCACTTCCCCTTTTGCCTTTCATAAAAAAATCTCATTCTCATCTTCCAAGTGGGATTTTTGGTTTTCATTGATTAAACACTTAGAGATAAGTTTTGACCACTAAATATTTATAATCTTTTTTTTTTTTTTTTTATCATTTGAAAAATAGTGGCACTAAACATTGCTTCCTTTTCACAGGATGGAGTCCTGGTGGATGAATTCGGATTGCCACAGATCCCCGCTTCATAGACTTGCATCATTCAAGGACATCATGTAAAATAAACACGTATTCTGGGACTAGGAATATTTATCTTTCCAAATTTACCATAACAGATTAAGGTTTCTTTCCTTTCTTCAAAGGAAAAGTTAATTACATTGCTCTTTTATTGTTTTCCGTTAAAAGACTCATTGCTTGGGGGATACTTTCCTTGTACTAAATTTGTATACCTTTTCTCTTAGGAAAGACTAACTTACCTAAAAGTATCAGTGGGTATGTGTGACTTCATTCCATAAGAATAGTTCAAAATAAAACCAAGGAAATGGGAGTCCTTAAATTCTATGACAGTGTAAGTCCACAACCTCGAATTGACCTGATAGATTAATAAGACAAAGATGAGATTATTGGGACTGTCATATTATGATTCAAAACCATTTTCTATTGTGGTATTATAGGTCGGTTAAAGTGATGGCCTTTTTTGCTGAGTTTTGTTGTGTCTTGTGAGTGAATCATTACAGTGTCTGGTATTGGAATGGAATTAGCACTACTGTATCATGAGTGGATATTTTGATTCTGTGATTCCCTCAGTATTACAGCCTGACTTGTAATCAATAATGAATATTTCTTGATATTTAATGTATAGGACATTTATTTATACTCAATAAATATTTTTCAAAAGGATCCAATTTTACTACTATCACTTCAGCCTAAAACCACCACTACAGAAATCAAATTTAACGAGTAGCATTGTGGTATAGAGGAAAGAGCAAGGAACGATGCAGGCTCGGGCCCTGGGTCTGCCATCTAATAACTACTGAGTAGCCTACTCGCTTCTCTAAACTTCCATTGCCTTATTAGTAAAACCGTGCTTACCTCCCAAGGCTTTTGTGAGGAATAATTGGGGTAATTGTCATGAGTGCTTTGTTAACTGCAACATGCTCTTCTCATATGAGGGATTATTAACAGTGAAAAAGCAGGGCCTTCATTCTTTGCTTGGGAGGCACCTGGAGTACTGCAGCAAGTCCAAATTCCAGCCTGATCGTCCCCTCCTTACTCAGTGTCTCACCAGCAGCATCCCTTCCTCCAGCCTCGCTGGGTGCCTCAGTGCCACATGCACCAGCCTTTCATGTGTCAGCAAATCAATAAACATTTGTTGAACACCAGTTCTGTAGAGTCTCTATATCAGCCCAAGGGATACCGAGAACAATCACAATTGTCTAGTTATAGGTGGGAATGAGGCAAGTGTGTAACCCTCTCTCACCCCAACTGACGTCACCCTCCCAAGAAGCCTTCCAGTGGGAGCAAACATCATACTAGTCCTCATTACCTTCTTGAAACCTTGCTTGGCTTCCCTACAAGTTCTCACTCAGCCCTTTAAATATTTCTTCCATTATACTTCCAATCTTGAACTTCTTCTCACCTTTCATTCTCTCCTTGAGATGTCTCACACTCATCACTTTCACTATTACTTATGCGTAATGACTCAAGGGAACTGTCAGTAGCCTGGACTTCTTATTCTTTTAAAGATTTTATTTTTCCTTTTTCTCCCCAAAGCTCCCCGCTACATAGTTGTATGTTTTTAGTTGTGGGTCCTTCTAGTTGTGGCATGCGGGATACTGCCTTAGCATGGCTTGATGAGCAGTGCCATGTCTGTGCCCAGGATCCGAACCGGGGAAACCCTGGGCCATCGAAGCGGAGCACGTGAACTTAACCACTCAGCCACGGGGCGGCCCTGAGACCTATTATTCTTATTTTTAATTCTGGGCATTCCCAATTAAATGTCCCATCATTACCTAAAATCCATCATCCAAATTAAGCTCCTTATCTTGGGGTTCACTGTGAGCAAAGGTTCCTGCCTTGTTTCTTACCTTGCCAATGTTATCAGTGACTCATATATTGCCAATTTTAATGGGCGACGTTCACTCCTCGAGCTGGACCTCTAGTGCATCGGACACCAGTGAGGAATCATTCCACCAGAATCTCTACTTCCTTGGCTTTTGTGACAATACTCTCTGGTTCCCCTGTTCCTCTGACTATTCCAAGACTGCTTTCTGAAATCCTGCTCTCTCCAACCCTGTAGTATTAGTGTTCCTCGGGATTCTAGCCTTTATCCACCATACTTCTTTCTCTGCTCACTTACGCTTAGTGATCTCAGCTATTCTCATGGCTTTAATTGCTTGTAAATCTATACTTCCCTGATCTTGCCCCTGAGTTTCAGAATCCTGTTTATATCCAGCTGTTTGCCTAACAAATACTTGACATTCAAATGGCCAAGACAACCACTGCCTTCCCCCCGACCTGAATCTCCTCCTCCTCTTTCCCTGCCTCAGCTAATAGAACCTTTATCCTCCATCATTCAAAACCGAAAGCTCTTGAGTTGTCCTTGATGCCTACTTTTTGCCTCACCCTACACGTTCAATTCATTATTAAACTCTGCTTTTAACCTCTAAGTGTTTCTCAAATCCGACCCCTCCTCTCTTTTCCTCTCTCAACTCTGCTTGGCCTAGACATCCTCGCATAGTCTTTTGGAATAAATTATTTGCTTTCTCTTCTTGCATAGTTTGACTTCCTTGAGTCCATTCGTCACATACTATGCTTACCTTTCTAAAATAAAACCTGGTCATGTCATTCCCTTACTTAAAGTCTTTCATGATTCCCTGACACCTCCACCAGGACATAAAAAGTTACCTGTGACTTGGGACCTGCCTCTGTAATGGTTTATGGCTTGGTCTTTTCAGAACAGCATTCTCTTTCTTTGAGAGAAGTATCTCCCCCATTCTAACTATGAGATTATTGGAAAAATACCAATTAGAGTTGCCCTACCCTTACTTTTCCAAGCTATGAGCGGGGAGGGGGGCTTGTGACCAGGCTGTGCCTATTGAAGTTCATCCCTCAGATTTCCTAAATGGAAACAAAGCAAAAAAAATTTTTTAACTTTTTGTCAATATGAAAAGCTTGCGATATTGAGGCCAGAGAGGAGCCAAGATGAGAGGGAGAAGGAAAGAATCCTCATGGCACTGAACCCGTTTGATCCGAGATTCCCAGAGTGCGCCAAGTCTCTGCACCTCTTCCTTTAATTCTGTGAGCTATCTGAGAATTCTTCCAATAAACCCCCCTTTCTGCTTAAACTAATTGGATTTGGGTTCCTGTCACTTGCCAGTAAGAGTCCTGAAAAATTTCTCTGCAGCCTCTCTCCATGCCCTGGCCCACTTTTCAGTTTTATGCCCTCTTGATTGCTTCCAGTTCCCCCCTATCCACTACACAGTCCTGATTCTCTGCCTCTGCTCATACAGCTTCCCCTCCGTGGAGCTTCCTTAACATCTTTGTCATTCTGCTAATTCTTGCTGTACTTGGAAGGGTCCAAAAGCCAGGCCCTGGTCTGTGTCAATCCCAGTGAATTTAAGGAAAGTGGAGAGGATGAATCCTGTGGTAGAGAGCCCTGGGCACCACATAGCCTCTGATGATCACTCCTCTAGCTGTGCCCAGAGAGCGTCCCTGGTCAGTATCTCACCTGTTAACCCTTAGAAGCAGAATTGAGTGCAGGTGTTCTCCTTAGGGTCTGACCTATCAGCCCTGGGAGTTTAGCAAGGGTGGGGGAGATTGGAATGACCCAATAGAGAATCACAGTTTGGCATTTGTACCTCTATTATCCATAGCCCTTAGCTTTCCTTAAAAGGAAATTGTCTTACAGTTAGATCACCTAGAGGGTTGTTTATCATTATCATCATTATTATTATTATTATTATTATTATTATTGCTGCCTGGGTCCTACCCCCATAGACTCTGATATAACTGATCTGAATACAATGTGGGCACTTGGATTTTTAAAAGTTCCCCAAGCAGTTCTTACACGTGGCTGACGTTAAGAACCGCTGCTCCAGGGGACTGGATCAGTCTGAACCTGTTTTCATGGGTAAGCAGTCTGGGCTGTTGTCATCAACTTCTGCGATAAAGAGATAGGTAATGATTGCCCCAAGGCAGAGTTTTCATCCAGAGAATGAGTTGAGAAATTTGGCTCCTCTATTTTTTGGAAGAGTTTGTGAAGGACTGATGTCAGTTCTTTGGACATTTGGTAGAGTTCACCAGTGAAGCCATCTGGGCCTGGGCTTTCTGGGAAACTTTTATCACTAATTCAATCTCTCATTTTAGGTCTATTCAGATTTTCTATTTATTCTTGAGTCCGTGTTGGTAGTTTGTGTATTTCTAATTTGTTGGCATACAGTTGTTCGTGGTATTCCCTTACGATACTTTTTATTTCTGTAAGTTTGGTAGCAATGTCCCCTCTCCCATTCCTAATTTTAGTAATTTGAGTTTTCTCTTTTTTTTCTTTGTCAGTCTAGCTAAAAATTGGTCAGTTTGGTTGTTTTTGTTTAATGAACCAAGTTTTGTTGATTTTTCTCTATTTTTCTATTTTTTATTTCATTCTTCTCTAACCTTTATTATTTCTTTCCTTCTTGTTTTGGTTTCATTTGCTCTTCTTTTTCTAGTTTCTTAAGGTAGAAGGTTGGGATTTGAGATCTATTTTTTTAATTAATAAACTTTACTTTTTAGAGCAGTTTTAGGTTCACAACAGAATTGAGCAGAGAGTACAGAGAGTTCCTAATGACACCCTGTCCCATACGCACAGCCTCCCCCACTATAGACGTCCCTCACCAGAGTGTTACATTTGTCACAATCCATAAACCTACATTGACACTTGGTTGTCACCCAAAGCCCATAGTTTACCTTAGAGTTTACTTTTGGTGTTTTGACAATGTATGCATCATTCAGGTATCACACAGAATAGTTTCACTACCCTGAAAATCCTTTGTGCTCTGCCTATTCATCCTCCCTCCCCCTAAGCGCTGGCAACCACTGATTTTTTTTTTCTTTTTTTTTTTTTTTTTGAGGAAGATTAGCCCTGAGCTAACTTCTGCCACCAATCCTCGTCTTTTTGCTGAGGAAAATTGGCCCTGAGCTAACATCCATGCCCATCTTCCTCTACTTTATATGTGGGACGCCTACCACAGCATGGCGTTTGCCAAGCGGCGCCATGTCCGCACCCGGGATACGAACTGGTGAACCCCGGGCCACTGAGAAGTGGAACATGCGAACATAACCACTGCACCACCAGGCCGGCCCTGATCTTTTTATTGTCTCCATAGTTTTGTCTTTTCCAGAATGTCATATAGTTAGAATCATACAGTATGTAGCATTTTCAGATTGGCTTCTTTCACTTAGTAATACGCATTTAAGTTTCCTCCATGTATTTTTCATGGTTTGAGAGCTAATGTTTTTAGCACTGAATACTACTCCATTGTCTGAACAACTTTTTTTTTTTCTTTCTGCTTTTTCTCCCCAAATCCATCCAGTACATAGTTGTATATTTTAGTTGTGGGTCCTTCTAGTTATGGCATGTGGGACGCCGCCTCAGTGTGGCCTGACGAGTGGTGCCATGTCCGCGCCCCGGATCCAAACCCGCAAAACCCTGGGCCGCCAAAGCAAAGCGCACAAACTTCACCACTCGGCCACAGGGCCAGCCCCTGAACTTCTTTTTTAATGTAAGTATTTACAGCGATAAATTTCTATCTGAGCATTGCTGTAATTTCTTGTCAAAGTTTAGGTATTTTGTGGGAAGTACTGTTTGTATAGGAAAGGCAGGATAAATGTCTACTAATTTTCATTTACTTACAAGTTTTGAAAACAGTGAGTAGATTCCCTAGTGTGCCAGTTATGAATTATTGCCTTTCAGTTCCAGATTTATCCTTTTTGTCAGCTCTGTGAAATGGATTTGGGCCCTTTTAATATTGATCCTTTACCAGCTGGTAGGTATTAAGCTTTGTCAGTAGAGGACACCAGAGAGATATTGCAGGACCAAGGGGTTTTGTTTCCTGTTTCCATTGTTTCCGTTAGGCAGGCTTCTGTGCTGTGGGCAGCTTCTCCAGTGTCTGGCTCCTGCAATGCACATGGCTTCTTCAGCACCTGGCTTTTTCAGTGTATGGTGGCCAGGAGCCAGAAACTTCCCTGGGCACCCCCCGCTCAAGGGGTTTGTAGTAGAGAGCCTCTTGTGAGACACCTCCCCACGGATGAGTTTCCCCAGCACCTGACAAGCTAGATTTCTGGCGATTTCTGCCATTGCAGCACCACAGCAGCTTCCCTGCCGTCTAGGGAGCCACAGGCATGTCCTCTCTAACAAGGTCTGCACCTCAGCTCTGGGGTGCTCTTCACTGGACACTTTACCTCAGCCCTAGAGGTAGTGGCTGCTCCTTATATTACTAATTCTGTATTCTTTTAGAATCTCAATCTCCTACTACTCCACGCCCTGTTATAGTCACTAAGTCTTTAAATAAATAAAACGTTCCCTGTTCAAATTACTGCATGGTTCCTCTCTCTTGGTCGGTTCCAGACTGATACATCTAGTTATTTCTAAAGGTAACAATAAGTTTGGTTGGTTTGATGAACTGATCTGTCAAAATTAAGGATTTATGTTCAATAAAGAACAAAATTAATAGTCTTAATGGAATAGAAGACAACTGAAATGTCTAAAACTGATACCTAAATGTCTAAAGTTGATACCTACAATATACAAGAAACCATCAGCAAGAAAAATAGACCAACCCCAATAGAAAAATGGGGCAATGGATGTGAATAAGCAATTTAAAAAAGAGGAAATTCAAAAGGTCATTAGGAAGTGTTCAGACTCATTAGTAATCAGAGAAATGCAAATTGAAACGATGAGATAGCACATCATACCTGTCAGTTTGGAAATAGTTTGGAAGCTGGATAATGGTTTTATCTCATGTCAACTTTTTTTGTTGTTTTTTGAGGCAGATTAGCCCTGAGCTCACATCTGCTGCCAATCCTCCTCTTTTTGCTGAGGAAGACTGGCCCTGAGCTAACATCCATGCCCATCTTCCTCTACTTTATATGTGGGATGCCTGCCACAGCATGGCTTGATAAGCAGTGCATATGTCCACACCTGGGATCTGAACTTGTGACTCCCCGGCCACCCAAGCGGAACGTGTGAACTTAACCGGTGCGCCACCAGGCCAGCCCCTCAAGTCAACTTAAAAAGCAAATTTGCCTGTTATTTTATTCTCAAAATGAGTTTATTCCGGAATAGCCAAAAGAATTTGGGGTGTGCGTGCTATGGCAAACCATAGGTGAATCTAGAAAACAAAGGAGGGAGCTACATTTACAGAGAAAAGGGCAGAGTAGGGAGGGGCTTTTCTAAAGAAAAGTCCATTGGGGAAAAGCAGCAGTTGTGAGGGCGGCAACAGCTTCTCATTAGCTGAGCTGTGGCATTTCTCATTGGCTGGGCTGTTGCAGGGTGGGGAGAGAAATCTTCCTTCAGTAGTAAAGTAGTTTTACTTCCTGTCCAAGATGCAAGGTCTTTCTCGTCCTGGTTGGTATAGTTGACAAAGTATGACAGGGCATGAGAGCTCCCTCTACAGGCCTTTCTAACTCCAATTTAGTTAAGATTTCTTTTATTAATTTCCACACTCAAATATACCTTAGAGGTGTCTCTTCTCTCCATCATATTTGGCTGTCACTCTAGTGCAAGGCCATCATTATCATCTGCATGAGTGTAATACAAGAGTGTAACCAGTCTGTCCACTTCTATACTTGCTTCCCAACAATTCAGTCTTCCCCCGAAAGCAAGAGAAATTTTTAAGTGTAAATCAGATCCCCCTTCTTTGCTTAGAACCTTTCAATAACTTTCCATTGATCTTGGAATAAAATCCATTATCACGTGGATCCAGATCACCACGTGATCTGCATGATCGCCTTACCTACCTCTCCGATTTCATGCTGTGCCACTCTCCTTGCTCACTATTCTCCAGCAAATATTTCAATACATTGATCACTTCAAGCTCTTTCCTTCCTCATAGCCATTGCACATGCTATTCCCTCTGTGAATCTTCACATAGCTTGCTCCTTCTCATCTTTCATTCTACTCAGAGAAGCCTAGCCACCTTTTCTGGAGCAGATCCTAATAAGTCTCTGTCACTGTAACCCTGCTTATTTCTTTCATAACACTAACACAATTTGTAGTTATTTTACAAATTATTAATTTGTAAATATAAATTACTCTCTCTCTCCCCTATTAGACAATGCACTTCATGAGGGCAGGGATCATCTGTGTCTTTTTCACCATTTACCTCCAGCACTTAAAGCAATGCCTAAGACAGAAGATGCATTAAAACATATGTGAATGAATGAACCTATTTCCTGTTCTTGGGGAAGCCTGGACCAGTGAATTACTTTACAAACGCAGATGCTTCACACTGAAATGGTGTCTTCTATTTAGTAATGCAACAACAAAACAAAAACTCCACACATTCGTTTAAAATTTTGTACTTTTAAAGTTTATCAGCTCCTCCAAAAGTCCCCCTTCCTGTTCAGTGTCCATCTGTGTGTGTTTTATAGTCATCTGCCCATTCCTGTCCTTTTCTAATATACGGCTTTTCGTTTTCTAATTGATTTGTAAGAGATCTTTGTATATTAGCCCTTTATCGTTTGTTTTGTAGACGTTTTTTCCCAGGTTGACTTTTGACTACCTACTTGGGTTTTTTGTTTGTTTTAATCCCAAGCCTGAACTACTCTAGGAGGGTGACGATGTCAGAAGACCAGGCGAAGTTGGTTGGGTGGCAGGGCAAAAGGGCAAGGTGGCAGGAAAGCGCAGTGACCCTCAAAAAGGAAAACAATGATTACGCAAGTCCCTTCCCGCCCCCCTCCCTCGCGGTCCTTGCCACCTCCAGCCACCAGTCTCCTCCTTCAGCGCGGCGCCCGGCGCGCCTGTCTGACGTCACGCACGCACTGCTCTGTTGACTCAGGCCGCGCAAGCTCCGTGGCCCGTCTACCGGGCGCGCAATTGCGAATATTGTCGCCGCGCCGGAAGTCCAGAGCACGTGACCGGGTGACAGCGCTCGCTCGGCTGCAGGGCTCGCTTAAGGTGTTGCGGCACGGGATGGCGGAGGCGCCTCCTGTCTCAGGTACTGCCCTGGCCCTCGCGGGACTGGGCCCCCCTCAGAGAGCGGAAATGGGGTCCGTGACGAGTCCTAGGGCTCCAGCCATTCGTATCGCGAGAGCGGCGCGCTCTCTGGTTGGGGATAGTGGCTCGGAAGGGCCACGCCGCGCGCGTCGTGCGTACCGAGATCGCGCCCATCCTCGACTGGGTCGTGAAGCCCGGCGGCTGGGTTTCTAAGCAGAGCGGGTTTGCCCTGGCGCCCAGAGAGTCGATGTGGGTGTCCCGGCCGTCCTGGGGCAGCGGCCTCCCTGATGTGGGACAGGCGGGCGTCGGCCCGGTTGCCGCCCGGGACGGTGGCGGGTTTCCGACGCGTGGCGGCCGTGCGCGCTGTGCCGGACGTGTACGCGTGCGTCTCGGGGCGGCGGCGCGGGCGTTTGGTTTCCAGCCTCAGCCTGCCATGAGGTCGCAGTGTGACTGGCTCTCGTTTTCTCATGTCAGTTAGGAGTAGATAAATTAATTCCCGCAAAGGCTCCCGTTCTGGGCTGTACCTGGTCCGTGATTGTTAGCTCGCTCCCCTCCCGGAGTTGCCTGTGTGTAGAGACAGCCTCATTTGGCTGCTAATGTAACATTCATGTCCTTTTCCTTCAGGGTGCACCTTACATCGTTTTTCCAAACTTTATGGACAGCGACCGAAAAGGAACATTTTATATCGCGACCTCAGTGCACACATACATACATATAAAAGCGAACCAAAAGTTTCAGGAAGCCATGGTTTTCCTATCTGCGAAACACTCTATTTTCTATTTCGTTTGAAAAAATATTTGTCACGACCCACTACATTGGTTTGACTTCAAGGCCCTCTCTTTCTGAGAAACAGGTCAGCAATTTGCAGCATGAGGTTTGTAAACAGTCATTGGTTTGAGTCTTAGTTCTGCTACCTACCAGCTATTGGAGCGCCAAGACGAGTATATAAGTATTTGTGTACTGGGTGGCAGGTAAAATGTTTGTATTACTGAGACTTTTGGTCAAAAAGTTGGAAAACACACCACATTGGTGTACTCTGGTCCTGATTTAGGTATTAAGTCATGTTGGAGGGTGGGAACCTTTTGAGGCTGGTGTTTTGTTATTCTCCCACCCATTCTTTTCCTAGGTCCACTAAATGGGATCCATTGGTCTCCCCATCCTCAGGCTCACTTCTGGCCCATTTCTACACCCTTCAGTTGGGTCGGGCTAGTTGTGAGTCATGTTTTGGCCTCTGGTGGTGTTCCCCAGGTTATAACCTCCTCCCCATTTACTGAGGCAAAGTCCTCTAGTCCCGTGACCTGCCCACTCCCTCTCATGTGCCTTAGTTTGCTTTTGCCTTGGTTCCTATTCCATTTTCTTACTTGCATCCTCTCTAGTCCACACCTCCATCCCTACTCAAGGTTTAGTTCTCTTGCCTGCTCCTGTCCTCAAACACAGCTCAGTCCAGGATTGTCTTTCTGCCTATGGGCAGACTCTCCAATGCCAGCTTTGCCTCTGGATTTTATAATCTGCAGTTGGATTTCCCCTTACTCTGCTTCACCCACCTGTTGGACACCTACCGCACTGCTGTGTTACCTTGGATCCAGGGTACCACTTGTGCTATAGCCAAGCCTTGGTTATAAGACATCCTATTTACTCAGTAACTTCCAGCTACTTAAAATAGTGGGGAAAAAAAGGTGTCTGAACTCCAGTTTCCTGCCTCGTGTGCTCTTTTTCCCTTCCTCATGTCCCTTGAGGGTCTTTCTGAGGGCTTAGCCTACCTCATGTCTAGTGGAACATACACTGTATATGAATATGTGCTGCCTATCTGGACTCTAGATGCATCAACTCCTTACTGCTTAACATGAAACACCCTCTTCTCATCCTTTACCAGGTCACTTTGAACATCTTTACTGACCTTTTTCCTCGCCCTGTCTCCAATCTTGCTTCTTCAAGCAGGAGAGGACTACACAACACTCATTTGGTTTAATCTGCCCATTCCCACCCTTAAGTTATCTCTTATGTTTCTGGAACACCTTCTCTGCCATCTTTTGAATTTGTTTAATCCTCTTGCCATTTTGTAAGGCCATCCACCCCATCCCCAGAATTCTGCCTATGTGAAAGCTTTCAGGACAAATCCTGGATTGAGTGAGAGGTTACCCTATGATCTTTATGATCTTGTTCAGTTCTTTTTTTTTGTTTGCTGAGAAAGATTCACCTTGAGCTAGTATCTGTTTCCAGTCTTCCTCTTTTTGCTTGAGGAAGATTCATCCTGAGCTAACATCTGTGGCCAGTCTTCCTCCATTTTGTATGTGAGTTGCCACCACAGTGTGGCTGATGAGTGATGTAAATCCACTCCTGGGATCCAAACCTGCAAACCTGGGTTGTCAAAGTGGAGCACGCCAAACTTAACCACTACACCACGGGGCTGGTCCTTGTTCAGTTCTTAAGTATATGTTTCTCTGGTACCCACTGCCCAACCTCTGACAGTGCAGCATGGTGTAAGAGCGTGTTCTCTTGGGCCACATTGCCTGGGGTGGAATCCTGAATCTGCTTTGGAATACCCCTGTGGCTTTGGGCAAGCTACTTACTCTCTCCATGTCTCAGTTTTCTCATCAGGAATGTAAGGATTAAATGAGTTAACACGTGCAAAGTGTTTAGAATAGTGCCTGGCACATGTTCAGCACCTAATAAATGTTAGGGCTTATTATTAAACCTGAAACCCACACACTCTGCACTGCACCCATCTGTGGTTGGGTCTGCATGTTTCAGATAGTCTGTAGTCCTAACAGCAGTAATAGAGCACCATTTTAACCACTTTCTATGTGTTAGTAACTTGCTGTACTCTTCCTGGCAGCTCTTGGATGTAGGGATTGTTACCATCTCCATTATATATAAGGAAACTGGGACTCAGTAACTTGCATAAAGACACAATAAGTGATGGACAGGAAATTAAGCCCGTGTCTTCCACACCCTACTGATTCACAGTATGTTCTATTTGCTACACCTACTTCTGACTTTGCTACTAACTAGTTTTGTGTTCTTAGGCAAATCCTTTCATCTTTGTGTTCCGGGGACTGAGTTGACTATACAAAGAAGCATCTGCGGGGGAAAAAATGAGTGGATTGAAGGGGCATATGCTTATTAATTTTTGAGACTCTGGGATTCTGGACCATATTATAGAGTTATGTGTGGAAAAAACTAAAATATATTCCTGGGGGAGGAGATGGGAACTAATGTACTCACTATGCTAAGTACTAGATGAAATCTTATTTAAATCTCACAGTAATCCTTTGGAATAGTATTATCTGTCGTGGATGAGGAAACTAAGGCTAAAAAGCAATCAAGGGCTGTTGCTAGCTCATACCAGAAGTTGGAAGGCCAGATTTTAAACTGATTTTGGCTGTCTCCAAATCCTGTTTACTTGATATTACACAATGCTACCTTAGAGTTTTGAAAGACCTCATGGAACCTGCTGATTGATGTCCCACCCCTGAACAAGGTCCACAAGCACCTTGAACCCGTCACTTTCATGGAAACATAGGCCTTACTAAGAGTCTGCTTTATACAAAGTCCTTAGGAAAATGACTTTTAGATAGGGCTGAGAGTCTTCTGGGCTTCATGGGTGACTAATTAATTTCTTTACTGGCATGTCTATTTCTTATGTCCTAGGTACTTTTAAATTCAATACGGATGCTGCTGAGTTCATTCCTCAGGAGAGAAAAAATTCCGGTCTAAATTGTGGGAGTCACAGGAGACTAGATTCTAACAGGATTGGTAGAAGAAATTACAGTTCACCACCTCCCTGTCAGCTTTCCAGGCAGGTCCCTTATGATGACATCTTGGCTGTTCACCAGCACAGTTATCACCCTTCAGGAAGCAAACCTAAGAGTCAACAGACTGCTTTCCAAACCTCTGCTTCTAATAAATCATTCAAGAGCCATGGCCTTCAGAATCAACCTTGGCAGAAGTTGAAGAGTGAAAAGCAGCATGTCAGAGCCAAGAGAACACAAAGTCTCACTGACCAGACCTCAGATGTGGCTGGCGTAGAAAGTGTGGCCCGGTCAGAGAGTGGGACAGACCCCAGAGAGCACAGCCCTTCTGAGAGCGAGAAGGAAATTGTCGGCGCAGATCCCAGGGGAGCAAAACCCAAAAAAGCAACCCATTTTGTGTACGGCCATGGTAGAGGACCAAAAGTGAAGGGGAAACTCAAAAGTGAGTGGGGTAACAGAATGACTCCAAAACCAGAGGATGCCGGACCTGAGAACGCCAAACCCCTGGGGATCATCCACCCTGACTCTTCAGATGCATCTGTTAGAAAAGGAGTATTAGACGGGTCTGGGGCCAGACGCAATGAGCAGAGAAGATACCCACAGAAAAGGCCTCCTTGGGAAGTGGAAGGGGCCAGGCCACGACCAGGCAGGAATCCACCAAAACAGGATAGCCAGCGACATACAAATGCAGGACCCAGAAACAGCATGGCCCCCATTCCAAAGGATAATGTTAATGAAAGACCACCAAAATCTGCCTGTGACAGTGGGAACTTGGCAGTCGTCAAGTCGTCCAGAAGGGTTGGTCCAGAGAAATGCACCGTGAGGAGGCAGGATCCTCAAGTAGCATCTTTCCCCCAAGGCAAACAGAACCACGTCCTAAAGAACATGGAAACACACACCGGTAAATCTCCTAGATGGGTGGAAATGTTTTTCTTTGTTTTTTTTATTTTAATTTTTGAGTAGGTAATATATTTACACAACTTAGAAACCCAAAAATATAAAAAAGTTCAGAGCGAACAGTCTCTTTCTATCCTTGTTCATCGACTGCCTGGGTCCTGCCACCACCTGTTCCCTCCCCAGTCGGTAAACGCTTACTTAGTTTTATGTATCATAAGCTAATACAAAGACAGAATTTTTCTCTTAACAAATGAGGAATTTAGTAAGTGTTTGTAAAAATGCAGATATGGGTTGTATAGATGTTTGGTTACAGTTTTTTTTTGAATTGTGAAAGTAGGGGATGGTAATGTCTCCACTGCCCCTCCTGGTACCAGCCCACATCATCTCTTGTCTGCTCATCTGCAAGAGTTCCTAACGTCTCCAGTTTCTCTCAGTTCATCTCTTGCACCAGCATCAGAGAGCGATCTTTCTAAAACACATACGGAACTGTGTCACTCCCCTGCTTGATTCCACTCACTTTTTCTCATCACCCACGGATTCTGGCTTCTGCCTTACCCAACAACCTCACGTGCTGCTGCCTCGGACCCCACTACATTTTATTCCCTGGACTCTATACCGTTTTGTCTTTCCATGCTGTCGCTTCTGTGGCTCCCTCTGTCTAGAATGTCTACCACTTAGCTTTCTGGTAAATTCTTACTCATTTTTCAAAAGCTAGTTTAGCCGCATATCCAAGAAACCTTTTCTCACCTCTTGTGGGTAGCACTGATCTTTTCCAGCCCTGTGATATATCTTTCCCTTACATACACGTGCTTCTATTATAGCATCTACCCATGGAAACCGTCATTTGTTATGGGTCAGCTCCCTCTGCTAATCTGTAAGCTCCTTGAAAGCAGAGATGATATGTTTCTTTTCATTTTTGTATCCCTATTGCCTAACACAGCTTGTAGGACATCGTAGGTACTCAGCTCTGACTGATAGAAAGTTCTTCCCTACATTGAACTGGAAACTTCTTTCCTATAAATACTTTCTGTCCCCTGGTTCAAGTTCTGTCCTCTGGAGCAACACGCAGCCGGTCTCTCTCCTCACAGTTTCCCTCCCCATCATTGCAAATCAGCTTTTTGCAGTATTTGAAGCCACTTGTCGTTTTGCCCTGAGTATGTATTTCATCCAGCTAAGCAGCTTCAATGCACTAGCTCTTCCTCATGGACCTTCACCGTTCTGGTCTCCCTCCAGTGAATGTGATCATGAAGCCACCACCTGCCTGGGCCTGTTTTTGCGTTGGCCCATGGTTCTTCTAGTTCTCATTTGCTTCACCTTTTTCTTGGGACCTCAACTTGAGTGTGAACCCAGGCAGTGTTTTCCAGAGTTGTTTTTGAATTCTTAGGCTGGTTAATAGTTTCCTATTGTCTCATAACAAATTACCACAATTATAGTGGTGGCTTAAGATAACACAAATTTATTATATCACAGTTTCTGTGTGTCAGGAGTCTGGGTACAGATTAGCTGAGTTCTCCACTCAGGGTCTCACAGGACTGAAATGTGGCCAGGGGTGCAATCTCGTCGGAGGCATGGGGTCCTCTTTCATGCTCACTGGTTGTTCGTAGGATTTAGTTCCTTATGGTGTAGGACTGAGGTCCTCATTTTCTTGCTGGCTCTCAGCTGGGGGTCACTCTCAGCTGCTCCAGGCCGCCTGTAATTCCCCACCACACGGCCCTCTCCACAGCGTGGCGGTTTGCTTCTTCAAGGCCTACAGGAAAGCATCTGCTGCAGATTCTTCAGATCTCTCTGACTTCTCTCTCTCATTTCTAGAGACTTTTAAAAGAGCTCACCTGATTAGATCGGGCCTAGCCATACTCAAGGGGAGGAGATTATGTAGGGTGTGCCTACCAGGGGGTGGGCATTTTGGAGGCCATCTTAGAGTTCTGCCTAACGAATCTCTCTTGGCCTCACTTGCCCACATGTTCTTGAGAACACTTTATTCATACTTATTGAGTAAATACTATGTGCCAATCACTGTTCTAGGTACTGGGAATAACAGGGGCGCTAGTTTAGATAGGTTGGTCTCTGATGAGAAGACGTGTGAACAGAGACTAGAAGGAAGTGCAGAAGTGTACCATGTGGCTCTCTGGGGAAGAGCATTCCAGACAGAAGGAGAAGCAAGTTTAGATTGGGGTCGGAGGGGGGCTTTGTGAGCAAAGAAGAAGCCGGTGGGAGAGGAGGTCAGAGAGGTTGCAGGGGCTAGATCATGTGAGCCCTTAGATTTGGTTCTGAACAAGGTGAGAAGCAGCTGGAAGGTTTTGGGAAAAGGGATGGCATGATCTTACTAGTATTCTAAAACACCCAGCCTGCTGCGTGGAGAAGAGGCCCTAAGGAAGGAAGGGGCAAGTTAGGAAGCTGTTGGAGTACTTCAGGTCGTTGATGATGGACACCTGGACTGGGTGGTAGTGCTGGGACAGGTGAGACTCAGTTAGACTTTGGATGTATTGGGAAGGTAAAACGGACACGATTTGCAGGTAGACGGGAGGTTGAATGCAAGAGAATGAGAGGAGTTGGGGAGGAAGCCGGGGTGTTGTGCCTGAAGACCACTCCGTATGTGTGGAAGAATAGAATTGTCATATACTGAAGTGGTAAAGCCTGGGAGGGGAAAGGGTGTTGTTTGTTCTTAAAATTTTCTAGTTTGGAATAATTTTAGATTTATAGAAAAGTTGCAAAGATAGTACAGAGAATTCCCATATATCCTTCACCTGGCTTCCTCTAATGTTAACATCTTTCATAACTAACCCTGGTCCTTTGTCAAAACTGAGAAATTAACACTGGTACAATAGTACTAACTGCAGACTTTATTTGGATTTCACCAGTTTTTCCACTAACGTCCTTTTTCTGTTCGAGGGTACCACGTTGCATTTAGTCATCACATCTCCTTAGTCTCTGATCGGTGACTGTTTCTTAGTCTTTCCTTGTTGGAAAGGTGTTTTTGCATGTGTTTTCCTTTGTCCACTCCCTGTTTAGGGAAGATAAAGAATTTGGTTAAATTTGTTAAATTTGAGTTGCCTCTTACACTTCCAAATGGGCATGTTAAGTAGGGAGTTGGATATAAAATTCAGGGAAGAGATCTGGCCTGGAGACTTAAATTTGGGAGTTGTCTGTATGGAGATGGTGTTTAGTGGACTAGAGGAGGTCACCTAAGGTGGGAGCGTAGAGAAGAAGGTTTTGAGGATGGAGCCTTCCTATACCTCAAGGTATCAAGATTGGAAGACAGGGATCCAGCAAAGGAAATGGAGAATGAGTAGCAATTGAACTAGGAAGAGAAACATGTTCTAAACGCCAAATAAAAACAAGAATTCAAGGGGGAGGGAGTGACCAAATGCTACCAATAAGTCCAGAAAGATAAGAAGCACATATTGCTATTGGATTTGGCAGTGTGAAGGTTGTTGGTCTTGATAAGGGCAGTTTTGGTGGAGTGCTAGAGATGAAAGCTTGACTGGAATGGAAAGAGAGGATCGCCTCAAATATGTCGCCCTGGCTGTTTGAGAGTGGCCTCTGCTTACTCTCATTCTGTACTGAGAGCGTCTAGCACTGCCCTGTTCTCCCAGACTTTCTGGACCCCTCGTTCTGTGGTGGTAACATCCCCTCTATCCTTAAGCTGTTTCTGCTTTGCTCCTGCTCTTAATTGACCTATGGCCTTCTCTCAGTTCACCACTTTCCTCACTGCCTCCCACAGCCTGCTCTTTCGCTTATCCTCCTCACCTCCATTTCTGGAAGATGGGAAGAGCACACTCCTTCCACAGTGTCATTCTTAAACCATTGTCCTTCTACCTTTGTATCAAAATCCCTGCTCCTTTGAAGCTAATGCTCATCACCTTCCATGTCTCCTCATCTTTGTCATCTGTTAGCCGCCAAATCTCCCAGCCGTCGTTTATTAATGCATCGAGCCCGTATCTTTCCTCTACCCCAGTGGTTCTCGAAGTGTAGTCCCAGACCAGCAGCCGTCAGCGACACCTGGAAACTTGTTAGAAATGCATATTCCTGCTCCTCACCTCAGACTTACTAAACAAATTCTTGGAGACTTACTAAACAAATTCTTGGAGTGGGGCCCAGCAATCTTATCTTTTAACAAGCCTCCAGGTGATTCTAATGCATGCTCAAGTTTGAGAACTGGTTTACCTTCAGTCCTGCTGTTCTTCTGGTGACGTTAGTGATCATATGGATTGTGCCATCCTCCGGTTCTTTGATCTTGTCAACTGCAGTGACCTTCACGTTCATTCCGCCTCCACACCCACTACCAGGGAAGCAGCCCTGGGGATGCCCCATCTCTGAAGCCTTAAAGTCTTAGGTTCCACTTTCTGACCATAACCTCCTGTCCTCCTGGCTCTCTCGGTCTCTTCCACCCACTACCGGCTTTGCCAGCCTCCTGCCCGCCTTCCTTCCCTCTTTAGGCTGGGTCTTATAGGTCGTTTGAAGTATCATCCTTTCGCCAAGCCGTTGGCAGAGTCCCAGCCCTGGGTCCGTGCTGCAGTCTACCTTTTCGACTCCAGGGAATCACATCACAGGACAGATTTGGTGCTGCAGCCATCCACCTTCTCCGGGAAGCCTTCCTGATCTCCCTGTTTAGAGCCATAATTCTTCCCCACTGCCTGCGTTCCCCACCCTCTTGTCCGGGTGCTTTTTCCTCCGTCTCTGTCTCCACAGCACTGTTTGATGCAACATATTTTCATTATGTATTTGTTTATTGTCTCCCTTCCCCCACTAGATAATAAGCTTCGTCAGGGCGAAGGCTTTTTGTCTGTTTTTTGGCTGTACATCTTTAGTGTCTAACGAATGCCTGGCACACGTTGATTCTCGGTGAATGTTTTGAGTAGTGGTCTCCAACCTCAGTCCTTCCCATTTTCCTCTAAGATACTCCCAACCTTGCCACGCTTATTCAGTCCTTCCTAACACTCATCTCCCTCTCCGCAGACCTCCTTGCCTCCCAGTTCACTGAGAAAGGGGAGATATCAGGCATAATTTTCTCAGCTTTTTGCTCCCTTTATACAAACTCATAGATATCTGCGCCCATCCTTCCTTTTCTTTCATTCTCAGATGTCCTTTCTTTCTTTCTGTCGACCTTTCATATCTACTAGTCCAAGTTTTCAGCCTCAGTAAAGATCTTCCCAAATCTGTCCTACCCTCCAAGAAAAAAACTTCCCTTGTGGCGTGGACTTCCAGTGTTTCCTTTCCTTCCATTCCAGTCTAATCAAGAGTCATCCGCTCTGTTTCCTTTTCCTTATTTTTTTTAATATTTAAAGGAAAATTTTATGGGGGAAAAAGTTTATTTGTTTCTTAGTAATGGCATCATTGTGGGAAGAACAAAAGAGGGTATGGGGAATCATATCCCTTTGTGGGGAGGCTGAGCTTCCCAGAATCCCTTGTCCCTCCCAGTTTGGGCATGCGGGTGGGGTTGGGGGGTGAAAGGGGAGAAGCAGGGTGTGACTGATAACCTAATGAGTAGACAGAAGGCCTTGGGAATGATATCCTGGGCCTGTGGGAGGGAGGGAGGCTGTGGGCCCCGCCCACATAAAGACGGGGGCTCCTTGGCACCCAGGCCTGGCCTCTAGTCCTTTTCCTTCCTTTTCTTGGCCTTGGCTTTGATCTTGGGGGTCCAGGGTTTGGTCACACAGATGGTCTCCTGGCACTGAGCCTGGTACGGCATCTCCCTCAGCATGCCCGTGCCCGCATCACATGCCCCCCAGCCTTTCCCCTGTTTTGACTCACTTCTCTGTCTGCTCTCATCATCACCACCTGACTCAGAAAGCTACTGGTAAGGGCGCGGATGGCTTCTTATTTGCCACATCCAGTGGGCAGATGCATTTCAGCCTTTCTTCTCCGGGACTTTCCTCTGAGTTTGACACAAAGAGGGAGTCTTTTTTGGGATTACCTTCCTTGACCTCACGCTCCTCTAGGCCTCCTTGTTCTCCGTGACTGTTCCAGCTTCTGTCCTTTGAGTAATTTGTGGGTTATTCAAAGTTGGCAGCTGTCGTCACATCACTGTGTGTATGTGCATCCTAGTGGTCAAATTTCACTGTGACTGGATTTAGAAATCTCACACATAAAACAATAATTATTTATTAACAAGCCGTAAACTTAATGGATAAGAGAAACTGAAAAGTAAAAAGACAATCTTCAGGGTTAAAATTAGAAGAGTTGATTGTAGTTTTCTCAGTGTGTTCTGTATTCACTTCTCTGTGTCCTCTCCTAACTCAGTTCTATTCTGGAATGATCAATAGGCATTTTCTATCACATTCTCTCCAAGTGTAATTCTCACAGACTATTCCTCTGTCGCAGTCAGCCTCTCGTATATAGATGGATCAAACTTAACCTTGCTCTCTAATGAGCTCTCTCTTACCTAACTTTCCCCTCCAGGATCTTCCACATGTCGCATGCTAACTGGTAGGAAATATAATTCACTTTGTTATTCAGAGATGTTAACCTCTGCAGGGTAGGACATCCCTATTTTGAGGAAGGAATCTAAGTCTGGTTCCTCGGTTTTTGTAATAGAATTCAGTTGTATGATGTGTTCATCTGTTATCTAAAGCAGGTGGATTTTCTTTAATCAGCCACACGAAGTATCTTTATTCTAGGCTTTCCCCAGAGGGAAAGAGCTATCACATAAACTTTACTGAACCTGAAACTTTCCAGGGAGGGAGGGTATAGCACAGACTAGATGACATTTATTCCTTCATCCATCCGTTCATTCAGTAAATCTTTTTTTTTTTTTTAAAGATTTTATTTTTCTTTTTTTCTCCCCAAAGCCCCCCGGTACATAGTTGTGTATTTTAGTTGTGTGTCCTTCTAGTTTTGGCATGTGGGATGCCACCTCAGCATGGCCTGATGAGTGGTGCCATGTCCGCGCCCAGGATTCAATCCGGCGAAACCCAAGGCTGCTGAAGCAGAGAACTCAAACTTAACCACTGGGCCATGGGGCCGGCCCCCCTTTTTTTTTTTTTAAACCAAGAGAATTTAATGGATCTCATTCGGTAAATCTTTATTGAGCACCTGGTCTATGCCAGGCACTGGGAATGCTGCAGTGGGCAGGGCAGACAAGGCCTGGCCCTGCCCCACAGAGCTTACAGTCTCAGGGTGTTCTGTATTTCTTTTTTTTCCTTTTCTTTTCTTTTTTGTGAGGAAGATTGGCCCTGAGCTAACTTCTGTTGCCAATCTTCCTCCTTTTGCTTGAGGAAGATTGTCGCTGAGCTAACGTCTGTGCCAGTCCTCCTCTATTTTATGTGGGATACTGCCACAGCATGGCTTGATGAGCAGTGGCAGGTCTGCACCCTGGATCCAAACCTGTGAACCCTCGGCCGCTGAAGCAGAGCATGCGAACTTAACCACTATGCCTCCAGGCTGGCCCCCTGTTCCGTATTTCTTTTGACATGAAATTAGACATTCCGTATTTCTTTTGACATGAAATTAGACAAACAGAAAGTTAGCTTGGGAGAGCCGGAATTATGGAATAATTAAAATGTGAGCTTTCGAGTCAGAAAGCAATGAGTTTGAATTTTGGCTTTTTAATTTCTGACTGTGACTTTGGGTAAGTGAGTTAACCACTTTGAGCCTCATTTCTTCATTATAAAATGGTAGCTCTATTAATGCCTTATTCAGAGAATTCAATAATACATAGGAAGTGCTTTAGCACAGCACTTGGCATGGTGTATTTAGGGTTAGTTATTTTTTTCTTAGAACTTGTTTGGACCTGAAAACAAATAAAATAATATTGTTAAATAAATGCTAATAGTATGACTTAAAAAAAATGTGTATATATACTCAGCTCTGAGAGCACCTGGCTGTACTTGGGATCTAGGAAGACTGCTAAGATCATGTTTGAGGAAAAGTCTGGAAGCAGGTGAAGGTATCCAGGGACACATCTGGGAGGATTCTTATGATGCTGTTTGCTGGTCTCTCACACAATGCTGAGCTTCTGGAGCCAGGGGCTGTGTCTCCATTGGTCTGGAAGCCCTCTGTGGGGTTGTGGTAGGCCCCAAGCATATCTTTATTGAGTGAATAAGCTAAAGACTTTCAGGGCAACTGCTAGAACCATCTCACCACCGTGGACTGTTGGACCTGTCCAGGCTGAGGTTTCTTGCAGCAGACCCCTGCAGCTTCACAACCCATTCCCTAGCCCGAATCCGTGAGTATGGTGGATGCAGAGCCTCCCAGATTCGGAGAGGGCAACGTAAGGCGCTGCTGTGCGTTGCTCCTGTGGATGCTCAGGCTGTGTTAGGAGGGGCATTTGGCTACTCTGGTCAGTTTCTGAGCAGTTTCTTGGGCATGTTTCCTCAATTGTGGAAACCCCACCTGAACATCTACTGCACGAGTCCTCTCCCTCAGCGTATTCCTGCCCCTTCTTGGCCTCAAACTCTGAACCTTACTCAGAATCAGACATCCCTTAAAACCTCTGTGTTTGAATTCTTCTCTCAAATGCCTTGCTGATCCTTGGTTGGCTAAAGTAAGGAATGTTTTTCTGTTGTTTGAGTTTATCTGTTTTATTTTTCACTCAGGTTCTCTTATTGAACAGCTAACTACAGAAAAATATGAGTGCATGGTGTGCTGCGAACTGGTTCGCGTCGCGGCCCCCGTGTGGAACTGTCAGAGCTGCTATCATGTGTTTCATTTGAACTGCATAAAGAAGTGGGCAAGGTCTCCGGCATCGCAAGCAGGTCAGTCGTTTTTCTCTTCTGGGTAGTTGTTCTCGCCCATTTGATATGTGCAGTTTTTAAACTTAACTTTAAAAATACTATTTAATTCCTCTTGAATATTTCATCTGCAGGGAGAGTATGTTGCCTTGATCACATGTTTCAGATGACCATTATTAAGCTATAAATCTCAAACCAGCTAAACACAACAATATTAAAATATATTTAGGGTACAACAAAATCTGTCACTTGTACTGAAAATGATAGTTTTTATCCAAGTGGCAACTATAGAAAACATTTCTTGTATAATTTGCTTTAGAAAATTTATAGAAAGCAATTGTTTAGTTTGCCCTTAGGATGTTGCCTTTGGCAGATCTTCTCCATAGTATTTTATGGGCTTTTCCCAAAGTATATTAGTGTTTATGCATAATGCAAATGCTATTAATAATACACTCGCTGAACTGTGGCTCTTCTAATTTAAGACATCTGGGTTTTCCTGCGTGTACTCAAATATTTTATCCTATTTTTTTTTAAGCCAAGATTCAGATAATGTTTACCTTGATATTAGAAATAACAGAACATTCTCACCACAAAATGAAGTGGTAATTATATGAAGTGATGAAGGCATTAGCTAACACTATGGTGGTAATCCTGTAGGAGTATGTAAATGTATCAAGTCAACACGTTATACACCTTAAACTTAAACTCTGTTATATATCAATTATATCTCAATTAAATAAAGTAGAACAAAATGGATGCCCTCTTGATTCACTATGTCTGAAGTCCTTATAAATATAAGCCCAAATGCAGTATTTAAACAAAGCATTCAGTATTGTGAATTTGTTTCTTCACTGTCTGATTTCCTTAACATGGGCATTATTACCACTGTTTCAATATTATGGCTTCCTATAGATTTAAATTCTTAAAAGTTACCTGTGCTTCTCTAAGGAAATTATTTTGGTCTCCTCTCATTTTTCTTGACAGACGGCCAGAGTGGTTGGAGGTGCCCTGCCTGTCAGAACGTTTCTGCACATGTTCCTAATACCTACACATGTTTCTGTGGTGAGTTTTTTGCGTACACTGGAGTCTCTTCCGCTTTGTGCGTTGTTCCCAGCCCAGGAGAGGTGGTGTGCTGGCATGTTGCAGAAGTTACTGATAGACTTCAACTGCAAGACACTGTGTGCGTGTGGTCCATCCACAGCCAGGCCCCTGGGCTCTTGGCATTGCTGTTCTGGAGGTGGCCTTCCCATCACGCCCACCAAGCTCATGCTGCTTCTGAGCTGTGGTGCTGGTGTCCTGGCAGAGGCGGGTTGGACATGGCTTCTTCTCACCCCTGACTGTAACAGCTTTGATTTTCTAGGTCTGAGCAGCCTGACTAAGGAGTAATGTTGAAGTGTACTTTATTTTAATCCAAGATATCAGTCACTGGTCTTTCTACCAAAGAGAGGTTTTCTATAAACCAGCGTTACAAACTCTATCCTTGTGCCCTCCCTCTTTATGGAATATTTCTTCCTGTTTTCAATAGTTCGGTTCCTCTATGTGTTAGGAAAAAAACTTCCTGTGATCCAGATCTTCATTCCTGCTGCTAGCCTATTTCCTGCACATCCTTTTTTTTCTGCCTTTCCTGCCTGTCTTTTAATGGCTAACTTTCACCATCTGATGGTTGATTTTTCAGATTTTATTTCTTAACCATCTATCTGCCTCCTTGAACCGTTGCATTTTTGCTTCTGTCCTTATAACCCGACTGACACTGTATTCAGAGGTCATAACTGACCCCTTCCTGACTGAATCCAGGGCTGATTTATAAGTTCTTAACCTTTTTGGCAACATAACAGCCCTTGACACTTTTGACCATTTTCTTCTTGAAATGACCAGCTGTTCCTGTTTCTTTCTGCATGCTCTCCTTATTTTTCTAACTAATTTGCTCATATTTCTCCTTTCCTATTACTTAACTAGCAGCTTTCACCAAGAGTCAGTCATTGACCATCAACTCTTTAACCTTTAGACTCAATCTCATGGTAAATTCAGCTATCTAGGATGTTCCTTTCTTTTCTGTAAATCCTCATCCACTGTAGTATTCAAGACCTGACCCCAGGTGTCCTCTTCCAAAGGAAGCTTCCCTTTCTTATCCCACTTTGGCCACACTTTTATTCAGAATCTGCTGGTCTTATATATTTTATTGCCAAAATATGAGCCTTAATGGATACCAAATTAGTATTAGCTGAAGGAATGAATATTCTTGAATGTACTGCTAGAAAGGCAGCATGAAACTGGAAGAGGTTAAAGGTGAATTGGACACACAGGACCAATACCAAGGCTTGGTTACCGTATTTTAAAGGATTTTTAAACATAAAGCACCACAATAGAATTAAAATTCTTACTAAATCTTCACTGACAAATTAGATATGAGACCCTAAGAAGGCAGAAGAATGTCGGGTGAAGCTTAAGATGATCTGAGTGAGGTAAAATGGTGTAGGAATACAAATAACAACCTTAATCTATCTGATGACTTTGCCCCACTCTGCTATTCCAGGAGACTACTAATTTAATATATTTTATTGAGCTTTGTAAGTAAGGTACATGGCACCATGAAGAAACAGAGGGGATGACTTTCCAGAGCTTGCACTCTGAAAGTTAAGGCACAATTAACTTGATGTTCCACTGGAAGTGCCAAGTGCTGTGGGAGATACTTGGGGTGAGTTATGGCTTCTGGCTGGATGATTAAGGGAAGCCTTCATAAAGGAGGTAGAAGTGAACTGGGCTTGACAACGAGTAAAATCTTTGTAGGATGAAAGATTTGTTGAAGAGAACAGCATAAGCAGAAGTTTAAGACCAAGAAGGCTGAGGATCTGTTGGGAGAAAAGCGAGTCATCTGCTTATGGAACCCAGGATCTGTGCAGGTGGAGGAGTGGGAAATGACTGGAAAAGCAGGGCTGACTTCTTGTTGCCAGGCCTAGACCTTGGGACTTTATTTGGCAGCTGTAGGAAGCCACTGAGGGCATCAGTGTGATTCTTTATGAAGATTAGTCTGGTGGCAGTGAGTAGAGTATTTTGGGGCCTAAGCAATTTGGTGACTTGTAACCACCCAGACAAAGAATAATAAAGGTCTGTATTGGGTGTTAGAATGGGACAGAAAGGAAGGGGTACAAGATTTCAAAGGAAAACAGGAATTAACAGCAATGGGAAAGGGAGGAACCCAAATGGTGACACCCAGGGAAGAGAGGGCGAGTCAAGAGGACTGGGTTTGGTGGGGACAGTGAGTTCAGTTTAGAAATGTGAGTAGGAAGATGAGTAAGACGTCCAGCGAGAGATGTGTCCTCCTGGGACTTAGGAACGTTGGAGCAGGGAGCAGGTCTTAGGGATGATATTTGCAATTGGGAGCAGTAAATGAGATGATAGTGGATAGGAGGGTAAGGGGCGAAAAACAGTGTAATGCAGAGCCCTGCAGAAAGAGAAAAGCCATCCTTTAGAGTCAGGGAGAAGAGGCGGAGCCGCTGAAAGATGGAAGGGGAACACCAGGTACCGTACTTTGGCTGTAGATGTGGGCAGTTTGAGGTGACTGTGAAACCCCAAGCACAGATGCTCCACAGACGGTTGGACACGTAGGACTGAAACTGAGGATTCAGGGGAGTGCAGAAAATGTGGATTTGGGAATCACTGGCCTTTAGATGTATTGAACCTCACCTCATGAATGAGATTTCTGAAGGACACAGGCTAGAGAGAAAAGCAGAGGTCAAGGACTGGGGACAGGCTGTCATTTAGGATGTAAATTGCCCAAGTGGGGAGGAACTCCTGAAGGGCAAGGAGTCCTGTGCCTCAGTTTTCTTCTTCCTGCCTCTGTGCTAAGTTCGTGGAAGATGCTTCCTAAAGATTTGCGGAGTGACCTTGATTGTAAAATTATAGCCCTTTTATGCCCACTTTATATCTTAGAATAGAATTCCTACTATACAGGGCACTTAGGTCCTTTCCATCTCTTACTGCCTCTTTTCCCTCCGTCGCTCTCTTCCCTTCTTCCTTCTTTCTGGTTCCCATATCACTTCAATGGCCCATTTACAGAAGACTTATCTTATAGGTTTTTTTAATCTTAAATTAAATGTGTCCATCAGTCAAAGTGGCATTTTCGTAAGTGAAAATGACTTTTTATTTCTCTTTTCCAGGTAATCCAGAATTTAAGGTTTACCGTACTCAGTGAAACTTTTGATGAAGCATTACATTTAACTTTTTATTTTAGAATGTGGGATAATGTGTTTGTTAAATTAATGAAAACCACGCTGATGTTTCATGCTGTCTAGCTATATTATATTATTTCATTAAAGTCTACGATGCAGTTGAAGTTTGTACCATTGACTCTCTGATATGATGTTTTAGGCAAGGTAAAGAATCCTGAATGGAGCAGAAATGAAATTCCACATAGTTGTGGTGAAGTTTGTAGAAAGAAACAGCCTGGCCAGGACTGCCCACATTCCTGTAACCTGTAAGTTGGTATGCTAGACCCCTGGGGATTCCTGTTGGACACGCTTTGCTTGTGGCTCTAAGTTCACGTATCTCATTAGCATGTCACAGGACAGGGTGAAGGGCAAGTGGTATCATTTACTGAGCACTTACTCTGTGCCAGGTTCTCTGCAAAAGTTAACTCATTGAATCCTTACAGCAGCCCAGTGATGTATAGATGTGTCTCATCTCCATTTTACAGATGAGGCTCAGAAAGGCCAAGCATTTTGCCCAATGTCAGAGTGGTAGGACATGATGGAGCTGGGATTTCCAAAGCCAGTGTCCTCTCACTGTATTACACTGCTGGCTTCTCAGACAAAATACCCCTCAGCAACATCCAGGTCTAAGAGAGTATATAGGACAGACTTCTGTGTGGGGAAAGGCAATTATGTAGGGCCTTATTGAGCAGTGTTTCTAGGATGTGACTCCTTTCCCTGTAATAAGTAGCCAGCTTTAGAATGTATCTAATCAGCTTCTAAATCATAAAAAAATGCAAAATAATAAACAGTTGATCAGTTACAAATACAGTTCTACAGGCTTTGACCTCAGACGAAGGTTTAATTCCTGGATTCGAGTCACTCAACAGTTATGTGACATGGGACAAGTTACTTAACTTCTCTGAGCCTCAGTTTCTGCACCTGTAAGATAATAATGATATAAGCAGCAATTCTTATAGAGTTTTTTTTAATATTAAATGAATTAATGCACCTAAGAGGCTTAGTACAGAGCCTGGCACATGGTAAGTGGTCAAAACATGCTAACTCTTGCTTTTATTACCCAAATCTAAGAGTAAAACAGACATCAGAGTGCTATCTTGGTGCTTCTGCTGTGTGGAGCAGGGGTGGACATTGGACCTGAGGCCTGTGATCAAGTCATGGGGTTGGTGTGGGGAGGAGTTACTGGGGAGAGCTGGTCAGACTGGCTGAGCAGCATGGCCTGCCATCTGCTGGCAGTCAGCCCCTCCCAGTTCTTTGATCACTTCTTTGGGTCCTGCCTGAGACCTGGGGACTCATCTCTTTAAACTGTTCCTTCCCTTAGTTGACATTTTCAGTTAATTCCGTGATAAGAAATGAACCCTCTATGTGAACTATCTTTCCGAAGCCTGGAGCAGAAAGGGCCCCTGTCATGCCCACCAGAGAACATCAGATATGCAGATCAGGCAGTCAACACCATGTCTAAAAGGAAAGAGGCCCTAAAACGTGCTCCTTCTTGGCTCTGGAAATCCTCTTCTTGACTTGGGAGCTGTCCTTTTACTCCTGTCAGGACCCTGAGATTGCTGAACTCCATACCTGTCAGCACCTGCCTTTCAAAAGAAAGCTTTGGGTTTCTCTCGTTCCTGCCTCTCAGGGCTCCGAAGGCACAGTTGGTGCCTCTGTCCCTCTTTTTTGAGTTGTTCTCCTAGATTATAGGATTCTCTAGAGCAGTTGGTCTCATCACTGGCTACATGTTAGGATCATTTAGGGACCACTGTAAAACACCAGTGCCCAGGCTCTGCCTCAGAGCGGTTGAATCAGCATCTCGGGTTTGGGGCTGGGGGCGGGTGTAGGGGTTGCGGGGAGGAGTGTCTGAGCATCTATAGTTTTAAAAGCTTTTCAGGTAATTCTAATATGTAGCCAGTGTTGCAAACCACTGCTCTAAAGATTTATGAAAACCTGCGATTAAGTCCAGGCCTCGGGGATATTTGGAATAACCTGGAGGCATCCACACCTGATTGGCAGTTTGTCTCGCAGTCTAAAGTAGTTAACTGTGCAGCCATGAAAATAGTTTCAGCTGAAAGGGTTGAGGCATAGCATGTGAAATGGAATAATTGAATAATGATACTCATCTTTAAAGAAACATGCTTAAACTTAGGTCTCCTGTGGGTTCTGCCTGTCAAAATGGGTGCCCTTAGAAGACTAGGAACTTGTTCCTGGATTGTTTTCAGTGTTTAAAGCTCATTTAAGAATTATCAGAACCTATTTAGGAGTCACATAAAAAATCCAAACAGACCGCTTTATAAGCATATGTGGTTTTTATACCAAATTTTATTACCTACTTGATTAATTAGACTTGGCTCTGATTGATATTTAATTCCCAAAGAGTTGTGATTTGCCATAACTTGTAATGTGTCCTCCCCCAAAAAAAGTTGTCATAGAAGTTCCCAAAATATTTTAAGTATTTCTGAACAGGTGTGTAATTTACCAGGCTGTCTGCTTTGAAGAGGACAGTATTTATGTGAATATATAATTCTGTTTCGTGATTTTGTTCTTTGGTCTCCTTATATCATAGCTCCTATAAAAAGCGTTCTGTTCAGAGGTCTGATTCTGACCCGTAGTGCATCACCACGCCCAGCTCTTTCCACGTGTCCTTCCCCTTTGTTCTCTCCCTGTGTTACTTACAGCACGCCTGCCGTCACGTCAGCCTTCCTTTCACTGTTCCCATTGTTGGCCCATCACCTGGTTGTTACCTCACTAGCTGATGAGAAAATGTCTATATTCTCATGGACCTAGTCAATTTGAGCTCTATTACTTTGCTCAGGTTCGGATCTTCTAAAAGATTCCATTGGCCATCCTGCCACTCACCTAAGTGGCAAGCTGTTTTCATCCCTGCACACTGCACTAAGTGAGCCAACACCATATTTGGAAATGTTATCTTTGACTGTCAGACCCAAATAAAACCAGTATTTTGACTTGGGCTTTACTCTTCTCATTAAATGTTCTAAGAGGATAATGCTGTCAACTCTTGCTATATAAAAACGTTGTTGGTATCTTTGTTTAAGTAGTTTAATCAACTTTAGACAAATACTAAAACATTTCATAGTAGGTTTATTTGTTGTCACATTCACAGTAGGACCCAGTTGGGGCAGCTTTGTTCAGGTTTAGATACGTGGGTATGATTTATTCATCAAAGCATTTCTTTTTCAGTCTCTGCCATCCTGGACCTTGCCCACCCTGCCCTGCCTTTATGACTAAAACTTGTGAATGTGGACGGACCAGGTAAAGTTAGAATTGCACCCTAAAGAAGAATTCAGTTTCCACATTGATGATTTGTGTGTGGATTTCTAAAATAAAAGATTAGGAGGTAGAAGTAAATAGTACTTATTTACTACCACTAATAAATGGTAGGTGTAAATAGTAGTTTCCTGTATTGCCTTGATCTTTTGCAATCTTCTGAGTGATTAAGAAGTTATATGCATAGTGATATATTACCCATTTCAGGTGAAATGCCAAGGTGACAGGGACTTTTTTCTTGACCTTTCTGGAGGGTGAAAGAACAGGAATTGAATCCAGACCTATTCAGGTCCAGGAGGCATCCAAGGACCATCCACCTGGGCCTAACACGGTATCTGGAGTCCAGGAGGTTTTCAGTGAACATTGTTGAGTGAAGGAATACGTCACCCCAGAGCCCACCCTCTTTTCATTACAGTCCAAGTTCTCCCGCATCATCAGTGGGAGGATCACTGATAGCTACAGGGTGCCTCTGAGGCTCAGTAAGAGTGTAAAGTGGTTTGTGAACAACAGGATGAGACGGGATTGTGCAGATTTTCAGTGATATGTATTTGTTTAGTGTTTACTGAACATGCTAGGGTAGCAGTGCAGCGTGATAGTCACATTCAAGGGCTTTGGGTCTGAAAGACCAGGTCACATCTGGGCTCTGCCAGTAACTAGTTATTAACCTGGGCAAGTTGCTTGGTCTGGCTTAGCCTCCCTTTTCTTATCATAATGTAGAAATAACAGTGTCTTCCTCAAAGGGTTGATGTTAGCTGTGATGCTGAGCACTGGAAACTGACCATCTATATAACAGTGCCTTTGAAAACAAAATATGTAGTTGAAGTGGGAGTTGGGGATAGAATAAAACTCTCCTCGTGGGAGAGTACACTTCAAGCTCTAAAGTTTTACTTTGGAGAGAGACCTGAAGACAATTGTCTAAAAGCACTGGCCTCATATCCTTCTCTAGCTGATAAGGCAGCAAAATCAGGATGTTTATTAGATTAAAGCCAGAATGATTTCCAATCCTGAATCAAAGTCACATGCAGTATGTTCTTAAGTATTGCAGCTGCATAAAATGCCCGAGTGCTAGGTTCTAGGAGAACACTGTTATACTTCCATTCTGAGAAGGTACGTTATAACTCCCCAGCCTCCCACCCGAGTCTCTAAGATAGAGGTGAGCTGAGGGCTCTTCCCCTCCTGCATGCTGCTTCATGGGGATACAGAGAAGAAATCACCTGTAACAGATACTTAGGAATGGCCTTCAATTCCTCACTGATCAGAAAATAGGGGAGAGAGAAGGCAGGATGGGAAATAAGAAAAGCAAAGGAGGAAAAAGAAGAAAAAGTGGAGGAGGGGAGAGTAATTGAGGAAATAAGGAGGGAGGAAGGAAACAGAAAAAATGGGTGAAACATTTTTCACCCAAGAGAAAGGTTTAGTAGGTTTTGGGGGAAGATTTGGGCTTCAGTGTTAGTTTATCTGTCACACAGGAACAGAATGTCCACCGTTAGACTAATACTGTCTTTACATCTACTGTCTTTACAGGCACACAGTTCGCTGTGGTCAGGCTGTCTCCGTCCACTGTTCTAACCCATGTGAGAATGTTTTGAACTGTGGTCAGCACCAGTGTGCTGAGCTGTGCCATGGGGGTCCGTGCCAGCCTTGCCGGATCATATTGAAGCAGGGTGAGTGGTGAGCACACCAGCCAGCCATGCTTGTATACTTTTCTGGAAGCTTATTTATGATTGTCTTAATGACACGGATTCATCTCAAACCTGCAGTCACAATGGCTCTGTTAACTCTGGTACCTTGGGTGGAGAAAACTGGAGATATATTAATGCTAAGATGGTTTTCATTATTTTAGTTACTTAATACCAGTATAGGTCATTGTCCTATAGAATTTGGACAGTAGATTTTAAAATGCTATTTAAAATTAACTGCTTGGAAAATTTTTAAAAAGTAACTACTGGGGCCAGCCCAGTGGCTCAGCAGTTAACTTTGCAGATTCTGCTCTGGTGGCCCAGGGTTCGCCGGTTCGGATCCCAGGTATAGACCTACGCACTGCTTGTCAAGCCATGCTGTTGCGGGCATCCCACATATAAAGTAGAGGAAGATGGGCATGGATGTTAGCTCAGGGCCAGTCTTCCTCAGGAAAAAGAGGAGGATTGGCAGCAGATATTAGTTCAGGGCTAATCTTCCTCAAAAAAAATAATAATAATAAAGTGTTAAATTGTTTTTTAAAAAAAGTAACTACTGAGTGATGTCAACATCGTGGCTGAGTGAGCTTTTCCCTCAGACTCTCCCCTCTAAGATACAACGAAAAGGACATTCATAATACAACAGAGGACATTCACACAACCCAAAAGATGTCTGAGAGACCCACACAGCCAGACATCTGAAGGTAGAGGCGCTAGATTCCCTGGGAGGAAGTGGAAGGAGGTAAGGGCATCTCCTCTCCCTCCCTGGCAGCAATCTAGAGCGTGGGATTTCGCAGCTCTGAGAAAAGAGAGGAGAGGGGCAGCTCTCCATGGGAACACCTTTGCTCTCCACGTTCCCTCACAGCCCTTGGGAGGGCTCCACACAGAGGAGGCTAAGCTGTTGTGGGGGTGTCTTCATCAAGCCAGCACCCCAAGAGGGCAGAGAGAAAATTCCTGGGAGATCACGCGCGGAACGGAAAACACCCTGCCCCTTGCCCGGTGTTCTAGCTTGTGTGGTCGGCCAGAGCACCCACACATACCTTAGTAAAGCAGCAGTTGCAAGCAGGCAATCGCAAACAGGCCTGGCAGCATAGACTTCAAAGGACAGGCACAGACACCAAGGAACACGGCAGGCTCAGAATACACAGCTCCTGACCACCTCAGTGGCAGCAGGTGGAATCTGCAACCAGATACTATCACTATGCAAAGGCACAAATCCACCCCATCAAAAAAGAAATACAGTAATAGTCCAGACTAGAAGGAAAATGACAAACACCCAGAAATCAATCCTGAAGGCACAGAAATTTACAATCTAAATGACAGACTTCAAAATAGCTATCATAAAAAAACTGAATGAGTTACAAGAAAATTTGGATAGTTCAATGAAATCATGAACAAAATTAATGAACAGAGGGAATTCTTCAAAAAAGAAAAACAATGAGAAATGTTGGAGATGAAAAACACAATGAATGAGATAAAGAAAAATTTGGAATCCTTGAATAACAGAGCTGATATGGTGGAGGACAGAAGTAGCAATCTGGAAGACAGCAATAGACATACTTCAGACGAGGGAGAAGATAGAACTAAGACTAAAAAGAAATGAAGAGGGGCTGGCCCCGTGGCCGAGTGGTTAAGTTCGCGCGCTCCGCTGCAGGCGGCCCAGTGTTTTGTTGGTTCGAATCCTGGGCGCGGACATGGCACTGCTCAGCAAACCACGCTGAGGCAGCGTCCCACATGCCACAACTAGAAGGACCCACAACGAAGAAGATACTACTATGTACCGGGGGGCTTTGGGGAGAAAAAGGAAAAAATAAAATCTTTAAAAAAAAAAAAAAAAAGAAATGAAGAGATCCTCTGAGACATATCTGACTCAATTAGGAAATGCAACATAAGGATTATAAATATTCAAGAGGGAGAAGAGAGGAAGAATGGAGCAGAAAGCTTGTTCAAAGAAATAATAGCTGAGAACTTCCCAAACCTGGGGAAGGATCTAGAAATACAAGTAAGAGAAGCTAACAGAACTCCTAATTACATCAATGTAAAAAGATCTTCTCTAAGGCATATAGTAGTAAGACTGGCAAAAGACAATGACAAAGAAAAAGTATTAAGGGCAGCAAAGTAGAAGAAAGCAACTTACAAAGGAAGCTCTGCCAGGCTTTCAGCAGATTTCTCGACAGAAACGTTACAGGCTAGGAGAGAATGGAATGATATATTCAAAATTCTGAAAGACAAAATCTTTCAGCAAGCATACTCAATCTAGTGAAAAAGTCCTTCAGATATGATGGAGAAATGAAAACTTTCCCAGATAAACAAAAACTGAGGGAGTTCATCACTGCAAGAACCTGCTACAAGAAATGATCAAGAAGGCCCTCATACCTGGAAAAAAAAAAAAAAAAGAACAGGTATACAAAGCCTTGAACAAGGAGATAAATAGGCAGACAAAATCAGAAAATTGCAACTCTTTATAAGAAGAGGTTAGCAAACAATTATAACGATAAAGATAAAGGGAAGGAAAGCATCAAAAATATCTATAATCTTGTCATTTTAACCACAAACTCACAACACAAGATGGAATAAGTTGTGACAACAATGACTTAGAAGGGGAAGAGGATAGGGATGGAATTGGCTTAGACTAAAGAAATAAGAGGCTATCAGAAAATGTACTATCTAATCTGTGAGTTTTTTATACAAACCTCATGGCAACCACTAAATAAATAATCAGAACAGAGACACAAATGACAAATAAAGAGAAAACTGAGAAAACCATAATAGAGAACTACCGAAGTATTTTTGCTGCCCAAAATACACAGGATAAGAAACAAGGGAAATACAGAACAAGCAGAAAACAAGTGATAAAATGACAGCGTTAAGCCCTCATATATCAATAATCACTCTAAATGTAAACGGATTGAATTCTCCAGTCAAAAGACACAGAATGGCAGGATAAGTTTAAAAACAAGACCCAACAATATGCTCCCTTCAGGGAACACATCTCAACTCTAAAGACAATCGCAGGCTCAGAGTGAAGGGATGGAAGACAATATTTCAAGCTAATGGCAAACAAAAGAAAGCAGGTGTTGCCGTACTTACATCAGACGAAGTAGACTTCAAGATAAAAAAGGCAATGAGAGACAAAGAACAGCGGTATATGATGATAAAAGGGACCTTCCACCAAGAAGACATAACACTTATAAATATATATGCACCCAACACAGGAGGACCAAAGTACATAGAGCAACATTAACAAACCTAAAATGAAATATTAACAACACCACAATAATAGTAGGGGACCCTAACACCCACTTACATCCAGGGATAGATCACCCAGACAGAATATCAACAAGGAAATAGTGGAATTAATTGAAAAACTAGACCAGATGGACTTAATAGATATATATAGAACACTCCATCCAAAAACAGAAGAATACACATTCTTCTCAAGAGCACATGGAACATTCTCCAAGGATAGACCATGTGTTGGGAAACAAGGCAAACCTCAATAAATTTAAGAAGCCTGAAATCACATCAAGCATCTTTTCTGACCATAATGCTATGAAACTAGAAATCAACTACAAGAAAAAAAGCTGGGAAAGTGACAAATATCTGGATGCTAAACAGTGTGCTACTGAACATCCAATGGATCATTGAAGAAATTAAAGGAGAAATCAGAAAATATCTGGAGACAGATGAAAATGAAAACACACCATACCATTTCATAGGGGATGCAGCAAAAGCAGTCCTAAGAGGGAAATTCATAGCAATACAGGCACACCTTAACAAACAAGAAACATCTCAAATAAGTAGTCTTAAACTACATCTAAGAATTAGAAACAGAAGAACAAACAAAGCCCAAAGTCAGCAGAAGGAGAGAAATAGTAAAAATTAGAGCAGAAATAAATGAAAATTGATGGGGCCGACCCAGTGGCGCAGCAGTTAAGTTCACACGTTCAGCTTCTTGGCGGCCCGGGGTTCACCAGTTCTGATCCCGGGTGTGGACATGGCACCGCATGGCAAGCCATGCTGTGGTAGGTGCCCCACATATAAAGTAGAGGAAGATGGGCATGGATGTTAACTCAGGGCCCGTCTTCCTCAGCAGGGCCGGCCCCTGTTTTGAGCTCTGGATTTATGTTGGGCTTTAACTCAGCTAAGTCATCCGAGTCTTGTTCATGGGAGTTTGTATGGATCCACGGCTCTTCCATTCTGTTTTTGTGTAGTTGATTTTTCAGACCTAGCTGAAGACTTTTCATTTGTCCACATTAAATATCTAGCAAAGTGTTTTAGCCATGAGTATAGTTTATCTTCTCAAATTATAATTCTCCCTGGATCCCTTTCAGCCCGTCTAGAGATTTAATAAGCATTCCTTCTAGGTTTGCATTCATGTGTTGAGATAAAAATGCTGAAGAGATTAAGGTTGGCAGCAAAGACCTTCCTCCACACTGTCTTTGGTTCCTTACTCTTCAAACAGCTGTGACTGCACCCAACTCTTCTGTCACTGGCTCATATTTCTGTCTCTTGTGCCTAAGCAGAGCAGAGCTTTTTAGTATTGTACTCAGATTATTTCCTGATTGATCAGGGGCTCCGTTTTGTTTTTATTGTCAGAATTTTCTGACCCTTGATTCTTTGTTCACAGCTGCCTGGTCATACCTCTGAAAAAGGCCTCTGTTCTGTTTGAGCAGAAACTTAGCAAAGAAAAGCCTGCTTGCAGAAGCTGCCATTTGCTAGGATTTGTTTACCAATTCATTCAGTCCACAAATATTGATTGTGTTTCCTGCATCTACATTAATTCATCTAATAAGTCTTTATTGAATGAATGAATGAGTTTTAGAACAGGGGATGAAATTGTACGTGTTCTTACTGAAAGATGAAATGTATATTTTAAAAATCAAGTGTCTTGCTTATGTCTTCATTGATAGGAGGCTTTCCACCTTCCCGTGTCTCAGTGGAAGTTTTTGGTCTGTGCAGTACAATATTTTATGAGCATTATTTCTAATGTTTTGTTAGAATCATTCTATTTTATTTCTTACTAAATATGTGCTTTTAAGATTTGATACATTTTTATAATGTTAGGTTTATTCTAATGTTGACTTTCTTTGCAAGTAGATATCCAAATTGTACGAGAAAAAAGGAAAGCATCATTAGGTCTGTGGAATTTCAATGTACTTTCTACTCTTCTTTATTATGTAGGGCCAGGTATATTTACGTAGATTGATTTTAATGAGATAAATTTTCATTATAAACTGATATAAAGTGACACGAGAAAAATTTTGTAAGTTGATGAAAATTAATCCTTATCAGACTTTGTTACATGTTAATACATCAGAAATATAACTCCTTAAGCAGAACACATATTTATTGCTGACCTCAAGAAATAAAGGAACCGATTATTTCTTGAACCACAGGAAAATCTATAGTTGTTAGATTGGGTTCTGTCTCGTAAATAAAGTCTCAAGTTATTTGAAACTTTTTACTCAATGTGAATGCTCAACACGGTTACTTCACATTCAGCAGTGGTAGAATACAAATTATTAAGGATTTTATATCGTGTCAATTTTTGGATTTCTTTTTAGCCGCATAGACTTTTTCCAGGCATTTTATGTGAACCCCAATATATGAAGTATTAAATCTGTGCTTCTTGGGTTGAAGTGAGGGTGGAGGAATCCAGTCATCAACTCCTCTGCAACTACCCCCAGCTTAGCTTCCATCGCCTGTGCTGTCTCCAGAGGACCCAGGGAGCCTCATGACCCACGGTTTTCAACCATGGCCTTATGGACCAGCTCGTGGTCTCTCAGTTTAGGGGGCTACTTCACTTTAATGCTGATTTTAGGATGCCCTGCAGAGCCCCCATGAGATACTGACAGGGTCTGACAAGACCTTTTTATTTCCTCCTGTGATAAAGTTCTCAGGCTGATCTTAGAGCTGCTGCATAAGCCACACTTACTTCTGCATCAGGTCTGATTGATAGTAAGGGTTACTGTTCTGTGTTTTGTTATAGATTGTTTGGAATATTTTCAGAGCCCACACAGATGACTAATCTTTTGTTTTTGAAATTGTGTCCTCAAGTTTGCTACTGCGGCAGCTCCTCCCGAGATGTGTTGTGTGGAACAGACGTAGGAAAGTCTGATGGATTTGGGGACTTTGGCTGTTTAAAGATATGTGGCAAGTAAGGTCCTGCATTTTTCTCAGTTAGAATAAAGCTGTGTTTTATGCAACAATCACGTAACAGTCTTTTTCTTAACAGGGACTTGAAATGTGGGAGCCATGCGTGTTCTCAAGTGTGCCACCCTCAGCCCTGCGCACCGTGCCCACGGCTCCCCCACCTGGTGCGCTGTTGCCCTTGTGGGCAGACTCCTCTTAGCCAGTTGCTAGAACCTGGAAGCAGTGGTCGGAAGACGTGCATGGACCCCGTTCCTTCATGTGGAAAAGTGTGCGGCAAGCCTCTGCCTTGTGGTTCCTTAGGTAATGTAGGCGTGAAGTTGCCTTTAAAAAGATGAGTGTAAACATTTGGCAGTGATGACTACTTATGCAAAATAGTATTAAATTCCAGTTACAACATCAGGGCAGTTCCTAAATATTGTGATAAATTTGTGTGGGCACTTTTTCTTTCCTCCTCAAAATATACTTGTGAAACCTCACAGTTGCCCAAATGATCTCTCTTTCTGATTTAGCTGTTTTGTTGCTCCCTCAGGACAATCGTGGTGAGATACTTCTCCGTGGGGGGTTACAATTTCTCTTAGTAGCCTACACTCCTGTGAACGCCAGATAGCCTTTTACTAATCCAGGGTTCAGCAGGTGTTTAAAAGCATTGTCATGTGACAGGAGCATCTTAAAATAACTGGTGAGATATTTAAGAGCTAACATTCTAAGTACAATAAAACTTCAGCCATTTGGACCACTCAAGAAAAACACCCTTCTCTATAGCTAAGTTTCTCATCTAGCTGAAGATCACACCTCCTGAGCATCATTTTGGATGGACATTTTTCTAAAATTTACATTCCCATCTTTAAACAGAGGTTACTGAAGGTAATTCCTTTCCCCTTACTGACCCAGAGTCTTCCTTTTCCTGACCCTCAGCGATTGTATTATGCTGAATACAGTGATGCCCTCAGGATCTGCTGGGGTTTCTCAGGTGGTTTCCCCATACCAGTGTGCAGTTTGAGTTGTGTTATTTACTTGTCAAAGCTTTTTGTGGTTTATTGTCAGTGCTTTCAGTATGCCTATGTGCCTACCTTTAGTAACTCTCCCTTTCTTCTGACTTGCGGCCTCTGATTTCTTGGGTATAGAAACCAGAAAAATTTCTTTGGAATTAGCTGTAAAGTGGTAGTCTGGGTTCTAACGGGAGCTTCCTGAGACGGTCCTTGGGAAACGCACGTGGACGGTTCTGCAGGGACACGGCAGCTTCTGTCCTGAGTGAGGGTTCAAAGGCTGCGTGCTTGGGACAATGAAAGTGAGCAACTGCGTCTGTGTAAGACAGGTGCCCCATAACTAATGTGCTAAAGCTAGAATCTTGAGGTTTGCTTTCCGTTTTTGTCGAAAAGAGAGGTTTCACGTGTCTTCCAAGTACCAGCAGGAACCAGTAGGAGCACCCTATCTAGTTGTTTTTTTTTCAATCTGAGTTTATGTACAGAGGAGAAATGCTCTCTTATCGTATTTTAATACATGTTCCAACTGCATTAGGAAGATTGTCTGTTGGTTCTCTGTGTCTACTGTGAAAATGTATCTTCAGATAAGCCCTGCGAAATAGAGATCAAATGACTGCTAAATCAGGAAGGATGGTAAAGATCATCCCTTTTCAGAAGCACATGGGTCAGTTTTGTAAGAATTTTGTATATAATGGCCAGAAATCCTACCCTGAGGCCAGAATGCCTTCTTGGCAATGAGAGAAAGAGGAAATGTGAAATGAGTAATGCCAGGGGACTTGAGCAAGAGAAGGATAGTAACTGTCAGGGTGAACAGACCCGGGGGTGGGACAAGACCAGGTCAAGGAATTCGAGGGCGACCAGGCTGAGTTGGATTGAGAAGCTCGAAGACAAGCCGGTGGTTCTCAAGTGTATTCAGGCCTGGCTGATCTGTAGAAAGCTTGTTTAGGCTTTCAGTCTCTCGCCCTGTAGGAAATTTCCATCCTACACATCCAGCTTTAGTGCCAGAGACTGGGTGGGGTTCTGCTTTCAGGATGCTGCCGTAAGGAGCCGTGTGGGCCCACTTTCCAGCAAAACAAGCAAAGCTGGGGAAAACTCTAAAAAAGCAACCATTTGAAGTCTCAGGAATTGTCCTAGGGGCAAACATCGAATGAAATATTTATTGGAAAAAATCTACTTAAACTCAGTAAGAACAGCAAGAGTCTGTATCATTTGAGTCATGACCTACCCCCTCTCCTCCAGCTGCTTAACAAAAGCGTCGCTCAGGATGGGTGTGCCCAAGAAGACAGCTCCCAGTCAGGGGTTACTGCATCTTAGTGGGAGGAGCCGACTCCCAGCATTTCTCATCCCCTCCAACTCCAAGTTGAAGGGGCCACATTTCTGGTAGGAGCAGCTAAGAGGTCCCTTCCTCCACACAGCTCCATCCATAGAACAGAGGCTCTACCCTAGTCACAACAGGCGAGAATACTGGGGCCCCCATCACGTCACCCCAGCTCACTTAGAGGGCCAAGGCTCCACGCTGGGAGAAGCCAGCCAAAGAAAACCAGGGGCTCCTGTCCCACCTGGCACCCAGAGTAGTAGCTGAGACTTTATCCAGAGTGAGAGTCAGTCTATAAGAAAAGAGACCACCAAAGTACTCCCCAAAGGAACTGACTTAATTTGAAACAGAGTGTGGGGAAATTCAGGCCTCAGGGCCTGTTAGAAAACAATAGTTCTTCTTAATTAAGGGCAACAAGCTAAACTATAGGCCAGCTGGTCACCAAAGAGGACCAGGGAAAGAGATAGCTAAGAGGAGCCCTCCTGGGGTCAGAACAAACCTCACAGACTTGCCCCAAAGCCTGCCCCTGCCCACATGTCATTGGATCAGCCTGCTGAGCCATTTATACTCTTGGGCGTTGTTGAAAACAGTGGAGCAATCAGCTAGCAATTAGTGGAGACTTAGAGCTGATTGTAATACCAAATGAGGCAGACAGCTTAAGAGAAAGGCCAGGGAAAGAGACAGTCACAGAGAGCCCTGCTGAAACCATTCTCATCCTGGGGTGACCGTGCACACCCCCAAGGCTGTGCCATCCGAAGAATGGCACCAACAGCTTCATGTCATAGAGGAAATAGACTTCAGCAAGGTGTCCCAGCCAAGTCACAAACCAAATAAGCAAACAACAACAAAAACAAGCAGTGGGGAAAGGAATAGTACCCACAGTTGCTACAATTTATTACCAAAAATGTCCAGTTTCCAACAAAAAATTATGAGGTATGTGAAGACGCAGGGGAAAAAGAAAAAACACACGCAGTAGAACCTTTCTGTGTCCTGTTTCTGTTTTCTGTGAGAATGACTCATGTCAGATTTAACAAAGACTTCAAGGTAGCCATCATAAATATGTTCACAGCACTAGAAGTAAGCATACTTACGTACAGGAAGGTTTACAGACAGTGTCTCATCAAACAGCATATCAATAAAGAACTGGAAATTGTGAAAAAGGACCAAAATGGAAAATCTGGAGTTGAAACGTCCAATAATTAAAATGAAAACTTCGTTAAAGGGGCTCAGCAGTAGATTTGAGCTGGCAGAAGTCAGGATCAGTGAACGTGAAGATAGAATGGCAGAGATTGTATAATCCAAAGAACAGAGAGAAGATATAATGAAGAAAAATGAACAGTGCTTCAGAGAAACGTGGGACACCTTTAAACACACAAATATATATATACACTGGGAATACCAGAGATGAAAAAGGAACAGAAAAATATCTGAAGAAATAATAGCTGAAGACTTTTCAAATTTATTGAAAAACGTTAATCTACACATCCAGGAAGTTCAACAAACTCCAATGGGATAAATGCGAAGAGACCCACACCTAGACACGTAGGAAAAGTGCTGAAAGCTAAGGACGAGGAGAAAATCTGGAAAGCAGCAAGAGAAAAATGACACATCATATACGAGGGAACCCCTGTCAGATTAGCGGCACGCTTCCCATCAGAAACAATGGGGGACACTACATCACAACCACAAGGCAGTGAAATGACCCACTCAGAGTGCTGAAGGAAAAAACTGCCAACCAGGAATTTATATCCAAAATGAAGATAAAAACACCACTAGCAGGTCTACTTTACAGTAAATACTAAAGGAAGTTCTTCAAGCTGAAAGCAAGTAAACCCAGATGTAAATTCAAATCCACATGAAAAATTAAAGAGGAAAGGTAATTATGTAATTATAAAGAGAATTACATAATTATAAAAAGACAGTATGAATACATATTTATTCTTTTCTCCACTGATTTGGGAAGCAATTGTATAAAATAGTGTGTATATAATTGTATCGTTAGGCCTATAATGTATAGAAATATAGCTGACAACAGGAGCACAGAGGAGGCGGCTGAGATCCAAGTGGTATTGGAGTTAGAAAGTGATGCCGGGTAGACACTCAGGGCCACAGGAACAAATGAAGAAGAGCAGAAATGGTGAATAAGAAGGTGAGCATAACAAACTATACATGCACGCTCTCCTTTCTTTTTCCAGCCTCTTTAATAGACAGAACAGTACATAAAGCAATAATTATAACCATGTATTGTTGAGTTTGTAACATATATACAGTCATGCGTCGCTTAACAATGGGGATACATTCTCAGAAATGCGTCGTTAGGCAATTTCATTGTGTGAACATCATAGAGTGCACTTACACACGTCTAGATGGTCTGGCCTGCTACACACCTAGGCTCTATGGTACTAATCTTATGGGACCAAGTCTCATATGCGGTCCGTCGTTGACTGGAATGTCATATGTGGCACAAGACTGTAGATGTGGTATGTGTAATAATAGCACAAAGGAGGAGAAGAGGGAATGGAGCTACATAGGAGGCAGGCTTCTGTATCTCACTGGAACGAGGTTAGTGGAGATCTGAAGTAGATTCTGATAAGATGTATATGGTAAGCCCTAGAGCACCCATTAAGAAAATAACTCAAAAAATACCATTAAAGGAAAAAATGTTACACTACAAAATATTCACTTAATGAAAAAGACAGTTGTAAAAGAGGATTAGATTAACAAAAAAGACATATAGAAAACTGAAAGTAAAATGGCAGGGGTAAATCCAGCTATATCAGTAATAACGTTAATCTGAATGGATTAAACGATTAAACAAAAAGCAGATGTCAAAGTGAATTAAAAAAACAAGATCCAACTATAAGCTGTGTTCAGGAAACAGACTTTAGAGTCAAAGATGCAATTAGGCTGAAAGTAAAAGGATGGAAAAAATGCATCATGTAAACAGCAGCCATCAAAAGGGACTATGGATGATCCCTGAGGGGTCCTTGAAACAGGGCTTGTCCTAAACCTAGTCTAGCAGAATGAATGGCAGGCCACCTATCAACAGGCATTCACAGAGCTTGAGTCAGTGAGATTATGGATCACGGTTTCTGATTATTTATGATCCCCGGATGATTTTTAGAATCAAGAGCACTTCAATAAGTCACCCATGGCTACAATTTTAAGGAGATCCAAGACTAGCCTGGAGACTTGGGGCCTAAATAAAGAGTCAGATCTGTTCTTTGACTTAGGCAAAGCGTATGCACTGCCAAGTATATTCCAGTGACTGAGGTTGGGGCCTGTCCTTGCCAGAAAAGGCCCAGCCTGCCGGATGCAGGGAAGAGGAGGGAGGAGGCGTTGATGGCATCCTTCTTCCTTAACTCTGATTCTGGGCTTGCGAGGGACAGAGGTGGAAGACTGACTAGTGAATTTGGGAGTCTGAAAATGAGGAGTTGCAATATTCATTCCTGGCTTTTTTCATTTTTATTAAAGATTTCATTCATACCTGTGAAAAGCTCTGCCATGAAGGAGACTGTGGACCATGCTCTCGCACATCAGTCATTTCCTGCAGATGCTCTTTCAGAACAAAGGTAAATTTCAAACAATGCTAGAGTTGTTGCCACCAATACCTTTTAAATTGGTGATTATGGGAGGGGAGTAATCAAAATAACCTCAGTCTTACTGCTCTCATACTATGGAATGATTCATTCAATCCAGCCAATGTATACTGACACCTACTATGGTCCAGTTGTGGGATAGGTATGGTGGGGTCCTGCACTCAAGGCTCAGAGGCCCATAATGGGGATAAGGCAGGTATACAAATAGCTCTACCTAGTACAAATGTGATAATGCTAGATGCCAGGAGAGAAGGCAATAACATTGTTGCAAGGAGTTAGCTAAGAAGTTAGGGGGAACACAGTTCGCAGGTCACCCTCACTTCTGACACCCACAGCAAGAGTTTAGACGGTTGCTGAATTAGAAGAGTCCACGAAGGGGGCCTGCCCCGTGGCCAAGTGGCTAAGTTCGTGTGCTCCACTTTGGCGGCCCAGGGTTTCACTGGATCGGATCCCGGCCGCAGATGTGGCACTGCTCGTCAGGCCACGCTGAGGCAGCATCCCACATGCCACAACTAGAAGGACCCACAACTAAAATATACAATTATGTACTGGGGGGATTTGGGGAGAAAAAAGCAGGAAAAAGGAAAAAGAAGATTGGCAAAATTGTTAGCTCAGGTGCCAATCTAAAAAAAATTAAAAATAAATAAAATTGCTGGAGGAGTTCGCCATCAATATGAGTTCTACTAAACCTTTTGACAAAGTGAAAATCTCTGAAATGCTGATAATCAACTCATTATTCAGCCATATTTTTCATGATATCTTTTGTAATGGAGTGGACTTTCCCATGGAAGTGAGTCTTTTAGATAAATAAAACTCATTTCTTAAATGTGGTTTTCTTTTAATCACTTTGGTGGGAGTCTTTGAAATCATATGCTCTATCTTACTACCTCTTAACAAAGAATACTGTGTAAGTTTTTTGGGTAGTTCATATTTATTGGTTTATTGGGGACTTATGGGGGCTCTGCCTTTCCCTACAGTGTAGATACCACTCCAGTGTGTTGTTTCTTCCGTACAATCCAGTGTTTACGTTAACTGGAGCACTCACTCAGGCGCTTTCCTGAGTCACCTTTGCTTTATATCTCTAGAGAGCATATGGGGAACTTTTTCATATCATCGAACCCAGCCAGGTCAATTTATCTAAAACCTCCTACTAGCCATGAAGCTTCAATTTCCTAGACCTCTTCACTTCTGTTATCAACTCAATAGCTGCCTTTTTTTTTTTCACAGTCGTTTTCATTGAGAAGGAGTGTTTTTTATCAGTTTGTTTATTGCTGAGTACACGGCAACCTGTAAATAACATCAAAGCCAAATTCAGAGGCAGATGCTGGGCAGCCAGCTGGGTTCACTCTCCCGCGAGTGCCTGACTCGCTGCCACACAGCAGCCTCGCCACGCGTGTCATTCAGGATCACGCCTCAGCAGAGTTACGTGTGCTAGACTTTTGGAGCCATGCATACGTAATTGAAACCACAATAATAAAACTCCGAATGCAGAAGGGCTGCTGTATTCTGCTTTGCTGCCCTTCACCAGTGTTGTCAGGATGTAGAGCTCTTTGCCCCTGCGTTGAATGGTACCAGATTGTTGCACATTTTCAATTCTTATGTCTGCTTTTAATGGCTTTTTCTGTCAGTACTCTTGGCTGGCAGTTATTTCTCTTTGCTCTGCATACCTTTAGCAGCTCCTCTTTCTATTCAGATTTTATGATACCTAAGCTGCTGGGAGTTTGGAGGCCAGACCACAAAGGTTGTCACAATTATATTTGCATGAAAAGTCAGTAAACCTGGGGCCCTGTTGGGAGTCCAGCATTTGAGTGTAGGGACCGGGCGAACCCGGCTCCAGATAGGTGAGTTGGTGAGTGCGTGCCCGAGACGGGCAGGGTCCCGGGATGTGCACGTCACAGTTAGCATTGCACTGTCGTCGTGTTGTTTCGTTGATTCCTCAAGTGGTTGCTGTTCCTTTTTCTTTCCGTAGGAGCTCCCATGTACCAGTCTCAAAAGTGAAGGTATGCCTGGGAAGGGGCGTGAGGGAACTTTCTGGGTGAAGGTAACGTTCTCTATCTTTGACAGGTTTGGGTTTTGTGTTTGTCAGAATTCAGCGAAGGTACATGTAAGATTTGTGCATTTCATTGTTTGTAACTTTTACCTCAAAAGAAAAAAAGAACTGTAAGTTGAATTCTAGTTAGTGAAATGCTGAAAAATATGGGGAAAGTGTATTCATGTCTGCAGCTTACTTTGAAATGTGTCAAAAAATAAGATCAGTTGTTGGGTGGATAGCAGAATAGATAGGTATGTGAAAAAGTAACTAAGGGTGGAATCTAGATAGTGGGCATATAGGTGTTCACCGAACGTTTGTTTTGACTTTTTTATATGTTTGAAAATTTTCATGATAAAATGGTGGGGGAGGTGAAGGTAAGTAATAACTAATGAAGCAAACTTTTTACACGCTGACTGCTGCTTGCTCCCCTTAAGGCTTGATACCCTGTCGGATACCTGGAACAGGGGCTGGCCAGCAGCCTTCTTAACCTGAGGCCTAGAATATTGTTTCTTCCTTTGTCCTTGATCCTGATATCTCACTCCATTCTGGTTCTGTCCTTGTTTTGCTAACCATCACATAGCCTTTGTTTAAACCACCTTAAAACATTTTTGGAAAAGTGATAGAAGATAAGTGTGTACAAAATAAAAGCTCTCCTCTGATCAGGAAGAAAACTGTATTGGTTAGGATGCTTCTGGCTGCAGGGATTGGAAACCCAGGGAAAAGTGACTTCAGTCACAGGGGGATTCACTGTCTGTCATAACAGGAAGTCTGGAGGCAGAACAAGTCTAAGGTTGGTTGATGCCAAACAGTGATACTAGGACTCCAGGTCAGCTTCTCTGTGATTTCTTCGGTTTTCCCCTCCTGGGTATAAGTTAGCTACAGCGGTTCCACACATTGAGTCCTCAGACAACAGCTAGAGGAAGGAAAGGAAGGTCCTTAACTGTCTTCCTTCTTAAGAGCAAGGAAAACAGTCCGAAAGGCCCTTAGTACGTTTTGTGTCACGTGCTCCTGCCTACACCCTTCGCTAACAAGGAGGATGGAGTAACCGTGACAGGCTGGACTGTTCACCATTCGCCCCTAGAACTGAGGAGCACCCGGGTGCCCAATTTCTGAACAAAATAAGGATCTGGTGGCCTGAAGAAGGTGGAGAGTAGCTGAATAACTGCCTCAAACAGCTGAATATTTGAGGTAACCAGAAATTTCTACCTCAAACCCATGGTCAAAATTTTAGTGCTATTAAAAACATAATTTGAAAACCTAACATTAATAAACTTTTAAAGTAAAAAAAATTAGTAAAACAATATAAAGTAAAAAGTGAAAATACACCCTCCCCCCTGTTCCCCTCCTGGTTTCACCCCACGATGAAACCACTGTCATTGGTTTGTTGGGTATGGGTCCCAATCTTCTTCTGTGTTCCTACAGATGTATACACATTCCAGTGTAGTTTTGTTTCTCCCCTAAACTTAGGTTCACAGTAAACATGCTGTCTGCAACTTGGGTTTTTTTCCTCACTAATATGTCAAAGACATGTTTCCGTGTCAGTGTGTATAGCTCTCGTTCTTGCAGAGCATTCTGTATGTGGATATACTATAATATAGTTCACCGTTGCCCTTTTGGTGGTCAGTTACATTGTCTCCAGTTTTTCCCATTGCAAATAATGCAGTAACCGTCTTGTCCCACCTTTTAAAACTTTATGATAAAAAACTTCAAACGTATGTGAAAGTAGGGAGGCTAGCCTAATGGCTCCCTGTGTGCCTATCACCCGTCATCAGCAGTTATCCACATTTTGCCTGTCTTGTTTCTTCCATCCCTCCCTTTCTGACTTTTCAAGAAAGTACTTTGAAAACAAATCTCGAACATCATTTCACCCATAAATACTTCAGCACCTAGCCCACTTTTTATTGTGATAAAATTCACAAAACATACGAATCATTTTAAATTATCCGGTTCATTGGCATTTAGTACCTTCACAGTGTTGTGCAACCATCACCTCTATCTAGTTCTAAAACATGTTTATCGTCTCAAAAGGAAATCCTTTATTAAGTTTTCGCTCCCTGCTCACCCCATGCCCCCAGCCTCTGGCAACTGCTAATCTGCTTCCTGTCTCTCTGGATTTACCTATACTGATTATTTCATATAAATGGAATCGTACAGTATGTGACCTTTTGTGCCTAGCTTCTTTTACTTAGTGTGTTTGCAAGGTTCATCCACATTGTAGCACATATCCAGTACTGTATTCCTCTTTATGACTGAATAATATGCCACTGTATGGATATGCCACAATTTGTTTATCCACTTATCTGTTGGTGGACATTTGGGGTTTTTTTTTTCCCATCTATTGGCTATTGTGAATTGTGCTGCAATGAGCATTTGTACACAAGTTTTTGTTTGAATACTTGTTTTAAATTCTTTAGGGTATATACCTAGGAATGGAATTGATGGATCATATGTCAATTCTGGGTGTAGTTTTTTGAAGAACTGCCATACTATTTTCTGTAGTAGCTACACCATTTTACATTCCCACTAGCAATGTAAGGGTTCCGATTTCTCCATATATTCTCCAACACTTGTTATTCTCTGTGTTATTATTATTATTATGGCCATCCTGATTGGGTATGAAATGATATGTTATTGTGGTTTTAATTTGCATTTCCCTAGTGACTAATGATGTTGAACATTTTTTCATGTGCTTAGCTATCTGTATGTCTTCTTTGGAAAAGAGCCTGTTCAAGTCCTTTGTCTATTTTTTAATTGAGTTGTTTGTCATTTTGTTGTTGAGTTGCAAGAGTTCTTTATATATTTTGGATCCTCGACTCCTATGAGATATATGATTTGCAAATATTTTCTTGCGAGGTGGGTTGTGTTTTCACTTTCTTGATAGTATCCTTTGATGCACAAAAGCTTTTAATTTTGATGAAGTCCAGTTTATGTGTTTTCTTTTGTTGCGTGTGCTTTTCGTGTCCTACCTACTTTTGAAAGTGTATCTGTAGGAAGGAATCCTTAAAATGGAATTACCACTTAAATTTTTGATAGATACATCTGTACTCCAAAAGTTTATAGTCCCATCCACTAAGTATCAGTGTGCCTTTTTCTCCATACCTTCACCCATCCCATGTATTAATCACTCTTCCTACTTTCTATTTTTTGACAATCTGACAAGTGAAAAATGATTTTAATATACATTTTCACCATAACTAATTTATTTATGTTGTTACATTTGTATTTCTTAAGCCTGTGTTTGTTGAACGAATGTTCATATCCTTTGCCTTTTTTTTTTTTCTTTTGAATTGGCCATGGCAGATGCTACATTTATGTGTGACAAGCGGTGTAACAAGAAACGGTTATGTGGACGGCATAAATGTAACGAGATATGCTGTGTGGTAAGTGGAGTTATCATTAGACACAGTCGGACTGCGTTCATCCAGGGGCTGGCTTTCTGGAAGCCTCAGCCATCTGGCATGCAGCCCAGAGTTAGAAATCATTGGGAGGCCCCCAGCAACAGTCAGAGTGCTGCCCAGAGAAACAGGCGGGGCCTTTTTAGGCCTCAGCCAGGTCAGCCAGTGGCAACATGGAGGAAGGGGAAGAAGAAAGACAGAAGGCCACAGGCCCCAGAGCCCAAGACCACTGATGAGCATTCAGTCGTCCGCAGGAGACTGTGTGCTGTTCCACACACAGACTGGCCTGAGGCTTCAGGTTTTATATTCTCCTTGGGGCAGGTCATTAGGCAAAGTGAGAGTGGTGTTTTTTAAAGGATCCAGTTTCAGTTATCTGAAATATTCACTCCTATGGAACTAAATGAAGGAAATGTTTACTTACTGGCAGTCATTTACTAGCAATTGGTACTGTGTTACCTTGTGTGTGTGTGTGTAGATAACACAGTACCAATAGCAAGGTAGTCCATATATACACACACACTTATATGTGTATATGTATATATATAATACGCAATTGTTATTTTTTAAATTTATATATTGACAAGTCGAAGTGATGAAGTTATACTGTATATCAAGATTTATTTATAAACCAGTGTTTGAAGGCTTCTTATTATTGAAAATTTCAAATGTATACAAAAGCGGAGAGACCAGTGTGAGTCCCATTTGCCCAGCTTCCAGCTTCAGTCGTGATCAGCTCGTGACTAATCTTGTTTCATCCACATCCCCACCTACCCCCCTCCCCAATTATTTTGAAGTTAATCCCAGACATCATTTCATCCATAAATGTGGAGAGCTTCGTTTTTGTTAATTTTGTCATTTACAGAAAATATAAAATGGAGATACTTTTTTGAACGAGTATAAATCTCTCTTCCTAGGATAAGGAGCACAAGTGTCCTTTGATTTGTGGGAGGAAACTCCGTTGTGGCCTTCATAGGTGTGAAGAACCGTGTCATCGCGGGAACTGCCAGACGTGCTGGCAAGCCAGTGAGTGTCCCCAGTGCATACCTTGTTAGAAGAATTTTCTCGAAGTTCAGGCATAATATATTTTGCGAGATGGGTGTGCTTAGATTGATATGGATTACTGAACTAATAAGCCTTAGTATTTCAGACGTGAGGAGACTCACGAAACAGTTCTTGCTAGTGCTCCTTTGTTGTCCCTGAATGCACAGAACTGGGGTGTGGGCAGCAGTCCCGAGATGGGTCTGGTTCAGTAATGGAGTCCTCTTTTGCTGCCCGCCTCTTAAATATTAGTGCCCCAGGTTCTGTCCTCAGCAGTCTTCTCTCTATATATTATAAGCAGCAGTTTGCTAACTTTTTGGTCTTAGGACTCATTTACATTCTTAAAAATTATTAAGGATCCCAAAGAGCTCTTTTTATGTGAGTTATATCTATCTATATTTACCATATTAGGAATTGCAACAGAGAAATTTTTAAAATATTGATTTATTAGTTCATTTTTTAAAAGCAGAAATATATCCATTGCATGTTAACATGAATAACATCATTTTTTTAAAAAAAACACTACATTTTGGAAAAAAATTAGTGAGAAGAGTAGCCGCCTGATTTAGCAGGAGACAGTTGGAGTCCCGTGTCTGCTTCTGCATCAGTCTGTTGCGGTGCAGTCGAGGCGGGACCTCACACTGTTAGCTAGTTGGAAAAGGGAAGAATATTTTTAATACTTTTTCAAATAATTGTGGATATTCTTCGTTGATATTACATCAAAAGTCAGCCTCGTTTCAGAAAGGACTTGAGTCAGTGCTTTTTGTTTTTCTTCTCTATCACATTAAAATTCATTGGTTTTTCTTGTACTTTGAATGGATCTTTTACCCATGCGTGATTTTATAACATCATGCATTGATCATTTGGAAAATAATTGTTTGCTGGGTTATGCAGATCTTTCAAATGTTGACAGATTTTCTGTTATAATATTAAAAAGTCATATTCAATACTATAGCTACCAAACTCGTCAGAAAAGTCTTGGGAAAAGTATTAGGAAGTTGTCAAGCTCATAGTGCTTAATACATATTTTCCAAAATTGTATTTTCACTTGATAGCTTGAATTTTATCATTGACAGCAAAGGCAGTTTTCTTGAAGTGACAGGCTCACTTTGTTATTTTTTTATTTTTATTTTTTTGAGGAAGATTAGCCCTGAGCTAACATCTGCTGCCAATCCTCCTCTTTTTGCTGAGGAAGACTGGCCCTGAGCTCACATCCGTGCCCATCTTCTTCTACTTTATATGTGGGATGCCTGCCACAGCATGGCTTGCCAAGTGATACCATGTCCACACCCGGCATCCGAACCAGCAAACCCTGGGCTGCTGAAGCAGAACATGAGAATTTAACTGCTGTGCCACCGGGCTGGCCCCCTCACTTTGTTAATTTTTGGTAAAATGTCTGCCAAATACCCCAGTCTGAATAACCATGGCTTTGTCAGTCATTCTTTTAAGTAAAAACAGTGTTTTATTAAAAAAAGAGGTTAATTCAGCTCACAGCTCAAAGAAGCGCAATTCTTTAAAACAACTAGGGTATCTTCATGTGCAGAAGTGCTCTATGCAGATTTCCCATTTTGTTCCACAGAATATTAAAAACATATGTATTCAAGGGTCCAGATTTTTTCTGCTGCTTCATCAAGGACTTTCTCCAGTGAAATTGGCATTTTTTTATTTACTCTGAGTGCTTGGCAGTGAAAAATACAATGATTAGAGTTTAGTGCTACTGCCTTGATTTTCACTAAGGCCCTGGCAGTGTTACCGACCATTGCTTCACACCATCAGTGCAAGTGTCAACACAGTGGGTAAAAAAAGCAAGTAATAGGGGCTGGCCCCGTGGCCGAGCAGTTAAGTTCGCGCGCTTCGCTGCAGGCGGCCCAGTGTTTCGTTGGTTCGAATCCTGGGCACGGACATGACACTGCTCATCAAACCACGCTGAGGCAGCGTCCCACATGCCACAACTAGAAGGATCCACAACAAAGAATATACAACTATGTACTGGGCGGCTTTGGGGAGAAAAAGGAAAAAATTAAGTCTTTAAAAAAAAAAAAAAGCAAGTAATAGCTTAGTAGTATTATGAAAATAATTTTGACCTTATGGACTCCCTGAAAGGATCTTAGGGACCACTAGGGGTCAACAGAGCACACTTTGAGAACTGCTACGTTAGAAGATTCACCTACATCAGGGTTTCCCAAAGTGTTTTCTCTGGAATATGAGGCCTTCGTCATTTCAAAAAGGGATTGAGTCAGTGCTTTGGGATAAATCACACAGAGTTCCATAAAAACACGCGCAGGGCCCCTTACCCTTTACCTCGCTGTTTGACATATGTAGCTCATCTTCACAATAAGCTTGTTGAGTGAATAGGTCAAAGTTTGGTATCCCCATTTGACCCAAAGAAAGAAAGCTCAGAGGGATTAAATTACCTGCCCACAGCCACTGAGAAGTCAGGAGAAGGTCCAGGACTAGACGCCTGAGTCTCCTGACTATTTGCAGTGCTCTTTCTGCTGCATCCTGTAGCCTCTGAAGGGTTTGCTGGAGAGTGCTGACTGGAGAAGAGCTGTGGGCGAGAGTCCTGGAGGAAACACTTTTTTTTAAAAAAAAAAATCCCCTAGAAATACAAGCCAAAAGAAAGCTGTGCGTGTGTGTGTAAATATGTGCATGCACACCCCAAACTCACAAAGGGTTGTTTTGTTCTGCCTGCTGCTCCACCAGGTTTTGATGAATTAACCTGCCACTGTGGTGCATCAGTGATCTACCCTCCAGTGCCCTGTGGTACCAGACCCCCCGAGTGTACCCAGACCTGCGCCAGAATCCATGAGTGCGACCATCCAGGTGGGTCCCATCTGCTTGCCTCCACGCTCACAGCCCGCTCACACTGTTCATTTAGGATGTTGCGTGATGGTCTTCACCACTCTGAGGTCATGCTGTGATGGCCGCCCCTGCTGCCTGTGCTCAGGAGCTGCCTCTGCGAAGGTGGATCCGTGATCTGGGCCACAGCTGGGAACCGCAGTGCCCTCCATTGCTTTACTCTGGATGTCAGACACACCTGAAAGGTTGGGAGCATCCCCAGCTGGTCTTGTCTTTCAGGGAATTTTTTTCTTTCTTATGGCCTCCACTTTTGGTGCATATTTCAAAGTTGAGCATCTTTTTGCAAAATTAAAAGTAAGTTGGGTTTTTTGTTGTGATTGTAGAAACAATATATGTTGATTATATGAAAAGAAAGAAAGACAATAGAAAGTTAGAAGATTGAAATTAAATCATGTCACCTTCTAGGAATTATATTTTGGTGTATATTTTTCAGGGCTCTTTTCCACGGGCAAATATATATATTTGCATTTTTTTCCCTCTTATTATTGTCATTTTAATCTCTCTCCTTATTAATGAGTATTTTTCTACAGTATAGATTTGCAGTGGTAGTGGAGTGTCCTGTTACATGGACGGGTCATAACTTCTTCAGTCAGTCCCATGTTGCTGGCCATTTAAGTTGTTGACAGTTTCTCTAACAGATTGCTGTAGACACCAGACTAATAGCTACCTGACAGCACCCATGTTCTTCTAGTCTAGTCTAGGAGGTCATGGGTCATACTGGGCCCATCATTTCATTTTACCAGATTGCAGAGACAAACCTGAAATAACTCAGGTCACCAGATTTGATAGTTACAGTAAGTCTGGCCATATGATTCAGACTGACAAATGGACAATCATGTCTCAATTTTTTAAGTTAATAGGGTAAAATAGAATTAAGTAAATTCCTCTTGAAGTGAAAAGTCCCTCCTTTCCTGGGGACCTTAGGATGGCCCTCCCAGCGTAGTTTGCAAGCCCCTTCTGTGGTGTTTGCATCAGCATGAGGTAAATGCCCAAGCCAGTGCTCACCCCTCCCTCCTTCACGCTCACCTGCAGAGGGTACAGATGAAGTCCAATCCTGGGGTTAATGTCCAGAGTAAGAACATAGCCATTTGTGAGCTGTATTGTTTTAGCCTGCTTTTGTTCAGCATTCATTTAACTTTTCTTGAATGTTAGTTGTATATCCAGCATGGCGTCAGACACAGGAAGGATCAGAGGAAGAAGAAATGGCTCATGACCTTGAAGTTTTTATGTTGTCTCTGAGAGAAAGAGGATGGTAGTTAAGTGCACATGACACCACCAACCGTTACATGAAGATGGGCCACATAGCGTGGTGGCAAGGCATCTGCATGAGAACTGAGACCTCAGGGAGTGGAGGAGAGCTCAGGGCAGGCTATGGCCAGAGAGGGAAGGCTTCGTTCTAGGAGATGAGTTTGGATGCGCTGCCTCTTACAGGCAGTAAGGAAAGTGAAAGGACTCAGGGGAAGCATGTCAGGTGGAATGAGTAGCAATGACGTCTGAGCAGAAGTGAGTGGCTGCTGTGTCAGGAAGGGCCGAAGGATGGCTGAGGAGAGCGGAAAGCTGCCTCGCTCTCTCTGCTGCGTTGGCGTGTCTGTCCACTCACACGGTTTCTCTTTCTCACTCATGCTCACCCTTCGGTACTTTGGTATAAAACCAGCTACTTTTTACTCTCTTGTGATCATTTTAAAAAGTATTCCCAGCTCCTAAATGTAAAAGTCCCATGTCATATGCGTTATAATATGTTTGGTAGTTTGTGTGGCTTTATTTAAGCGTGTTCCCAGTTTCGCCTTTCTCTCCCTTCAGTGTATCATTCCTGTCACAGTGAGGAGAAGTGCCCCCCTTGTACCTTCCTGACTCAGAAGTGGTGCATGGGCAGACACGAGGTAAGTCTCTCAGGGTTCCTAGTTCCAGCCCGAGACTCATGGCTGAGCTACTTTGAGTTGTTGGTCTCATTGTTTCTCAAGGCAGGTATACGCCAAGAAGCAGAGGTCTGCTATTGCCGCTTTTTTTCTTTTTTCTTTTTTTTTCCATTAAGGTATAGTTTACGTAGAATAAAATTTACTCTTTTCAGTGTACAGGTCTACGAATTCTGGCAAAAGCATTGATAGAGTAGTGTACGCACCACCACGGTCAAGATGGAGAACATTCATTCCCCACACCCACTCCTCCGTGCCCCTCTATAGTTCCTCCCCCGACCTCCAGACCCCGGCAACCAATGATATGTTGTCTGTACCAATGGTTTTGCCTTTTCCAGAATTTCACATACATGGAAACATACAATAGGTAGCATTTTAAGTCTCTTCTGCTGTCATTTTTAATCTGGCTACAGTCAAGTTAAGCTCAGCCAGTTGGCCTTGAGAACGTGGGCTGTGTTCAGAGCAAACTTTTCCGGGTTAACCAGCATGGGGAGAGGCTGCTGGCCTGGGCAGAGGTGTCACAGTGAGGGCATCCCAAGAACAGAGGTGGGCTCTCCAGCAGCTGCCGCTGCCCTCTCTGTGCCCTATGCAGCTTCCTGTCCTGACTGCTGGGCCAAAACGCTTTCCTCCAGGCTCACCCACGCCTCCGCATTGCCACTTCCGTGAAGACTTTCACCCTCATTCTTAGCCTCAGAGCTATATTTGGACTGTTGACTGTAGACCCTTTGAAACACTTAAAAACTTTTTTGTTTTAAAATATGCACATTTGTTGTAGACAATTAAAATACAGTTCAGCTACTCAGAAAAAAATGCTGTCAACATTCTGGTCTGTAGGCTGCTGGGCATGTGTGATACACACCTTCCCGTCCTCTAAAGATTATACTGTTTTGTAACCGGTTCTTTTGGCTTCATAACATGTTGCCCAACATTTCTTGAAACTCTTGACATCTGTGGCAACATGCTTTCAGCATTCTTATCTTGACAGGCATATTTTTCTCCACGTATTTCCTGTGAGTGCTTCTCAAGTTACAGTCCTTACTACTTACTCTTCCTCTATAAAGCTCACTTCCTCTGAGAGCAGCCGTTCTGAGACATGGGTGTGTCATCTTTGTGTTGATGGCTTATTCAGACTTAGTCAACAAACATTTCTTGCATACCTACTATGTGCTGGTAACCGGCTAGGTTGGGTGATTCACAAGCGACAAGTGTGGCCTCTCTCCTGTGGAGCCTTCCCTGTGAGGCAGGAGGCAGACGTATAAACAGGCGATTGTAAAGGCAGTAATGTGGGAGGCGCAGAGGACTGAGGGATAGAAGGGACCCCTACCCAGGGAGGGAAGGCGTTTCCAGAGGAAGTAACATCCTAAAGGATGATGAGAAGATAGGCAAGTGATGGGGGGGCAACAGAGGGCACTGCTTGTGCAGAAATTACCGCCAGCGTCCTGGTGGTAGAGTAAGTAAGTGTTCAATGATTGGGAACTGCTTTCTACCAAAATACTGATGCCAAAGCAATTAGACGCATGCACATCCTAGACTTTGGAGGCCTCTCCAAGAGTAGAAGTTCTGTGTCACTAGCGTCGAAGTATATTCCTCATTTTGAGGGTTCTTGAAAGAATTTGAAAATGTGAATATATAAGTAACTTTTGGTCCTACAGGAATAAGATTCCAGCATTTTTTTCCTGAAGTGAGAAATCCTGGAAGGAGGTGATTTCTCAAGGAAAAAATGAGTTTGGGGTTCAATGGGCTATTGCTTCTTAATTTTTTAAATGACAGAGCTGCCTAAAGCTGTGGAGACCGTGCGGAGTTGGGACCTGCCAGGAGAGTTGAGTATTTAATTACATAAAACAGCCCCACTAGCAGCCTTGAAACCGTGGGCTGAGGGTGCCCTCCGCCCTCAGGGTTTGTCTGTTGACTCAGTGCCCCAGCTGTTTGCAAAGGAGGCAGAAAGTCGGCTGCTCCTCCCAGCTGGCCACCGCATTTTCACATTCTCCTCGTGATCGAGTTTCACATGCTCCTTCCCCACCTTGGGAAGTTTGAGGTCTCAGGTCAAACTTGGCTGCTAACACAAATCCTTTTAGATCAGAACAAGCGTTATTAAATAAGGTTCAGATTTGTTTTCTTTTCAAACTAACCTTTCAGACTTTGAAAATCAGCCTAATTTTTTTCAGATAAAAAGAACTGTTTACAAAAGAACTTTTTGAAAGTTGAGGGGGTTTTTTTTGTCTTTCTTTCTTTTAAAGTTTTTTTTTTTTTTCCTTTTTCTCCCCAAAGCCCCCAAGTACATAGCTCTGTATTTTTAGTTGTGGGTCCTTCCAGTTGTGGCATGTGGGATGCCACCTCAGCATAGCCTGATGAGTGGTACCATGTCTGTGCCCAGGATGTGAAGCAGTGAAACCCTGGGCCGCCGGAGTGGAGTGCATGAACTTAGCTACTTGGCCATGGGGCTGGCCCCTGAGGAGTGTTTTTTTTTGTTTTTTTGTTTTTTTTTTGAGGAAGATTAGCCCTGAGCTAACATCTGCCATCAATCCTCCTCTTTTTTGCTGAGGAAGATTGGCCCTGAGCTAACATCCGTGCCCATCTTCCTGTATTTTATATGTGGGAAGCCAGTCACAGCATGGCTTGAGCAGCAGTATGTAGGTCTGCACCCAGGATCCAAACTAGCGAATCCCAGGCCTCCAAAGCAGAACGTGTGAACTTAACTACTACACCACTGGGCCAGCCCCATGAAAGTTGAGAAGTTTTTAAATAGGAAATTAAGACTCACCCTAAATCCCACACGGAGATGTGAATCTGGCTACTTCTGTCTCTCCTAGTTACGAAGCAACATCCCCTGTCACCTGGTTGATATCTCTTGCGGATTACCCTGCAGTGCCACACTACCGTGTGGGATGCACAAGTGTCAGAGGCTCTGTCACAAAGGAGAGTGTCTTGTGGATGAGGCCTGCAAACAGCCCTGCAGCACCCCCAGAGCTGACTGTGGCCACCCCTGTATGGCGCCCTGCCACCCCAGCTCACCCTGCCCCGTGACTGCTTGTAAAGCTGAGGTGCGTATTCCTGGCTCCAGGTGGGGCGTTGGCTGTGGTTCTGGGGCCACTAGTGAGTGTAGAACTGCCTGCGGCGGCCCTGGGCACACATCCTAATCAGGGTCCTTGGTTGCCAGCAACTGCAAGTTAAGTTAGCAAGAGAAAGCTGGAGTAAATTGTACAGATTCCTGTCTGCCCAGCTTGACATGGCCTTTTAGTTCAGAAGGTGACCACAGTCTCTGTCTCCCGTAGATCAGATTCTCAAGAGAGACTCTGCCCACTCCATTTATTCAACGAATATAATAGTGTCTGTTTTGTGCAAGGTGTTGCACTAGGTGTTGGGGCTACACCAGCGAACGGGAGGCACACGGTCCCTTCAGTTAAGTGGGGCAGATACTCACTTACTAATTACTCAGTTAATCAGTTATGGCCGTGGTAAGTGTCGTGAAGAGCGGGTACACCCACATAGAGGGTGCTATGAGAGCATGTGAGTGGGGACTTAATCTGGTCCAAGGGATTGAGCTAGGCCCCCCAGAGGAGGTAGAAGCAGAGGGCGAGGTGGAGTTGATTAGGCCTTGGCTGGTCCTGGGTCACGTGTCCATCTCCAGTTCAGTGGTGGAAGTTTCATTAGGCCTGCCCCTTTGGGCAGGATTGAGGACAGAAAGGGGCGCTGTAGACTGGACACTTCCCTCCAAGGATGTCAACTACAGCGTTGTCAGTGTGCGTGTGCAGTTAGCTTCCTCTGTCCTGGAGGGTGTCCACTCACTGCCTGTTCTCTGCTGTGGTTTGATCTGAGAGAGGCTTTAGAAGTGAAACCTGCCTGTTCACATGGTTTCCCTGTGCTAAAAGTCGCTCCCCATTCATCTCGTTTCAGGTAGAGCTGCAGTGCGAATGTGGACGAAGGAAAGAGATGATGATTTGCTGTGAAGCATCCAGTACTTATCAAAGGTTAGTGCTACTTGATGTTAGCAATTGGTGGATCCAGGATTCGTGTGTTTACTGTAGGATCCTTACAACTTTGGTAAAGGTTGGAAAGTTTTTTAAATAAATTTTCTTGAATCTAGTTTTTCTAGTTCAAAGTATTGCTGTATGTACCTTTCCTTCCCTGACTTTAATTTCTAAAGTAACCTTTTTATTTCTCTTCCTCCTCCTTCCTCTCTCCCTTTTGGTCTTATTACATCATGAGATCAGAAGGGAAGATGTCCTGAAGTTGTGTGAATTGCTTTACCATGCCAATGCTTTTGGGACCAACTCCTGTGCTCCTCCCCTGGGTGGGGGTTTCTGAATACCTGTGAGGTGTCTTTCCAGCCTCCTGAAATCTTTGGACTCGTTTGGTCACAGAATCTGAGTGCAGAGGTGGAGGTGTGTGGGGTGGATGGCCATGTGTATCTCTGGTTAGCTGCAGAGATGTGCCATGGAGGTAGGGTTTTAGGAGTATGCAGACGCTGGAGTGGCTGTGTTTGGATACCCACCGAGGGCCAGGCGTTGGCCTGGATGCTTGAGAAGGGGTATTGAGGAGTGAATTACCTCATCACTTCCTCTGGAGCCGCTTAGCCTCTAATTGAGATAAGACACAAATGTATGAGTAGTTCATAATAGCCAGGCTTCCAAGGTCGCACAAATTGTCGAGTGGTAGATTCACCTGAAAGAAATCCTCTGCATGCCTAGGACGGGGAAGTTCTTGTGAAACTGCATCGCCTTTTCTTCCCCTCCTTTTTTATACTTCAGAATAGCTGCTATTTCCATGGCCTCTAAAATAACAGACATGCAGCTTGGAGACTCAGTGGAGATCGGCAAGTTAATTACGAAGAAGGAAATTCACCAAGCCAGGTAGATTTTAAATGTGTGGCCATGCCTTCTTTAATTTCCAGAGGTCAACAACCATTTATTTATCTCAGTCCCGCACAGCAAAGCCTTGCACACCCAGTAGGTGTTCAATAGACATTTGATGTTGAGACCACACCCACTCCAGTCCAGCGACTCCTGCTCAGGTGATAGCTGAGACCAAAGGAGACTTCCAGGCCTCACTCTAAACAGTGGCCAGAGAAAGCCGGGACCTAGATGTGTCCAGCCCAGCCCTCGTGAGAAAGAGAACCAGGGTGGTGACTGTGTCAAGAGGGGGTGGGGCTGTCAGAGGGGCACTGGGAGCATTTTGGGGGCTGAGCAGCCAGGGGACACTAAGGCGCTTCTGAGGACTCCTGAACTCGCATGCCCAGAGGCCTGCCCCCCTGTCCTTGAGAGGGACCTCATCCAGCCATCCTTGGGCCAGCATCTGCTCTGTTTCCAGGTTGACCATCTGAGAAGTTATTACTGGATAGGAGCTGTGAAACCTGTGCCCTGACCTTATTTTTTTCATTTGCTTCTCAAGGCTGGAGTGCGATGAGGAGTGTTCAGCCTTGGAAAGGAAGAAGTAAGTAGTTTCAGCTGCTGTTTATCTACTTGTCTCTGGGCTCTGTGAAATTCGTGGGAGGGAGCCACCCTTCAAGCATTCACTCAACACCTGCTCTGAGTCTTTTGCTGCTGTTGGAGAGCAAGAGAAATTCGATCGTCAAGAATTGAAGGGTTTAAGGATTAGCCACTTAAGTGATTTCAGCATATTTCTGAAACGTGAGCATGTGTGATTCTGGGCGTGGTGTAAACATCACTTGCCACAGTGTACTTATTCAGTGACCTGTAGACTTTCTGATTCCAGTGGGCATAAGAGGCTTAAAATTTTCTTTAATGAACTTTTATGTTGAATTATAACATACGTATAGAAGATGAGAAGTGTACAGATCAGTGAGTCATCACAGAGTAAATACGGTGGTGTAATCAGCACCCAGGTCAAGAAACAGAAAATTACCAGAACCCTCTCTTGTACTCCACAAAGATCTCTCTCTCTCCTGACTTCTAGCACTTTAGATTAGTTTTGGTTTTTTTTAAGATTTTATTTTTCCTTTTTCTCCCCAAAGCCCCCCGGTACATAGTTGTATATTCTTCATTGTGGTCCTTCTAGTTGTGGCATGTGGGACGCTGCCTCAGCGTGGTTTGATGAGCAATGCCATGTCCGCGCCCAGGATTTGAACCAACGAAACACTGGGCCGCCTGCAGTGGAGCGCGTGAACTTAACCACTCGGCCACGGGGCCAGCCCCCTTCACTTTTCACTCTTAATGGTGTCTTTTTGATAGACAGAAGTTTCTAATTCTAACGTAGTTGAGTTTATCAGTCTTTTCCTTAGTGAGTAGTACTTTCTTTGCCGTATTTAAGAAATATTTAGTCTATCCTGAGGTCATGATGGTTTTCTGTGTTATTGTCTGGGAGCGGTTTTATTTTACGTTTAGATCTACAGTTGACCTGGACTGATTTTTTTGAGCAGGGTATAAGGAGGGTTCGTGATTCAGTTTTTTTCCATGTGAATATTCATTTGACCAGTACCGTTTATCAAGATGTCCTTTTCCCAGTGCTCCGCAGTACCACCTTTGTCTTAAGTCAACTATTCATATTATGTGTGGGTCTATTTCTAGCTGTATCCTATTGTACTAGGATCACACTGTCTTAATTATTGTACCTGTATAACCAGTCTTAATGTCTGGTAGTGTATCTCTTCAAACCTGGTTCTTCAGGATCGTCTTGGCTGTTCTTGGCTGTTTGCATTTCCATCTAAGTTTTAGAATTAGCTTATCAATATCTACCCAGAAAACCTACTGGGATTTTGATTGAGCTGGTATTTAATTTATGGATCAATTTGGGGAGATTTGACATCTTTGTAACATTGAGTGTTCTAATCCTTAAGCAAGGTGCATCCTTCCATTTACTCATGTCTTCTTTGATTTCTCTCAATGATATTTTATCCTTTTCTGTGCATTGATTTTGTACATCTTTTGGTAGACTTGCTCCTTGTTCTTTGATGTTTTTTGATGCTATTATAAATGATATTTTATTCTTGTATCACTTTTTAAAATTTAATTTTTTAATTGCTTGTTGCTGGTATACAGAAATACAATTCATGTGTGTTGACTTATATTCACAACCTTGCTAAATTCACTTATTTCTGATAGTTTATCTGTAGCTTCTTTTGGATTTTGCATGTACACAGTCATGTCCTCTTTTAATAATAGTAGCTTTCTTTCTTTCCAATTCTTAACTTTTTTCTTTTTCTTGCCTTATTGCACTGGCTAGGGCCTCCAGTACAGTGTTGAATAGAAGGTGGTGATATTCCTGACTTGTCGGAAAGCTTTAAATATTTCACCACTAACTATGATGTTTCCTGTGAGCTATTTGAGGATACTCTTCATCAAATTAAGGGACATTTATTCAATGACTGGCAAGCTTTCTGGTTCCAACAAAGACTGATTAAAAGGTATAGCCCTGTAAAAATGTTAATGATTGTAGAATTTAAGTGAAGGGCATATAGGAATTCATTGTAATATTCTTTTAACTTGTCTTTCTTTGAAAATGTTTCAAGGTAAAAAGTCAAACAGAAACAGACAAATGCAGACTAAGTATAGTCCTGTTGTCCCTTCAAGTTTGACTTTGCACACTTGATACCAGGACCTCTTTCAGCAGCTGAATGTGTAGAAGGTGATGTGGTGACTAATGACACTGCCCGAATTTCCCTGGGTTTGACCTTAGGGTAACTTTGTAATAACTGCTGCTGGAAACTCGCCCTTTAAGAACCGTTCATCTCAGTGTTCTCAGCTGCAGAATGTGAACCAGGAGTCCTGAGTGTTCAGAAATGCTGTAGCGAGATCGCACAAGGCCTCCAGAGGTGGAGCTGCACCTCCGTGTGATCGAGAGGCAGCGTCATAGAGGTCAGAGCCAGGGCTCCCCAGTCAGCCTGCCTGGATTGAGTCCCAGCCTCACAGATCACTTAGCTGTGTGACCTTGGGCAAGTCACACATTCGCTCTAAGCTTGAATTGTCTTAAAAATCTGTGGAAATGGTGACAATAATAGTATCTGCCTCCCAGAGTTGTTGTGAGGATTAATAGATTAAAACTAAGGATGGTGCATATAAAGCTCTCGCTCGAGCCTGGCACATTAGTAGGTGCTCAGAAATATTTGTATTGATTAGAGCTGGCTCTCTGTTTTGAAAGCCTTTTGAATTTCTCCTCAATCTTACAGTGATGATGTAATGACCCGCACTGTATGGAGATTCCTTCTGAAATACCCACTGACCTAAGAAAAAAAAGAAAAGCAAAGTTAAAAAGGAAACCACCACCTAAGGTTGCAAATGTATACTCCATTGCAGAGATGAGGCGCTGGCAGGCCAACTGCAGCCCACAGACGTGTTTTATTGGTGTTTAAATTTGAGTGAGTGGCTGACGAATCAGAAAATTGGAAGATCTCCCCCTAGGAATTCTCTTGAAATTTTGAAAATTGAGCTTAGGGGCTGGCCCCGTGGCCAAGTGGTTGAGTTCGCGCGCTCAGCTGCAGGCGGCCCAGTGTTTCATTGGTTCGAATCCTGGGCGCGGACGTGGCACTGCTCATCAAGCCACGCTGAGGCAGCGTCCCACATGCCACAACTAGAAGGACCCACAACAAAGAATATACAACTATGAACCGGGGGACTTTGGGGAGAAAAAGGAAAAAAATAAAATCTTAAAAAAAAAAAGAAAGAAAGAAAAAGAAAATTGAGCTTAAACCAGATTCTTATCGGCATTAAACTTGCGAGAGACCCCTGTCTGTGTAAGTGGAAATTGTACTAAGAGCTAAGCTGAATTTTACCTGTCTTTAAAGAAAAAAGGCATAGCTGGGTGTCGATGAGATGCCACAGGTCAGAACACAGCCAAGGGGTCGTGGAGACCACTCAGACTGCAGCGACCAAGGGTCTGGTGTCCATCCCATTTAACTTGGTAATCCCACACCTGGAAACATTTTCCCAAGAAATAATCTTAAAAGCTTTTTGCTCAGAGATATTAATTGTGTGACTTTTAAAGTTGAGAAACTGGGGAACTGTGACAGAAATCTAAATGGGGAATGTTTAAGTAAATTGTAGGATATACATAATTAGAAGATTATGCAGCTATTAAAAGAGTAAGTATGAAAACCAAATAGTAGTATGAGAAATGCCTATCATATAATGATGTGGGGAAAAAAGATGTAAAATTTTACATACACCGACTGCAAATACTTAAAGGGAAAAAAATCTGAAAGGAAATGTATTAAAATGCAGTGTTTCTGTTGTCAATGGAATTCTTTCCTTTGTATTCCAGACTTTCTGTGAGGTGATATTAATTTTAATAGTTATGTGTCTGCTTTGTGTATCTGATGTTTCGGTGAAACCTCAGAGAATGCCATCCCTGTTGACCGTTCCCAGAGCTCTCAGCCCCCAGCCTCCTCTCCACCACATAACCCAGGGCCCAGCGTCAGCCTGTGGTGCACTCAGACCCACATAGAGCATCGTGTTTATTTTCTTCCATGAAGACAGTACCATATCTTGTCCCAGGATATAATCAGGCTTCCTGAAATAAGATCATTAACGTCTAGAGAACTGAGGATGTGGCGGGAACTCTCTTACTACAAGAAGTTTGCCCCGCTCCTTTCCTTTTATTTACATGCTTCTCTCTTCCTTTCAGACGGTTAGCAGAGGCGTTTCATATCAGCGAAGATTCTGATCCTTTCAATGTACGTTCTTCAGGGTCAAAATTCAGTGACTGTTTGAAAGAAGATGCCAGGTATGTTGCTTGTTACCTGCTTTCTTAATTGTGGCCTACAAGAGTGTTTGGTCTTTTAGGATGTAGTCACTAGTATGTACTCCTCTGTGACTGAGTCAGTTGAAGGTTATATATCTATTATAAGAGATTATATGACGTTTAATAAAAATCCTTCTCTTGGTTTCTCAGAACTGTGCCCTTGAGGAACTGAATATGAGGTGTTGTGTGTCCCCTGTGGTAGAAGTTTGGGCCCCCCGTGGGTCCTCACTTGGGCAGAAACAGCTCCTATTCTGTCTCCTGGCCCTCCAGTGGCTATTTCTCCTTCCGTCCTCTCCTTTCTCGTATTTGTTTTCTCTTTCCCTTTTCCTTTGATTGCAGTCGACCTTCTGTTGTCTGGCAGTTCCTGACCTCTGTAGTTCTTCTGCCCACATTGTCCATTGTCTGCACTTTGCAGGCAGAGAGGGCGAGTGGAAGGGATTCTCAGAAGAGCAGGAACAGATGAATTAACTGTGGTGATTTCTCGTTTCAGGAAGGACTTAAAGTTTGTCAGCGACGTTGAGAAGGAAATGGAAGCGCTTGTGGAGGCCGTGAACAAGGTTAAAGTCAAAAAATACAACTGGATGTGTCTCTAAGGCCAGCTTGATAGAAACTCGAGTCCCAGAAACACTGTCAGTGTAGAGTAGTTGTGGGGAAAAGCCACAACTTCCTTGAGGATCCTTATCTTCCCCAAAAGCCCAGCCATTATAACATCCAGGGAAGCCCTGTCCTGGTCCAGAAGAGACATGTGCAGTCAAATTGAATGTCAAAAGATCCGAGCTCAGTGCCTGGAATAGGTGAAGAAACTGGATGAGGGGGTCCCACAGTGAGAGTTGCTGGCTGTATGGGATGCTTGGGAAGACACGCTGGGCCCTCAGATCTCTGACAGGCTGTTATGTGGTAGGACACACGGGTTCATTTCCCTGAAGGCAGTAAAAACACATTGGGTCCACAAAAGAAGTTGGATGCCTAGAGCTGAAGAGCAGTGTGGTGTGAAGACCCTTCAAGGGTCTCAGGAGAGTGACTCCCCTGTCCTGGAGGTAGCTTTGAGCAAGAAAGTCTTGTGGTCAGAGTAGCCGGCCCCACGGTGGCTCCATCTTCATTCATGCGGGCCATGAGTCAGGATGGGACGGCCGCTTCAGCTCCATGTCTGATGGCGAGTTTCCTTCCCAGCATTTCTCTTAGCCCTCTGCCCCTCCTCCCTTCCTCCTTTCTGTTCCCACTTCCCAGCAGGATACTAACTCGAAGGAGAAAATGGGATCATTGTTCCTCTCCGAATTAGGAAACCTGAGCAAACCTTTTTCTCTGCTGTGTGTCTCTATCTGCACACTCATGATTATTAGTGTAGAATGCACTTTTATAGGAAGTGAGATTTCCATATTTTGTAAGTCTTCGATTTATTTAGTCATTTCTTGGGAGTATCACTCACTCCCTGGTTACAGGCCCTCAGGAGGAACCGTCACAGCATCCATGTGAGTCTCAGTTCACTTACCCCTTGTCCCTAACATGGCCAACTGCTCCCGTGTGGCCCAGAGTGGGTGAAGGAAGTATGTCAGCCCTCGTCCTCCCAAACCCCGCAGCTTGATTGGCGGTCAGTGAGATGCTGTGGCTGTGGGCCTCCAAGACTCAGCCCCAACTTCATTGACCCCGGCTGTTCTGGTGTGGCTAGAAGGACCTTTGTAAGCATATTCTGTTTTCAGGATGATTTTATCAATTGGTCGTCTTTTCCCTCAACACAGGGGAAGAATAGTAAGAAGAGCCACTCCTTCCCTCCCATGAACAGAGACCACCGCCGAATCATCCACGACCTGGCCCAAGTATATGGCCTGGAGAGCGTGAGCTACGACAGTGAGCCGAAGCGCAACGTCGTGGTCACAGCAGTCAGGTGGGCTGATCCTGCCCTCGCAGGAGGACCTGCTGGGGGCCCTGGACCTGGGAAGCAGAGTCTGTCGGCATTTGCTTTCCTTTCTTCCTCTCCTAGACCAATAGATGGAAGGTCTGCTTCTGGGACAACCATTCTGAGATGACCTAAAGGTCTGGCCCAGGGAGCAAAGGCCAGGCCCCAGGCCACAGCGCAGGCAGGCCTGAAATATGCCAGCCTCACGTCTGCCCAGACCCACGGCTGTCACTGGGGGCAGCATGTCAGGCAGAGGGAACAGACCCCAGGGGCCTGGGGTGGCTGCCTGCCCATCACATCTGCCCCTTTCCCCTTTTGACCTCCTGGCCTGAAGGAAACAGAAAGGATGCTGGACTGTACTCAAGGCATGCCCTGTAAACACTGTTTGCCATCAGAGGAAACTGAGGCAGTGATGTGAGACAGGAGAGGACAGGGAGGACCTAGGGTCACTCTCAGAACCTGAGGGGGTAGAAGAACTTCCCAATGAAGGAAGCTCAAGCTGAGGTGAGAGGAAGCAGGTCACAGGCCCAGCAGAGGTGGGTGGAAGGGGCGAGGGTGACATGGGGGTGACGGTGCCTGAGGAGACCGGTCGTATCAGGGATATCCCAGTGTCACGGACTGGATTTCCTGCTGTCTGCCAGTCTCCACAAACTGTTCTCGCTTTTCAATACTTTGTGTTCTGTCTTTTATCAGAGGGAAGTCCATTTGTCCTGCTACCACGCTGACAGGTGTACTTGAAAGGGAAGTGCAGGCCCGGCCTCCACCACCGATTCCTCACCACAGACAGCAGACAGACAAGTAAGAATTCTTCAGCTGCTTCCAGAAGGCCCTGTCTGTTCAGAGAAGCCAGCAGGGGTGGAACTGTCCTGGGTTGCACCAGCCACTGGCGGCCTCCTCCGGCCTGTCCTTGGGGTCCTGTGTTCAAATATGTACGGTTGGACTGGGATGTGGTGTTTGTAATGCCCATTTCCCTCCAGGAAGAGGTCACTGGACGTAAGTCCCGCAGTGTAGATGGTGACACTGGGAAGTGGATTCAGTTTGTCCCACCAGATGACTTAGGAACATCACGTGGTTCACAGCAGTGACTCTGGAGATGGAAGTGAGATGGGGGGACTTGGCAGTGAAAGGGGGGACTTTGGTGTTTTGTTCTGTCTACTTCTATGCAGTTTGACTTCATTTTTACAACAAAAACACGTATTCATGATTTAAAGAGAACAGGAAACCACGTTGGCAGGCAGCACGTCTGCCAGGTGTTTTCCCAGACGGAAGCAGGGCAGGAGCACCTTCCCTCCTTCCCGTCCTCTCCCTGCCGGGAGAGAACCAGCCACCCTACCGTGACCGAGGCAGTGTTGCTGAAAGTTGCTCTGGGACCCAGAGGGGTCCCTCCTCCTGTTCTGGCCTTCTGCACAGAAGGCCAAGCAGTATGTCCTACACAAAACCTCTGGGAGGGTGGGTAGGACAGTTTACAAGATCACCATGAGGGTCACAGCAATCAGTCTTCTCCTAGGACTAGACAAGACAGCTGGGTGTTGCCCATTGGGCACAGCCTCAGCCAGGAGTACCTGGGGCCACGTAGCTCCCCAGGACCAGGCCCGCTCCACCCCTGGGAAGCAGGCAGCCTGGATCTGGTCAGCACAGCTGTGAACCCACATGGGCAGTGTTTTGGAAACGTAAGGGCAATTCCACAGCCATGTCCAGTCCACCTGTACCTAACCACGTGGCGTCTTTGGCCTGTTTATGCCGTGCTGTCTTTTTTTCCTTTGCTTGCTTTATTTTTGTACAAACCTTTATTGTGAAACTTTTTAGAGGAAAGAGAACAGTATTAATATAGTGAACCCTTGTGTGCCCATCACCAGATTCCGCGGCTCCCAGTACAGGCGGGCCCCGCTGTCTTATCAGAGCTTCACAACATGTGAAGCGGCTGATCCTGAACATTCTGAAGACCCGCGTCTGTTCCCCCCAAACAAGAAAATACTGATCATTCTTTGTTTGCTTTGCAGGAATCCTGGGAGCAGTAATTTACAGAAAATAGCCAAGGAGCCAGTAATTGACTACTTTGATGTCCAGGACTAAGAGGATCAGGATCCCCTCAGATGAAAGAGTAATGAGGTGCGGGGCAGACTCGCCTGCTGGCAGATAAGGCATGCTCGTTCCAGCTGCCTGGGAGACTGACAGCCTTGCCTCCTGTCTCAGACAGATACGTCCAGAGCCTGAGTGTGTCAGAGTCCCCTGCTCCTCTGTTCCCTCTGTATAAAGTATTTCCGTGAGGCCAGATCTCTGACTGGACAGTCACTGGCGATGCCATCATGTTTTTACAGAGGCTTCTCACGTCATCACTGATTGCTCGGAGGGTTGGGGCAACCTTGGGCTTGATCTGGACAGACCAGAATTTTAGCCTGAAAATGGCACTTAGAGCCCAGTTGTCCCAGTCATGCATCCTCCTCCTGAAAATGCCTGCAACGCCTGGTGCACCTCGCCTTCTTCATCCAGATTCATCGCGGTCTTTAGAAAGACACAAGCGAACTTCTCAGTCCTTAAAGCAAACACTGAATTGGCACACTATATCCTGAAGCACCCAGGTTGTGTTAGACCCGGCTGTCTCGTCTGAGTCTGCTGCCAAAACCTCTCACAGGTTTGTCTAGCTGAACTGTTTTAGTGGTTCTCAGTACCATCAGTTCTAACCTAGGAGAGGGGCCAGGTTGCTTTACAGAGTTCTGTTTTCCAGAGTCTGGGGGCTGCCTCATACCACATCACTGAGCCTGTCTGGTCACAGACACGAGCTGTCCACCATGATGGTGGAGGACGTAAGGCAGCTGCACCTCCTACACAGGGTCACACGGTGGCCTCTGTGTGCTGAGCAGGGTAGCCCTAACTCCTCTGTGTTGGAGAGGGTCTCAGGTAGACTTGCCCTTCCTCTGTTGCTCTCTCCCAGCCCTGCAGCAGCCGTGTTGGCTCTCCCTGTCTCTGAGCACTGGACTTCTGTTTGAATGTTCCCAAAAAAGGTGGACAGTCATGGCTTATCTCAGCAGCCTGCTGGGAGCATCCCACAGGCTCCTTCAAGGCAGGTGCAGCGACAGTTACGTGAGTTGGCCCTCTTTGCATTGGCATCTCCAGCACGGGGGCCAGACTGCCAGCAGCTGCCGCTGCTCCAGAACAAGCCACAAGCCCAGAGCAACAGAAGGAGACTTGAGAAGTGACGTCACAAAACCAGCACTTAACATTCATAGGAAGAGCAGGGCAGCCGTTTGGTCCTGACCTAGACAATCTGCCTTGAAAGGCATCGGGTACAGCAGGGAGAAGAGGCAACCGGAGGGAAGAGACAGAATGCAAAACCACCTTTGTCTGGGCCCTTTCAGCAAGGGTCAGCGGCCCCAGACACAGCGGGCAGCCCACGAGCATCCGTTACGTCTTTGAGGCGGTGAGCTCAGTGGGTGAGCTGTACCCTGAGAGCATCTCAGGAGCAGCAGGAGGTGGGACGTCTGATCTCAGATCCCAGCTCTGCCACCCAGCTTGCTGCCTGGTGGAATGGAGGTGTCACGTTCCTCACCAGAGTCGTGATGAGGACTAAATGAGAACGCACGTGGAGGGGCCTGATCCTGGGTGCTGAAACTTTATAAAAATGGATACTTGAGACGTGGAAAATACGTAAGCGTCTTCTTCCCCCACGTTGCTAGAGCGCTGCCCACGCCTCTGCTGGTGCGTGCCCGCCCACCTGTCCCGCGCCAGCCCGCACGAGCATGTGCGCGGCAGAGTGACCTGTTCTTTTATCGTTCGTAGTCCAGGGAGGGACGCACACCTGAGCAAATATTTGTAATGGAATTGGTTGGTCTGGCCCAAGTAGGTCATTAGTCTGTTATTAAAAGCTGAGGAGCCGTCAGAGGCGTTTTCTGTGACGTTGTGGTAGGAGTTGGCCACCGTGGTTGGGGGAGGGAAGCAGGAGGAAGCATCTGAGCTGAGTCTTGAGGTGGCAGACCGCCATTTGGAGAAGGAGGGAGGCAGCCAAGTGACGGCAGATGGCGTGGGACGAGCCCTGGGGTGTGGTTCGTGGCAGGTTCGAGGAAGGGTTAGTTGTCCAGAGTGGGCAGACAATTGGAGGGACCAGTGATGAGGCTGGAGGTGGACAGGGGTCAGCTGTGGAGAGCCACAAAGAGCCACTGAAGGGTCCTAAGCAGCGAGCGGCGCCTCTGGTTTACGATCCAGAGCAGGAGTTGTGTTTTCTGTAAAGGGCCGGCCAGGACATGTTTTAGGCTTCATGAGCCTTCGAGTTCCTGTCGCAGCTACCCAGCTCTGTGTTGTGGTGTGAAGGCAGCCACGGGCAATGTGTAAGCAAGTGAGCACGACTGTTCTGATAACACTTTCTTTTATAGATGCTGAAACCAGAATTTCTTGTAATTTGTACGTCACTAACTATTTTTATTTTTTCCCAAATACTTAAAAATATAGAAACCATTCTTAGCTCGTGGGTTTACAAAAACAGGCAGCAGGCTGGCCTCGGCCATGGACCTTGGTTTGCCCCGCTGTTCTAGAGCGGTCTGTCAGGCCGAGTGTGTAGAAGGGACGGGGGGCTAACTTTGAGGCAAGAGGCCCGGCCAAGGGTTGCAGGAGTGATCCAAGTGAGAGGATGAGGTGATGGGAGCTGGTGCTGTGAAGAGGGGAGAGATTCAGGAGACCCGGGAGGTAGGAGAGGGTGCCATGGGTCAGCAGGGGCCAGCCCTCCTCCATCACCAGAGGGACCACAGCCCCCCAGCAAGGGTAAGCTGCTGCTCGGGCTCGGTGGATTCTGCACTGAGCAGTGGCCTTAGACAAGACTTTCCATGAGCTTGGACTAAAGGGAGAGACGCTCCCACCCGTCCACACCCACGTGGTGGGAGCCTGTGGGCACCAGGACCCCACGCTATTGCTCCCTGAGAATCAGGTGGTATTTTCCCTCCCCCTCTGGTCCCACGCTCTTCTTCAGTAGGAGCTTCTTTATGAGGCCAGAGCCTTCCAGAGACCAAGTCCTTATCTCTGGAATCCCCTCTGGCTCGTCTGGAGGGCTGGCTCCTTTCACCAGTGGTGCCCGCCTGGCGTGCAGGGGGCTTGTGTGCAGGACTGTGGAGATGAAAGCAGCCGTGCTGACGGCAGGGTCTGTGTGGAGCAGCTCTGGATCCTGTCCCAGCCAGGCCAGAGAGCGGACCAGGGCTGGGGAAGAAGGAATGTCGGTCTCATGGGGGAGGTACAGATCTCAAACAGCAGGTCCTGAGATTTAGGTTTGGGGGAGTCCTTCCCATGTGGTGCCGGCCTCTCGCTTCGTGCCTGAAAGCCTGGAGACCTGGTTCTCCAGGGAGAACCTGCCAGTGTGCCTCCTCTTCCAAAACTGGGGAGGCAGGGCCAGGCCAGGCCAGGCTCCTTCACTGTCACAGACCTGCCTTCCTCGTCAGTCCCCCCACACACCCTGCTATACCCATCGGGAAAGTTCTGCCTCCCAGACTCCCCACGTGGCCTCGGCGTGAATGTCCCATACCATCTCTCATGGCCTTTTAAAGCTCACAAGTCCTCAGGGCATTCTCTAAGCCAGTCCAACCTCTCAGGCTACAAAGGCCCAGGCAAAGGGGCCGGCTCGGTGGTGCAGTGGTTAAGTTTGCACGTTCCTCTTCAGCAGCCTGGGGTTCATCAGTTCAGATCCCGGGTGTGGACATGGCACCACTTGTCAAGCTATGCTGTGGTAGGCGTCCCACATACAAAGTAGAGGAAGATGGGCACAGATGTTAGCTCAGGGCCAGTCTTCCTCAGCAAAAAGAGGAGGATGGGCAGATGTTAGCTCAAGGCTGATCTTCCTCAAAAAAAAAAAGGGCCCAGCCCAGGAGGGGCAAGGCTCCATTGGGTCACACAGTGAGTGCCAGGCCAGGACTGGAATCCAGGCCTTGGGTTTCCCAGCCTAGAACCGCCCGAGGCCAGGAGGGGCTGAGTCCTCAGGAAAAGGGAGCTGTCTTCCCTACACAGAATTCCCTTGGAATCCTTCGCAGTGGCCCAGGCTGCCCTCGGCCCCAGGCTTCATGTGGTCGCTCTTCCTAAGGCCCAGCCTCCTGGGAGACCTGGCTGCAGAGAGTCCCGCTGAACTGGCATGCCGGGGTGGCTGCCTCAGCTCTCTCTGACACTGGGCAGTTTGCTCGCGGTGTCTGAACACTGGTTTCCCCATCTGTCAGGCAGGAGTAGTTCCTGCCTGTGGGCGCCCCGAGCCATTGGGAGGGTAAGTGGGCAAACAGAGAGGGCCTGGGAGGTCGGGAGAGTCTCCCCGAGTCATGCAGCATCTCCACACGGTCCAGCCTCTGGAGCCTGCTGTCCCAGGACTGTCTGTCTCTCAGGAGGAGCTCATTTGGGGGGAAGAGACAGAGCAGTTGGGAAGCTGCCCAGCAAGGGCAGGGGCTTTCAGTCACCCCGCTTAAACTGTGCCACCCACCCACCCAAGCCTGACCATGGGCGAGCAAGTCAGGGTCCCCTTGTTCCCACACTTCCCCAAGAACCTCTCCTCAGGGTAGACGACAGCTATGAGCACTTAGTGTTGCCTGGCTCTGTGCTCACTCCTCTACTCAAGGCCCCGGGAAACATGTATCATTACCCCGTTCAACCCCGAAGGTTGGAGAGTTAGGTTGCTCACCCAAGATCACCCAGTGAACAACTGGGGATCTGAAATTCCTACTAGGCCTGACTCCAACACCTGTGTTCTCCGCTGCACGGGCAGAGAGCTTGTCATGGAGCCCCTGGGACCACGTGGCCGGCAAATCAGGACAAGTGGGAGGGAAGTTGGCACTATGTTCATCACAACATAGAGAACAGCAGCAAGCCGCTGAAGATGGGGCTCTTTCCTACAAAGGCCACTAGGGGGAAATGTGAACCCCCAACCGGGAGCCTGGAGATGGGCTGGGGCAGGGCTTACACCCAGGAGAGAGCTCGGGAAAGCTAATTAAAACTTTTTAGTAGGGTTTACAACCAATATCTTTTAAATTTACTACCTTTTCTCTTCTTTTTTTTAATACTGTTTTCTCTCTGCTTGTTGATAGACACATTATAGGCATGGGTGGGAGAAACAAGCCATGCAGCTGTCTGGAGGAAGACCGTGCCAGGCCAAGGGAACAGCCATTGCGAAGGCTGGTGGTGGCAGCGTGCTGTGCACCCTGGAGGAACAGCAAAGTGTCAGCTGCAGGGGAAGGAATAAGGGAGAGAGTGGCCGGGGCCTTGAGACCATGGAAGGCTTAGGGCAGAGGAGGGAATGATCAGATCTGGCTCATCTCTTGGAAGGATCACTCCAGCTGCCGTGTTGAGACTAGACTGTAGGGTGAGTCCAAGCAAGGGGAGGGGCTGGGAGAGCCGTAAGAGGCCACACCATCTCCGAGGGAGGCGACAGCGGCTCCAACCTGGGTGACGGTGGTGGGGTGGTGAGAAGTGGTTGGGTTCTAGATCCATTTTGCAGATGGCGCCTGTGGGATTTGCTGACAGCTGGGATGTGGGGGGTGAGAGGCGAGAGTCGGGGGGACTTCACTTTTTGGCCTGAGCAAGGGAAGACTGAGTGTGCCATTACTGAGCTCAGGAAGAGTGTGAGGAGCAGGCTTGGGGGATGGAAATCTCTCCAGTAGGCGGCCGTACATGGGAGTCTGAAGTCTGGAAACAGGATCGGGCTGGAGATCTAATTTGGGGAGCTGTCGGCACATGACAGTATTGAAAGGCTGGTGAGACCATGTTGGGAAATAGGGTGAGAGAGAAGAGGTCCTAGGACTGTGCCCTGCCCACCGTCATCTGGAGGGCGGGGAGCTGAGGAAGGGGCGGAGCCTGGGGCTGGCGCCGCAGGACGCAGTGCTACAGGAAGTCCTGTGGCGTGGGGTCTCTGGGGTTTCCTCCAGGTTGCCCAGGGGAAAGTGGACTGCTTTTTTCTTTTTAATTTTAATTTTTATTTTTATAGCAGTAACATTGGATTCTAACATTATAGAACTTTCAGGTGTACATCATAATATGTTTCGAATTCTGTGTAGATTGCCTCATGTTTACCACCCAAAGACTAATTACAATCCATCACCACACACACTCACACCACACAAAGGGCTAATCACCCCTTTCGCCCTCCTCCCTGCCCCCTTCCCCTCTGGTAACCACCAGTCCAGTCTCTGTTGCTATGTGTTTGTTTGTTTTTGTTTTTATCTTCTACTTAGGAGTGAGATCATACGGTAGTTGACTTTCTCCCTCTGACTTATTTCACTTAACGTAATACCCTCAACGTCCATCCAGGTTGTCATAAATGGCCGGATGTCATCATTTCTTATGGCTGAGTAGGAGAGTGGGCTTCTCTTGCTTTCCCTGACCCGTCTGCACCTCCTGAGGGACAGGGCCGGGCCCAGGGCACAAGTCAGTTAAGGTCCCAAAGTATTCGGGTTCCCAGGGCCAGGGGAGATCACGGGCCTTGGCCACCACCTCCTCTTTAGCATCTCTTAAACAGGGGTGCCCCCCAGGGCTCCATCCTCTCTCCCTGGGCCACCTCATCCCTCCGCAAGTCTTGAAATGCCACCCTGGGCTTATAAGCTCCGTCTCTAGCCCAGGCCTGCGTTTCTCCCTGGATATCCCACAAGCACGTCGGATCTGTGCGCCTGACCTCTAGACTGTCTCCTGGTGTCTCCACCACCTCGCCAGCCTCCCCCTTAGGAGTTCATCTTCTCTCTGATGCCTCCTGACCGGGGCCAGAGGCCAGAGCCAAGGTGGGGAATGTGGGGGTGGGGAGGGCAGGAGCGCATTCTTGCTGGCCTGGCAGGGCTGTTCTGGGGCCTGCTGTGACTCCAATCTGAGGAATCCTCCTTATCAGCCATCGGAGTTTGGTTGGGTCCCTGGATGCTCAGCCCTGCATTTATGGCCTTATCTGTGTGCTTGGGTGTGCCTGGCTCTGAGCTGTGTATCTTCTCTCTCAACCCCTGACCTGGCCTCTGAGCCTCCAGCCCCTACTCACCCAGGCCCCCACTAGGCCCAGAGCATCCCCTCCAGGAGCCCCTGCACAGCCCCTCCAGCCCCTCGCCCCTTGGCTCCTGATCACAGACACAAGGGAGACCGTGAGCTCTGGCAAACCCTCCCCGGCCTCGCTCCACCACAGCACCACGCTGATGGCCAAGCCGAGACCTGAAGCCTCTCACCACTCCAAGCCTCGTCCCCATCTTACAGATGAAGAAACTGAGGCCCAGAGAGGTTCAAGAACATGCCAAATCTCAGTGGGGAGGGGGGCGCTTGAGTGTTTTTTGTTTATTTGGGGGCCGTTTTGTTTTTTGAGTGTTTTATTGTTAGTTTAACTGTATGTGTATGTTATACACACACGTTGACAGAATATATTTCACAATTTAAAAATCAAACAAAAACTAGCCAAGATCCTATCAATAAGCACAAGAATCCCTACCCTCTCCCCGTTCTGCGCCAGTCTCCCCAGGCCTCAGTTTCCTTGGATGTAAGTTGGCCGTGGTCATATGAGAGAATGTCGAGTGATAACAGCAAGCCCACACCCCCCCGTGCCAGGCATAGCTCATGTCGTCACCCGGCAGCCCGGTGAGGTGGCAGCTCTTACTGTCCTGTCTTACCTAAGGTCATACAGCTAGGAGGTGGCAGAGCCGGTATTTGGATCCAGGCGGGCTGGCCTCGCCTGTGCTCTTGGATGGCACAGTAGGGGCCCTGCGGCACGCAGGGGACTGGGGTCACCTGTTCCCACTTCAGGTTCAGCACAGAGGCGAGTGGGAGCCAAGGTCGGGCTGCTCAGCTCTGAGGGGCCACCCAGGGCATCAGCACCCCGGCCTGGCCTGTGATGGCTGCTCCCACCTCTTCCTGGTCTGCAGGACCCCCTCTGAGGGAGGAGACAGTGAGGCCAGCCAGGGGCACTGTCTGTGGGTGCCTGGCTCTCTGAGGCCCTGAGTTGGGGTGGGAGAGCAGGCAGGACGGGGAGCAAGGGGCTTTCCCAAAGCCAGAACCACTAGGCTGAGGACCAAACCTGAACTGCAGAGCCCAGGAGGGGCCAGGCCTGGGGCTGGGAGTCGTTCCTGCCCCACCATTGTCCCAACCACAGCCTCAGCTCGGGTGGGAAGTCGGGGGGACTGGGGTCATGACATGAGGCTTCGAAGTGCTGGAAGAAGTCAGAGCTGGGGGTACCCCAGGCACCAACAGATCCAATCCTCATTGTACAGATAGGGAAACTGAGGCCCAGACAGGGGAGGGGTCCTGTCCAGGTCACACAGCCAGTCCCTGCTGGACCTGGGACTGGGAGAATGGGAGAGGAGCAAGGCCTCCCATGGCTCACATCCCAGCCTGGCTCCCAGAGCCGCACGGAGGTGTCTCCTGGGTCCAGCCAGGGAGCGGTTAATCCTGCCCACCCACCCCATCCTGCCTACTTCCATCCTTCCTTCCTTCTGCAGCCGGACCTGCCTCTCCTCCAGGGACCTCCTTCACCTCTGCCGCAGGCCTTGGCCTCACCTCTGCCCTGGACCTGGCCTCAGTTCACCCTACCACCTTACTTCTCTGACCTCGTCCTCTTCCACTCTCCCCTCCAAGCCAGCAATGGCTCCCCGCTGCTCCCACCTCTGGGCCTTTGCACTGGCTGTTCCCTCAGCCTGGCATACACTTTCCCCAAGTGTCCACACGGCTCACTGCCTCACCCCCTTCAGGTCTTTACTCAAAGTCACCTCCTCAGTGAGACCTCCAGTCCTCACACCCCTGCTCACTTCCTGTCCCCCTTTCCTTCTTCTCCTCCTTGGCGTGTGTCACTAACACACCCTGTTTTGTCAGCTCTGTGAGCACAGGGACCTTGTTTATCTTCTTTGTACCTGTCTCCTTGGGACTAGAATGGTATCTGGACATTGTGGGTTTTCGACCAACATCTGCCAAGAGAATGGAAGGGGTCTGCTCTGTGCACAGAGATGCTCTGTGGCCAGACTCATCTGGGCTGACACTGGGATCAGAATCTGCAGGATGTCAATGGCCCTGGGCCTAGTGCAGCTCTGTGGCAAGCGGTGGACAGCAGGCAGGGCTTCTGGGCGGACCCACTGGCTGCCCTGCCTCTGAGGCCACCTCCCAGGGACTTGAGGATACCAGAAGGCTGAAGTGTCAGTGAGGGGCAGAGGAGGGCAGGACCTGGAACCTGGGGATCCCATGTGCCTCTCCACCTGTGGCTGAGGCCTATGGTCACACCGCAGTAGATCACTAGGAATGGGAGAGGCCACCCTCCTGGTGTTCACAGGGCCACTGAGGCTGAGCGAGGGGTAGAGCCTCTCTAGGGCCACAGAGGGCCCGCTGGCTGGGACTTCCAGCTGTGGGCCCTTCCTGGTCACTCCCAGGCCCGGTTCCCCTGGCCCGGCTCCTCCCACCGTGGGCCGTCAGACATGCTCAAGCCCCTGCCCTTCCTCCCTGGAGCCCCGTCACCTCATCAGGCCCCCTACCTCTCTCTTCCCACCACCTGTTCTCACGCTATAGCTGCTGCTTCGTCTTTTAGACTGTATGATACCTGCCAACATATTTCACAGTTCTATGTTATAAAGCTCAATCCTACAACAAACCCGTAAGTTTACCCCCGACTCCAGGACGAGAACATGGTTAACAGCTCGCCCTACCGCATGCTCCTCCCACGCACCCCCCTGTCGCCATCCCCATTTCCCTGCAGGAACCATCCCTTTTTTTTAAAGTAGTTTTTTGGGCATATGTATGCCCAAAGAATAGAGGACTTTTGGGCTGTTTTTGCGCGATATAGCTGGTGTCGCAGTGTGTACAGACCACTGCATCACTTTTCATGCCTCCAGACTTTGTCCATGTTGCTGCAGGGGGCTGCTATGCCTCAGTCGTCAGGGATGTGTCACATTCTGTTGTGTGTGACTGTACTGCCATGTAAGTCTGTCCCCATTGATGGACATTCAGGTTGGCTCCAGCGCCACATGACCACCCACCTGGCCCCCCTGCTCAGCCAAACCTCCTAAGGCTCCTCCCCTGCTGCGCCCCCAGGACCCTGCTCACTGACCCTCCCTTCCCTGTCCCACGGCCCAGCAAGAACCGCATGACCAGGGCTTCCCCAGTCTCTGTCTTCATCTCTCTTCTGAGCTCCAGACCACAGAGAAGGCAGAATTGTTGTGGGGCGCTCACTCAGTGTCAAGCACCATTCTCAGCATTGTACACGTTTTATTTCATTGAATATTCGCAGAGACACAAATGGTAGGTAATGGGAGAACACCGAGGCCCAGAGAGGTTGAGTAACACCCAAGACAACACACCCCTTGCCCCCTGAGTCCCACAGACGACTCAGAATCAGCACATCCACAATATAACTTATCATCTTCCTCTCCAAACCAGTTCCTCTCCCAGACTCTGCTCTCAGTGTGGACATCTCCAATGCTCAGGCCAGAGCTGGACCCTGGAAATGAGCCCTGACTCCTGGCACGGCCTCACCCGCTCCTTCCTCCAGTCCGAGCCCAGGTCCTGCAGTGTGACCTCCCTCGTGTTCAGCGAATCCTCACTCCTCTTCACACACACAGCACTGACCTGTTCGCGCCCCACTGCTCCTCCCGGCTTATTACCTCTCCCCACACTCCCTTGCAGGCCCCAATCTCTGCCTTTTCCAGCATCCTGCACCTGCCTCTCAGGTGGGCTTTCTAAATCTCAGCATGTCCCCACCTCCAGGGAAAGCCCATCTCCTCTGCCCTCTGTCCCCTCAAACCGTAAAGTGTGGCAACCAGCCCCAGAAAGGACACCCCACCATCCCCCCATTTGCTGCCTCCTCCTCTGGGAAGCCATCCCTGGCCTTGGCCCGAGGCTGGGCTGTGAGCCCCCTCTGAGCCCCACAGCCTCCATGCAGCCCTCTCTCCCTTGCTTAGCTCCCTCCTCGTGGTGACCTGTCCCCGTTAGACTGTGCTCCTCGAAGGCAGAGACCCAGCCTCATCCAATGTGGCATCTCTAGTGCCCAGACAGGGCCTGCACCCAGGAGGTGCCAATGATTGTTGACAGGCTGAACGCACACGCAGTGACAGGAGCCATGGGTGATGCAGGATGTTTCCAGCCTGGCCCGGGGTTGGTGGATCCTGGCTGCCCCACCTCCACCAACCTCTGCACCTGTCCCCCTGAACCCCGGGAAGCACCTCTCTGTCTGCACCTTTGGGAAGGACTCCCCTCTCTGCAGCAGCCTCTCTAACTCTGGGATTCCTTAATGTGGGAGACTCTGGCACCAGGGAGAAGGAAAAAGAGTCCAGCCCCTCACTGCCTTCAGTCGACACTGGGCATTTGCAAGGGTGGGGGGTGATTTGGCCCCCAAGGGAGAGAAAAATGATTCTTGGGAGATGAAAAAATCTTACTCTTTTTTGTATAAAGCACAGATATATGTACAGTACGTAAATATATATACACTATATCAGTGGTATTAAAATATCATGTGATCAAGAAAAAAACATCTAAAAGGCTCCTGAGGGATCAGGAATGAAAAATAGGTTGAGAAACGCTGATCTACATGCTTGGGCCTTGCCCTGTCTGGTCCAGGGACTGGCCAGAACCGAGGGACAGTCCAGAGTCCTATTCTGTGACATTTCAAGGCATGCCCAGAGCTCAGCCCCCACCAGCGAGCTGCTGTCCTTTCCCCAGAACCTCCCTCCCTATCCTGTGCTCAAAAGTCCATGCTTCTGTGTCCAGCATCCTTTAATCTCATCTTGTTCCTACTGGGCTGTGGGTGGGCCCGTCCCCATCCTCCCCCAGGGGGCTCCCCAGCTCCCAGGGCTGGAAGGAGGTGGAGGCCTCTCTGCTCGGTGCTCCAGCCCTGGGGCCAGGGCATAGCCCTGGAGCTCCCGGAAGCATCCAGGAGAGAAGCCCAACCACAGGAGGCCCCCAGGAAGCGGGGGTGCCGCTGTGGGACAAGGCTTGCTTTATTGGGGTGGGGATGGGGTCACAAATCATCTTACTTAGAATTGCTCTAGGTTGACAGAGTCACCTAAGGGTGGGACAGGCCGGATTGAAGGTCTGCTGCTGGGGGACACAGAGACAGGGGTGAGGGAAGAGGAGTTGGGTGGGTAAGATGAGGTCTTGGGCAACACGGATATCCTGCGGTCTTCATACGCCCCGGGGTTCTCCAACATCTGGGCCTCCCATGGGTTGCTGGAGCCAATGAAGACCAAGTAGATGATGCCACCTAAGTAGGCACCCAGAGGCGGCGCCACCACTGGCACCCACCACCAGTCCTTGGCCCTGCAGGCAAGAGGCAGAGGCCTGCTGAGGGGGCAGATGCCAGGACGGTGCCTGCAGCCACCTCGGGCCAAGACAGGGAGTAGGCCTGAGAGTAGAGCGTGACCCCCCATCCTAGCCCAGGAGTGGTCAGCTTCAGCTTGATTCAGGGACAGGGACTGACATGGGGCAGGACTGACGTTCAGTCCAGGGTCCGCATCAGTGCTGGTCAGGATCCACTCCTGCCTCTCAGGCCACCTGGGGGCACTGCAGGACTCTCTTGTGCTGGTCCTCACGTCATCCCTACCCCTCCACATGCCGGGAACCACAGAAGACCTGCAGGAACGGGCTGGGCAGGGCAGTACCTGAAGACCTGTATGCCCCAGCCAGCCAGGAAGGTGAAGAAGCGCGGAGGCAGGTCCCGGGATGGGTTGATGGCATATCCCGTGTTCATGCCCAGGGACACTCCAATGACAACAACAAGGATGCCGATCACCAGGGCCTGTGTCCCCTGCAGAGCTGGGTTGTTCCTCTTGTCCGTGATGGCAAAGAGACACAGCTGGAGCATCCCAGTCACTAACACCTGGGGAGCAGACGCCGTGGCAGCCACCCCGGGCCCCAAGCTAAGCCACAGGCCCTCAACAGTGCCCCCAGCCCAAACCCGCTGGCAGAGACGCGTCGCAGTACGGTCCCCATCCAGAGTTCTTGTCCTCTCTATCGTGAGGGGCTGCCAGATGGCCCCTTCCTGAGGGGGCAGGGCTTGAGGAGAGCCACCCACCCTGGACCACTCACCTCGTCCAGGAAGCCCCTCCACAATGTCATGTGATCAGGAAGGTAGGTGGCAAAAATGTTAGCGGTGGCTGTGGGACCAGTCACTGTCAGATATCCACCCGAGTAGTCCATGATGGCTTCTGTGGAGAGAGATTGAGGAGGAACTTGCCCCCAGCTAAACCCCCCACTGGAGTCTCAGAAATAAGGTTGCAGGAGGGGGCGTGGGGGCTCCTCCAAGGCTTTTCCCTCCCAGACATTTTCACAGGGCAAGACCCTCAGGTCAGAGCGAGTCCTTCAGAGGAGGAGGCTGAGACCAGGATACTCACGGTAGAAGAGACAGTAGATGGTGGCAGCAGCCAGGAAGGAACCCACGAACTGACCGAGCACGTACACGGGGAACTTCTTCCAGGACATGCGGCCGAGCGCGCAGTTGGTGAAGGTCAAGGCGGCATTCATGTGGGCCCCTGCGGGGAGCGCGGGGCGGCAGCGGGGCGGGAGCAGGAAGAAACCCTGATCAACCATCTGGAGAGTGATGGCCACCGTCATCACGCCGCTGGCACTGATGGAGGGCCCTGCCCCATTTAATCCTCGCAAGGACCCCACACGGCAGGCATCCCCGTCTCCATCTCACCGTTCAGGAGAGTGGGGGACAGAGAGGCGGAACAGCCTGCCCAAGTTGACCCAGCTAGTAAAAGCAGTGCATCAAGGGGGCTCAGGAAGATTGGGGGCAGAGACGGCCCGAGGGCATGGGTCAGGGTGTCCCCCTCCAGGTGGCCAGCATGGCCGAGGTGCCGGCAGCCAGGGAGGGGAGGGGGGCGGCGGGAGGAGCCTGCAGGGACCCCCTCACTCACCGGAGATGTTCCCTGCCACGTGCACGCCCATGGTGACTCCGAAACCAAAGCCCAAGTTGACACCGAGGAAGCTCCCGAATTTATCTCCTACAACCATGTGGGCCACGGAGCCAAGGCCAAACATCTACAAGGTGGGAAGTGGGGCGGGAGGGAGGGATCTGAGGCCTCCTGGCCCCCACCCTGGGCCTCCCGAGTGGCCCTCCCTCAGAGCCCCTCTGCTGCGAGCTCTTCCTCCGGAGACCTCCCTCCTCGGGACCTCTCCACCTGGCCCCACCGAGGCCCCTCTGCCCTGGCCGCTGAGAGCTGGGGGCGCTGGAGGGGTGTCAGGGGCTCTTCTGGACCCCAAGCCCTCCTGAGGCTCAGGGGACAGGGCGCGGCTGGGGTGGACTGAGCCCCTTGGAGCATCTCACACTGCAGCCCAGCCTGAAGGAAGTTTCTGCAGGGGTTCTCCAAAGGTCACTCCTGGACTCTGCCAGGTTCCTCAACCCACACAGCAGCCCTGCAGCTGGTGGGGGTCTCTCTCTCTCTCTCTTGCCCTCAGCACCATTCCTATTGCCCTTTGGTGTCATTCCTAGACTTCTTGCTCTTGCTCACCCCTAACTGCTGCTCTCCTCAGGTGACACCCCCCACCGACTCCCTTCAAAGGGAGATGAGAGGCCTGAAGCTGGGCCCTCACTCCATCTCCTTCCTGCAGCCTCACCACCCCCACCCCCATACCCACCTGCGTGACTGCAGCCTTCCCCTGCTGCTCTGGCTCCCGCACCCAGCCACTCCGCTGCCTTCCTCTTGCCTGTATCTCCCACCCTCCCCTTGACTGGCTCCCACAGACTGGGTCTCTTCCTTCTTAAAAGGAAAGCTCCCTGCCTCAGCACAGCTGTCCTGTCCAGCTGTGGACTCCTAGACGCCCCCTCCCTGTGTCAGTCAGCCTCCGGGAAAGAACCCACTGGCTGGCCCTGATGTCTCTTCCCTCCCTCTCCCTCCTCAGTCAGGCTTCTGCTCCCACGTGTCACAGACACTGAAGCTCTCTCAAGGCCTCCGGCCTCCTGACTTCCCAAGGTCCCGTACTGGTCTTTGCTCACTTTGACTCTCTTAACCACCCTGTGCTTCTGGAAGGTCCCTCCTCGTTGGTCTTCCTGGCACCTCTCACTCCTGGTTTTCCTCTTTGCTCCGCAGCCTCTCCCTCTCTACGGTTTCTTCCCACATTCTTCTTCCTTCATCTGCCTCCTGAACAGATGACCCCAGGGATCCTCCCTGGCCCCTTTCACATCTCACCCCAGTCACTCTCCTGGGTCTACAGCTTCAGTTATGCCTGATGCACTAAAATTCCTAAAACCTCCACCTGGGAGCCCCATCCCTATTTCCAAATACCAGCCGGAAGTCTTGGTTTCCCATAAGCATCTCAGGCTCTGTGTTGCGCCGTCTCTTGGAAAATGTGATACTCATCCTCTGTTCCCCATCCCAGTTGGCCCAGCCGGAAACGTGGGTCTCACAGACGAGAGCCTCCTCTCCCTTTCCCCCCACAGCCAATCAGCTGAGCTGCATTCTCCCCAGCTCTTACCCAGCCTCTTCCCTGCAGCCAGAAGGAAGCCATGACCTTCCTAACACAAAAATCTAATCGTGTCTGCCCCTTGTTCAAACGTTCACTCTCTCCCCTCCATTTCTAGGATAAAGTCCAAACTCAGTAGGCCACCATTTAAGACCCTTTATAACTTCACCCCTTCTGCCTCTCAGTTTCATATCTGCTCCGGTGTTCTCTGTGTTCAGCAATAGTATTACTACTAAATAATAACTGTTTACTGAGCACTTACTATGTGCTAAGTTCTATCTATCACCTCCTTCAACCCTGACACCACTGATGTATTAAGTACCATTATTCTCCCCATTTGACAGATGGGCAACCCAAGGCTTAGAGAAGTTGACTGGCTTGTCCGAAGTACACAGCTTACACAGAGTAAGCCAGGAGTTGAATCTAGGCAGTCATTATGCCAGACAGCCTCAAACCGAACAAGCACGCTGCTCCCTGCCTGTCTTGCTTTCTCGTGCCTCTGTTTTTGCATATGCTGTTCCCTCTGTCTGGAATACCTGATGCTAGATCCTTAAACATGATGCTCTACTTTAAGGCCACACTCAGATGGCAGCTCCTTTGAAATGTGTCTTGAACGTGTTGTCTCTGAGGGACCTCTAGATGTCTAGGCTGCTGGAAATCAGAGTCCAAGTCTGTGTCATCCAACAGGATGGCCACTAGCCACATGTGGCTAGTCCAAATTGAGATGTGCTGTAACTGTAAAGGACACCCCATATTCCAAGACTTAGGAGGAAAAGGAGACAGTGGAATCTCTTATTAATAACTTTATATTGATCAAGTGTTGAACTGGTAATATTTTGGATATATGGGTTAAATACAATAATTATTAAAGTTAATGTCATTTTTTACCTTTTTAATGTGGCTCCTAGAAAATTTTAAATTACATATGTGGCTCAAATTGAATTTCCCTTGGATAGTTCTGTTCTAGAGCTTTTGAAAAAGAGAAGCTGGATACTGTGGACCTCAGGGCTACAACTGGAGCCATCAAGGAGGATGAAGGCTCCTGGGAGAGGGCGCAGGGTGAGGGAGCAACCGAGGCGGAACCTGGAGCCGCCCATCAGCCCTCACAGGTGGGCGTTAGAAACCCCAGCTGGGGGCAGCCCCATGGTGCAGCAGTTAAGTTTGCACGTTCCACTTCTTGGAGGCCCAGGGTTCGCTGGTTCAGTTCCCAGGTACGGACATGGCACCGCTTGGCAAAAGCCATGCTGTGGTAGGCATCCCACGTGTAAAGTAGAGGAAGATGGGCATGGATGTTAGCTCAGGACCAGTCTTCCTCAGCAAAAAGAGGAGGATTGGCAGTAGATAGCTCAGGGCTAATCTTCCTCAAAAAAGGAAAAAGAAACCCCAGCTGGAGGAGGTGTCCAAACGAGAGAAGAGCAAAGAGAGAATGTACCCTGCACTCCAGGGAGGAGCAGTTTCCCAAGGAGAGTGTGGTCCACATGGTCCCATGCCGCCTCTGGGTCAAGTGCATGAAGGCCTGGAAAACATCCCTTTGGATGTGACAATCCAGCAGCCACTAGTAGCATGGTGAGCACCGTATCATCAGGCCTTGGGGACCGGAGCCAGCTCCCAGAGCCTGAGAGGTGAGGAGGTGGTGAGGAGGAGTTGAAGGTGCCAGTGTAGACAGACATCTCTTTGAGAAGCTGCCTGAGGAGGAAGGGAGAGTGCATGATGAACGCAAGGGCTCACAGGCGAAGGAGAGATGCTTGTCTTGTGTCATGCTGTTTTGAGTAGAGAGACCTCAGTATGTTCAGGGTGAGAGAGGGAGAGGCTGCAGAGAAAGGATGAGCAAAGGACCTGAGGCGTCTAGACGCTGGGACGGGTGCAGGAGGGGAGGGTCCTGCATGAAGGAGGGGCCCGCCCCAGCCAAGGGGGAGATAGGTAGATGCACAGGTAGGGGAGGCCTGGTGTGAGAGGGACAGGGGTGAGCAGCCAGACATAGGAAGCCCACCTGATGGTTTTCTCTGTCAAGCTGGAGATCAAGCCATTTGCTGATAAAAAGGACAGGCCTAGTACAAAGCAGCTTTAAGGAAGTCTGAGAAAAAGTGCAATAGCCTGGATGGGGAGGGGAGAGGCCGTTGAGCAGGACCCGCTGGGTCCCTCATGAGCCCCCGGACAGGTGCAAGGGAGCCCAGAGGTGGGCCGGCTTAGGGCCAAGGGTAGGATGAGGCAGGAGAGGACAGAAACAGATGGGACTTGGGGGTGGGAGTGAGGCCAGGACAGGCTGACAGGCTTGGGAGGGTCAGGAGGTACAGGAACTGGGGCAGGCATGGAGGGTGGCCCAGCCCATCCCAGTCTCTCCAGCAGCCCCAAGGCCAGCCCCAGGCACGACACCCCCAGAGGTTGCAGAGTGGAACCGAGTGGAGCAGTCCACTTCCCTCATGCTGGCTGCAATAAATGGGGCCCAAGGTCACACTAGCTTTTCTGGCAAAAGCTTCACCCCGATGACTCACTGAGCTGCCTGTGAGCTGAAAAGGCCCCGCTTCTTGGCACAGGCGGACAACTAAGAATAACAACACCACAATGTGCTGTAGGAGCTCCAACCTCACAAAGTGCTGTCGCAAGTGTTACTTCTGTTCAGTCCTCACAGCACATCCACATGGCACGCATTTCTGCTCCCACCCTACAGTTGGGGAAACTGAGGCCCAGAGAGGGCTCTTGAACTACCCAAAACCTGAGAGTGAGGGGCTTCCCTCAGCTGGGGGAGAGCTAACAAGCCAGGGGGTTAGAAATCCTGCCGTAGTAAGCTAAGGGACAGCATGGAGAGATTAAGGGTGGAGACTGTAATGTTAGATTGGACTGGACTGGACCTAATCTTAACTTAAGATGTGACCTTGGCCTAATGACTTAGTCTCATGCAACCTCAGTGTTCCCATCTGTGAAATGGGGATCATAACAGAACCTCCGTGGCAGGGCTGTCGTGAGGATTGGGGGAGATGCTGCACATAAGGGGCTTAGCATCACAGTGCCTGGTATGCTGTCGGTGCTCAATAATTATCTCAATAAGAGCAAGAGACACACAGACATGGGCAGGCGTCGTTTTATGTGGGCGGTGCCTGCTTTCCCTGAGAGTTCTCAGAGGAGGCCCCCTCCTGCCTCCACGGTTCCAAGGTTTAACAGCCTTCATGGGGCTGGAATGTCTTGTCATAAATGAATTACTTTGCCCTGGATTAAGGCGGGACAGGATCGAGCTTCTGGGCTCCCAGCTCAGCAGCTGAAGCAGGAGGGCGGGTAATGCAGGACAAGGGGAGGCAGAGAGGGGAGATCACTTGTCATAATGACACGAGGCAGCCAACACATGTGTCCTACATGTGTGCTGGGCTCTTGGCCTTCTTCACGCAAGTCTGCCAGTTCGATGTTAGTGTCACCTTTACCCACGACGAAGCGAAAGTTCAGAACAGTTAAGATACTTGTGAAAGATCACACAGCTAGAAGACAGCAGAGCTGGAATTCGAACCCAGCTCCAAGGCCCCACGAAGGCCTGACTCTACGCACTTCATAACTGTGAAGTCAGCCTCTGAGCCACCGAGAGACCCGCCCAAGGCCAGCTGGTGACTCAGTGGCAGCATCAGGAAGGAAACCAGGTGTCCGCAGTCCCCTGGGCTCCGTGGCCCCACCGTCTTCTACACCGTGGCTCAGTGCACACACACCCACACTCACACACGCTCACACTCTCACACACACTGTCTGTCTCACCCCCACGTCCTCTGGCGTGCTCCTGACTGCCTTTGCGTCCCTGCCCAGAGGCTGCCCCTTCTTCTCAGGGACCTGGGCCCTCCAGGGGGTGCATGGCTACAGCTTAAGGGCGGAGGCAGGCTGGGCTCAGGGGCAGGACTGAAGCAGGTGGAGAGGGAGGGAGATTCCCAGAAACGGCCCATCCTGCTTGCAGTCTGGTTTCTGTCCGATCAGCCACTAAAAGAGCCCTTGCTGAGGTCCCATGACCTCCGTGTTGCTGACCCGACAGACCCTTGTCAGTGCCCCCTTCTCTGGCCTGTCTGCAGCACCCACCGCTGACCACGCCCTCCTTCTGGAACCCCCCACTTCTGAGCCGTGGTCTCCCTCCACCTTCTCCCTCACCTCTCCAGCCACTCCTTCTCAGGCCCCTTTGTGTGCTCCTCTTCATTCTTCAGGGCTCTGTCCTCAACTTTGTTTTTCCTCTCTTTTTATACACTCTCACTGCACAGTTTTTATAAGCCCCATCCATATTCTGATCAACTTCAACTCTTTACTTCCAACTACAACCACTCGCTTGAGCTCCAGACCTCTATATCCAACCCACCCCCCAAATTTCTCCCCTGGCGCCTCACCTCATCACATCCAGACTGACCTCACCTCTCGCCCTGTGACAGGCCCCGGGCTCCAGAATGGCCTCCTCGGCACTTACCCCACGTCTGTTGCTTGCAAAGTCTCCTTGATTCAATCTTCTACAACTCCCCCTAACAAGCACCTTCTTCTCCATCCCTGGGCCAGTCACCACCTTCTCTCTATCCTAGGTCATGGCAACAGCCTCTTAACTGCTCCCACTCCCTCCAGCCCTGCCCATTCTGCTTAGGCTCCACACTGCACCCAGAATTTCCTTCTCAAATCCGAATCTGACCACATCTTTCCCCTGCTTGAAAACCATCAATGTCCCCATTGCCCTTGGGATTAACTCTCAAAGCCCAATGCTCAACCTTCTCTCCAATCTCTCTACTGTTCGTCTCCCTTCTCCCCACTTCCAGCCGTGCCGCCTGACACCCCCCTGCCCATGGTTTTGTTCTGCCCCCATGTATTATGAGCCCTTTCTCTCCCAAAAAGACTGTGAGAAAGACGGCGCTGTCTCCTTACTTTCCCATGCTTCTCCCTTGGGCTCCCAGCTCAGAGCCCGGGAGTGCACAATGTAACCCAGGGGGTCATGGTGGGGAGGAGGTCATGGATTGCCTTTAATGAGCCCCACCTTCGTGGGGTTCAGGCCCCTTCTTCAGTGCCCACCCACCCTGTGCCACCCACCCACTCACCATCATGACATACGTGCTCAGGAACTCGGCCAGGAACTCTCGCACCATCTCCTTCTCCAGGATTGCGTGTATCCTTGTTGTCATGGGTGTCGAGATCGTCTTGGACTTGCGGGTGGACCTGGAGCAGCAGCCCAAGGCCGTGGGCAGAAATGACACTCAAGTGCACTTGCTGCCCATCGGCCCTTCCACTCATGGCGGAGTTAATGGATAACCCAGTGGCTTCTCCACACACACCTCCTCTTGCCCAGGGCAGCTGGGGCAGCTGGGATCAGAGACACAGGGACGTGGAGAGAGACTGGGGGTAGACGGCTAGGCCATACCCCTTCCTCCTCCTGGGGGGCACTGGACCAGTGGGAAAGGGGCACCAACAAGGCCATATTGCAGAGGGGGCAGTTGGGGAGCCAATAAGTACCATCCATGGTGCTAATGAGCATCAGAGGAGAAGCAGAGGGAGAGGGCAGGCAGGAAAGAGGATCTCAGTTCTCTGCCTGTCTGTCTGCAGGGACCAGAGCTCTGGGGACACAGACAAGGCATTAGGCAGGACCTGGCCACAGTGAGGGACTCTGCAGACAGCACAGGGTGTGGCAAAGTCTGCTCCCAGCTCTATAAATAGCACTGAGGCCTGAAACATGCACAGGGTTCTGCCGAAGATGAAGCGGGCTACAGAGCACACCAGGCTCTGCAACCAGGTCAACACAGACGATGTTTGTGAGTGCATGAATGAATGAATGAATGAGTGAATGAATGGGAGAGAGGGAGGGAGGGAAGGAGGGGCTAGATCTTACTCCCTGGTATATTCGCAGCACCTAGCGCTGTGCCATGCACATAGTAGGTGTGCATATATATTGTCAAATGGACGAAGACAGGAGTATCCACCTGCCTCCCTCTCCACGAGACCCCCAGAGCTTCCTACAGTGCCCGGCAGGCGGCAGATGTGCGATGATTGTGTATTTAACAAATGTATTATTGGGTGAACGGACAGATAGAAAACTGAGTTACGGGCTCCATCGTCTGTGGGGGTGTCTGGGGCTTTAGTTTGGGAAGGAGATGGGTGGAGTCTGGACGCCAGAGAGGTGGAGGAGGGGTACGGTACCTCTAAGCGGGGCCTCAGTGCTTGGTCAGGCTAGTGACCCTCACTCTCCTCCCCTGCCCAATGCCCGAAGCCGACACCAGCCCTTCAACCACCTCACCTGCCAGGGATTGCAACATGACACCCCCAGGCTTCCTAAATTCCCCTGGCCTCCAGCAGCCAAGAGCAGGCACAGTGGGGAGGAATGGAAACCAGGCATGGGTAAAACACCTCCCATCTTTCTGGCTGAGACCCCATGTTCATACCTCACCCACCCCAGTCCTCGCTCTGTCCTAACCCCGGGAAACAAACCAGAACTGAGTACATGGAGAAGGGTGTAGAGTTGCCTGGGCCATCCACTGGCTCCCGTCCAACTCCAGCTCCCAGGCGGCATCATGTAGGGGTCCCTTGCCCATATGACTGGCCTCCTCAGCCAGGAAGAAGAGCCTGTGAGCAGCCTGAGGCAGGCAGGGACCCAAGAACAGTCGCAGGAAGGTGCCACAGAAGCCGAGGAGAGGCGGACAGAGCAGGAAGACAAGGACACCAAGAAAGTCTGGAACTCTGGCCCCTGCCTCCTCACCACAAGCAGGCAGGACACAGTGAGCAACAAAGAACCACCAACCAGCCACCGAACCGAAGATTTATTGAACGCCTGCCGTGCTACGACCTTCAGGCACAGGGGTGAGTAACATTGGTGTGACCCCTGCTCTTCAGAAGAAAAACAATTAATTAAGCAACTACTATAAAGTGTGAGGAGGGTGCCACAGGTAAAGAGTGGGCACTAGGGGGTTTCAGGGAGGAAGCAAATGACCTAGAGGAGGGGGTAGTAGGCACTCCGAAAGAAAGGGAAATTTAGTTCGAGAATAAAAGGCTGGCCGGATGAAGGAGCATCGGGGAGGCAGGGAAAAATCTGGGCATCGTAATGGCATGGGGAAAGGCTGGCAACTAAGACAGTGTGTGCCGTGCGGAGGAATTCTTCAAGGGTGGGCTAGCCAGATGGAGTGGGAGTGGCATGAGGTGGACAGAGAGGGTCACAGGGTCACATGGCAGAAGGCTGCGTGGCGCTCGTTAGGGAGTCTGAACTCAACCCTGATGGCCATGGGGCCACATGGAGAAGTGAAGCAGGGGCACTGTCTCCTCCATGGGGGCTAGGATGAGGAAACAGGACAGAAGTAGGTGAGCAATCCAGAAGCTTCTACCACAGACAGGCTTGGGAGGGGGGCGGTGGCGGGTGGCAGCCTGAGCCAGGAAGTGCCATGGAGATGGCTAGAAACAGTCAGACTGACAGATGTGGTGTTTGATTAGAGAGGAGAATGGAGAGGGAGGGTCAGTGGTGGCCCCAGGTTCTGGCCAGAACAGCAGAATGACACGTGAGGCCCAGGAGAGAAGCTGCAGCCGGAGGCAGGCGCGTGAGGAGTCACCGTCTGGTGTGTCGAGTTTGAGAAGCCACCAGACGCCTAGGTGGAGGTGACCAGTAAGGAGACAGCTGGTCATGTGGGCTCCTTTAGAGATCACATGTGGAGGTCACCGAATCATAGGGGTCACTTGATCCATGGGCACAGATGAGATAGCTCAAGGAGAGGATATAGAATGAGAAAAGAGCATCCAAGAAAACTGGCCTACAAACCAAGGAACCAACAGCCAACCAGCTAATTACCTAAGTAGTGTCTGCTAACCAAGGAACTAAATAGCTAACAACTCACCAACCTATCCTTTGGCCAGCTGATCAATCTAGCAACTTAACCAACTAACTCACTCTCCTGTTAACCAGCTCACTTAATTATCCAATCAACCAACCAACTGTAAACTATCCAACTAACCTCAAGCCAACCATTTAACCTGCTTACTGACATTTATCCATTCAACAAACATTCGTTGAGCATCTACTTAGGAGTCAGACACCAGGGACACAAGTGAAAACCCAGCCGCCACCCTTGGCTGGCTCCATCTAGTGGGGACATGGAAAAGGACAACAGTATCAGAGGCGAGAAGCCCCAGGGTGGGAGGTGAGGCCTGAAGAGACTTCAGAAGAACAGGCAGGTAGTGGCCCAAAGTGGCCGTGGGGGGTCGGGTGGTGGTAGAAAGAACAGTGGGATGGGCACATCCTAGATGTTTTAGGAGATTGGTGACTGGATGTGAGGCACGGGGGAGACAGAGGCGTCAAGGCCAAGGTCTTGACTTCTGGCTTGAGCGACGGACAAGAAGGGGAGCCTTGACGGAGCTGAGACCACGGAGGAGCAGCAGGCCGGGGCAGTGGACGTGGCTGCTTTCAGCTGGGACTGAGTTCCCTGTGGGACACCAGTGGGTCTCTGGAAACAGGGTCTAGGGCCCAGGAGAGAGTGCTGGGCTGGAGACAGCGATGCCATCGGCACTGAGGGAGCCGCTCCTTCTCTCTCTAAGAGCGCACAGACGGACAAATGCCCCCGCTCACGTGGAGCTGATGGGCAGCAACGAAACATAATCAGCGGGCGCGTTTGTGTGTTACAAGGTAATATGTCCTATGAGGACAGATGGAGCAAGAAGAGGGGCTGGGCTATGCTTTTAAATGGGGCGGTCAGACATGAAGGAGGTGAAGGAGTGGGCCTCGTGGATAACTGCGGGAAGAGCATTTCAGGCAGAGGGAGCAGTGGTCGAAGGACTGAGCATGTTTGAAGGAAAAGAAAGGCAGTCAGGGTGACGAGTTGGGACAGCAGGGTTGGGGGGAGGGGAGGTGAGAGGGGCAATGGGGCCTTGGCCATTGCAAGGATGCTGGCTTTTATTTCACCCCAAAGAGACCTGAGCCTGAGAGGGGTGAGTTCGGTTCAGTTGAGCACTGCCTACGTGGGAGCAGTTGGAACCCACTCACCAACCCCTTGACCCTCATCCAGGTCTTTCGGAGCCTCCCCTCGCGCCAGGGCCCAGCCCGTCCTTGGCTCAGGGGCAGGTGGGAGAGCCCTTCTCCTGGGGCTCCTGGGCTAGTGGGGGTGGGAAGGAGGGGGTCTGCAGGAGTCAGTTGGCGTGAGGGAGAGGCTGCTGAGACTGGGGCAGGGAGGGTGCTGGGGTGCTGGGCGGGGGCAGGAGGCTGGGGTGCAGCATGGCTGGGGTGCTTACCGCCTCCTCCTGTCTGCTTCACTCATATTTTGTCTTCGAGATTTTTAGATGCTGTGGAGCCAGAGAGAGGTCACTAGGGCTGAGGGACACAGAACTTGGCCCCACATTCTCATCAGACAGGGACAGCTCCTGCCAGCTCCAACCCCTCCATCCAGCCAAGCTGGCTGGGAGGGAGGAGGGGTGGATATGCTTCAGCCAATGGAGAGAGGCCCTGGGGCCCCACCCCCTGTACCCGTGCTGTCCTCAGGACCCCTGACCCCTGCACCAGGCCCTTCAGGGGTCCTCCTTCCCTTCCCAAGTCTGCAATCCAATCAACCTCAGTGGCTTCACCCTCACATATGCAAGTATTACTGCCTTTAGTCTAACCTCAAGCCCTCTTTTTTTTTTTTCTTTTAATGATTGTATTTTTTTCCTTTTTCCCCCCAAAGCCCCCGGTACATAGTTGTATATTTTTAGTTGTGGGTCCTTCTAGTTGCGGCATGTGGAACGCTGCCTCAGCGTGGTTTGACAAGCAGTGCCATGTCTGCACCCAGGATTCGAACCAACGAAACACTGGGCCACCTGCAGCAGAGCTCATGAACTTAATCACTCAGCCAGGGGGCCAGCCCCCAACCTCAAGCCCTCTCGTTACTGACTTAAACCATGACTTTCCAGAGCCTCTTCCTTGCATGCGCATCCACGCACACACACACGCACACACACTCAGAGGATGAGGTCCTAAAAATTCATTTAGTCCACACCTCAGAACAAAGTCTACCCTCTCACCTTCCCTCAAAGTTCCCCCTTATATTCCCATTCTCCTCACAAATGACAGCATGAAGCTAACCCTTGAGTTTCCCAGTCCCCTACATCCCCCTTGTTCTCTGGCCTGAGTCCCTCTAGCTGCAGCATAATTCACATCCCCAGCCCTGACTGTGGGAACCCTCCAGCCCCAGCCCCAGCCCCAGCCCCTCAGGAGGGGACTCCAGCAAGCCAGCCATCAGTTCATCTCTGCTCTGCATCCCTCTGCCTTGGTCCAGTGTCTCTGGTCTCTACTCTCTCCTCATCCCACCGCCACGCTCTGCTGACAGCCCAACCCAACACATCCTCCCAGTTTCTGCTCCAGTGCTGGGCCTCCCAACATCAATCTACAGATAAGGAAACTGAAGCCCAGAGAGAGTGTGACATGCCCACAACTTGGGACTAAACCAGAACAGACATCCTGGCCTTCAACTCCCAGCTGGGGCTCCTTCCCTGGACAGTCCCATGGTCACTGCCTCCCCGTACAGTCCCCAGGGAGTGGCACTCCCAGGCCTGGGCTGCAGGGGAGGCCCCCTGTCCCGGCCCTGCCTGGAGCCGACTCACTCTGCTAAAGTGCCTTCTGGTTCCCAGCGTCTGCCTCGGGGGCCTCTCAGTTACTGCCGATCTTGGTCCTGTTCCTCCATGACTGTCCCAGGCTCCAACTGCACTCCCAGCTGGGGCTCCGCTGACCCTGTGTCCACGGTCTAGAGCCCTCCTCTCAGCCTCCTCGGGGCGGTCCACGCACTACTCTGCTCTGCTCCTCTGCAGAGAGGTCAGTGGGGCAGGGGTTTGGCCTGGACTATTTGAGCCAAGACCAGACACATGGCCCAAAATAGCATCCCTGCTCCGGCCAGCGGCGCCACGGAGACCGGGTTCTGAGGCAGCTCTTGTGAGGTCAGTGCTGGAGCTCCGGGCGGGCGCCCTGGGCCTCATGGTCCCAGAGGAAGGGCCTCTCCTCCAAGCCAGGTGTACAGCCCAGAACCAGAGGAAGCCCTCCCAGGGCCCCAGACACAAGGGAGTGGGGAGAACTGCCCAGAATGGGGACTGGAGGTGACAAAGTTCTGGAGAGCAACAGCCAGGTGGAGGGGTCAAGGAGCAGGCCCTGAGTCAGTCCTCAGGGAGCCCCCATGCTGAAGGAGGAAGCAGAGACTCAGGCCCTGGGCGCAGGGCCTCCCAGTCTGAGAGGGGAGGTGGAGAGCCAAGCTTGGCCCTCTGTGGGTCCCTAGTCTGGAGGGGCTGCCAGAGAAGAAGCCTGGACCTTGTCCTCTGGGAACCTCATCTGAGCTGAGGAAGGGGACACCAAGGCCCTGCTCTCAGGAAAACGTCTTCCTTGGGAATGAACGGCAAGCGAGGCCTCTGTGAAGGAGCCAAAGCTGGACCAGAGGGGGGACTCTGGCCCAGGGCTTCGGGAGCTCAGTGACCAAGCTGAGGTCAGGGGCAAGTGGGGGCACCAGCTGCCCTCTGAGAGGACTTCTGGAGTCAGGGCATGGCTGGGCCACCAAAGATGGGACAGTTTGGGATTTGAGCAGGCGACCTCGTGCTGAGACACAAGGGAGTGAGGGGTTGCTGGTCTGCAGACTAAGGAGGCCTGCCAGGTGGAGTGGTGGAAGGTGGCCGCGAGTCCAGGGAGCAGGGGCGGCTCCTCGTTGTGGGGAGGCAGGATCAGCTTTGATTGCCCAAAGCCAGCTCTGGTAACAGAACTGTCCTCTAGAGGGTGCCAACAGACCAGGCCAGGTCTGGATCCTGAGTTGCCCAAGTGCCCACCCCCATTGTCCTGAGGTCACTCAGCAGGAGAGGCAGGGGCAGCTGCGGCAGAGGGTTTCCCTATCAGAAGCCTCCCATAAGGAAGGAACTCTCCCACGGCAGCCCCCCGGGCTGCAGCTCTGCCCCTCTCTCCTCTCCGCAGACTGGAAGGGCTCAGGAAGCTGCGCCCTTCCCTCAGAAAGGGGGAGGTACACCTCTGGACATGGGGGACCCTGCCATTATTCCCTTCCTGGGTGAGCTGTTGGGGTCAGGGGGAGGTAAGGGTCGAGAGTGGAGTGAGGTCTTGTATGAGGTCAGAGCGCGGGCAGAGTTGGGTTGGGCTGGGATCAGCCTCGTGAGGGAGGGAACTGGGATCCGTGTTGGGGTCAGGGACCAAGCCCTGAGCTCATTGACTGGGCTGGGTGCTGGGGAGCCAGAGGTGGAGAAGACACAGTGCCCTCTGTCTCGTGGAAGAGCCAGCTGAAAGGCAGGTGACTTAGGAAACATGCAATAAGGTAGAGGGAATACAGGCAGCAGCTAAGCCAGCCTGGAGGGGGCAAAGAATCATCCAGCAGAGAGAAGATGGGAGCTGAGTCCTCCAAGGTGAGCGGGAGAGGGTGGGGTGGTGGTGGTGATTTGAAGCCATTTGATCCCAATGGGATGGTGAGAAAATCTAAGTTATTCTGGGAACTGTGGGTGGCTTGTAGAGAGCTGGAGAAGCAGGCAGGGGCAGACCATGAGGGCCTTTGTCTGCCAAGACAAGGAGTCAGACTTTCTTCCGAGGGCCTGAGGAGCCCTCAAAGCGTTCTAAGCAAAGAGAAGAGTAAAGTAGGCAATCTGGGGTCCCGGAGGCCCTAGAGCGTCCTCCAGGCAGGGGCATAATGGGGCCTGGGCTCGGGAGAGGGTTCCAGCTGGAGAAGAAGATACTAGCACCTGGGCATCCACCATGGGCATCGACGGGATTGCCAGGAAGCACGAGGGAGTGGGGCAAGGGGTAGGGGCAGGATTCTGGGGCACAAGAGGGTGACTGAGAAGGAGCAGGTGAAGAGGAGATGGAAACCAGACACTAGGCTGCAGGGGGCCATCGGGAGCTCGGAGGGGCTGTGGCCGCAGAGTTGGGTGCGGAGGAGGGGCCAGCCTTGAAGAGCTGGGAGGGAGGGTGGCCACAGCACTGAAGCAGTGGAGGCCGAGGAGGCAGACAGTTCCGCTGTGGAGAGAAGAGAGGCAGCTAGCAGGGCCGCAAGGTTGCGTGTTTGGCTCAGAGTTGGGTCTAGACAGAGCCTGGGGGCCTCTCCAGGGCCAATGGGGAGGGGGGCGCAGAGAGGGGACACCTGGGGTCCTGTCTTCACAGCGTGGGCTCTGAGTAGAGCTACTAGATAAAATGCAAGACTCTCAGTTAAATTTGAATTTCAGAGAAACAATATTCACAATATTTTGGACATACTTATACTAAAAAATTATCCATCGTTCTCTGAAACTCAAATTTAACCGGGTGTTCCAGCTCTGAGCTGCAGCCAAGACCCCCTCAGATGCTCTGCACACTGACCTGGGTTGAGTGCTAGCTCAGCATCAAATTCACTGCACGACCTTGACTCAGTCTTGCCCCTGGGCCTCTGTTTCCTCGTCCTCATCCGCGAGACGACCTTGGAGGATATGAGGTCTCCCACTCAGCTGCTTTTGGCATCCAGACAGGGCCCGGGAGATGCCTTGTGAAGGCAGCAGCAGACTCTTAAGTCAAAAATGAATTTGGTTGAAATGATAAGTCAGTTGAAAAGGAATTGGTAATATGAGTGTACTACAGAGCAATTTTTGCAAACGTTGATGTGTCTTTAGGCATTTAGACCCTCTTTCAGAAATTGTTCAGTTTTCTTATTCTAATTTTGCCTGCGATACGCTATTTTTGCTAGAGAAAGATGGGAAATAACCCAGCGCTCGTCAGCCTCCATTTCTCACTTGCAGCACTAAAAATCTTACCTGCGAACTGGTGAGTGGGGACATTAACATGCAACCTAACCAAATATATAAATATCATGAACACATAGCCAAACAAGGCAGGCAGATGTAATTGTCTATCATTGCAGTGGACATTTTTTTTTAATAGAAAAAAATTAAAAACCTCAGATCCTGGGGCCGGCCCAGTGGCATAGCAGTTAAGTTTGCATGTTCCGCTTCGGTGGCCTGGGGTTCACCGGTTCGGATCCCGGTGGACATGGCACCGCTTGGCAAGCCATGCTGTGGTAGGTGTCCCACACATAAAGTGGAGGAAGACGGGCACGGATGTCAGCTCAGGGCCAATCTTCCTCAGCAAAAAGAGAAGTATTGGTGGCAGATATTGTTAGCTCAGGGCTAATTTTCCTCAAAAATAAATAAATAAATAAATCTCAGATCCTTTTCTTTTATTCTTTCATTACCTAAAATACAAGCAAAGCTTAAAAGACCCATTTTCCCTCCTTGACAACTACCGCTAACATTTGGAAGGGTTCTTTCTAATCTTATTTCTTTGTGTATAGTCATATACATCTCCTCCCGACTTTCTCAACAATAAGTGGAATGAAACTTATTTAAAGTTTTATAAAGTACTTTTTTCACCCAAACATTTGTTGAGAACATCTTTCCATGCCAATAGGTTCACCTCTACATCCTGTATGTGGCTGTACAGCACCAGACTGTCTCCGATTTTAAATGGACTCTTCTCCATTACGAACAGCATGGAACAGACACAATTGGCTGAAACCCGCTCAGGAGTAAAAATACAAATAGAAGTTTTTAAAGATCAGGATGAAGAAAGAAAAATGCCCTAAGATGTTACAGCTTCTCTCAATTTTCCCCCAGATGCCCCCCAAAGTGTTAATGTGTAAATAACTAATCATTTCAGCTAATTATTTATTTCAACCAACCAATTTATGTCAACTGTTTGATTAACTTATCACATAAACTGCTTTCAATCAAATTGTTTCACACTTGGGGTCTTTCAGACCGTTTTGAGTCCTGGAATCCTTTGTATAACTCAGGAGTCCGTGGGGTCAATCTGTAAGAAAGGAGCACAAGGGAGGAGTGGCTGTGGCGAAGGGGCAGAGATGGGAGTGGAGCAGGGCAGTCCCTGGAGGAATCACCTGAAACCATGAAGATTCTCAGACTGCTCAAGAAAGAAAAGACCCTCAAGCGTCACGCAGGTGAGTGTCCCCTTCCCAACTCATTTTGCAGGTAGGGAAGCTGAGATTCAGAGCAAGGCAGCAACTTGCTCAAGATCACCCAGCACATCCAGATCAGGTCTCCGTCCTGGGCCCCAGGAGACCAGAGGCCCCCAGCTAAGAGAACCGGGGGCTGGGCGGCCAGGCTGGGGAGGGGCGGGGTCACAGGCGGGCTCCAGGATGGTCTTTAACTGGACACTCTCCAATGACCAGACCCCCTGCCCCCAGCCCAGCCTCTCACCTTCCTCAGAGTCCTCTGTGGGCCCCCAGGCAGAGTGGACAGAGACTGGGGCAGACACAGTCAGGAGGCACAACACTTGCCCAAAGGCAAACATCGTGTCAGTCAAGGAACCAGAATTCAAGCCCGGGCCTGCTCGACTCTACAGCCCACATCAGGCTGCCTAATTTGGCACGAGAAACCAGGCATACAGCTCAGACCTGTCACTTTCTAGTTTGAGCAGGAGCTATCAGAGAAGGCTTCTTGGAGGAGGGGCAGTCTCATTGACAGAAGCTGAGAGATGACACTGAGGGAATTTGCACTTGTGAGAAGCATTTATGTCTTTGTATATGAATACGTGTATGTGGGAATGGGCAGGTGTGTGTGCACGTGCGTCTCTGTGTCCGGCCCTGCCTGTGAAAACCTCTCTGTGGGTGCTCATACATACGAACTGACACACACACACATGAGTCATGTGCACATGAGCATGCGCCCATTCCTCTGGGTTAATATTTTCCTGCCTGCGTCAGCACGGTCCCAGTCAGCCGGCAGCTCACTGCAGGAACGTGCCCTATCTGATCCGGTCAGGGACTGCGGGCCCAGAACGGGGGGCTGGGGGTGGGCAGGGAGCCCGTCTCAGCTCCCCAGGGAAGGCTACTCTCTCTCCACTCGCCTGCTCAAGCTGAGCAAGGAGGCAGGCCCAGAGGCCCCAGCTCCTGACACACCTCCCGCTTCCCTCATCTTTGCCCAAATCCTGAGGCCTCTCCGCCCACAGATGTTCCACTGAGGACAAACAGGGAGTAGAGACTCTGAGGAAGGGCTCCCAGGGTGTCCCCCTTCAGCAGGAAAGCAGCTTTGAAAGGACCGGGCTAGCCTGTAGGAAGGAGGCATTTGATTCCCAGCTTTCCAGGAACACAGCGATCGCACTAGGGGCCCGTGCAGAGTGCTGTGTAGGCCGGGACCGCGGCCCAGGCACCCGCGGGCATGGAGCCTCAGCCGGGAAGGCTTGGTGCAACACAGAGACCCCCAGCAGGTTGGGGTCTTCCTGGTTCCCGGGCCTCTCCCAGTGTTGACGGAGGGTCCTCCCACGCCCGCACCGGTCGCTGGGGTGCAGGCTGGGCCAGACTGGGCTGGGCGGGCAGAGACAGTCTCTTTGGCTCTGAGCACAGCCCAAGGCCTAGGGTGAGTCAAACCCAGGTGTCCTGGCTCCTAGCCCGGCTTGAGGATACACGAGTGCATCTCTGTATGGGAGAGACAAGGATGGAGCATGGAGGGAGGATGACGGCCCCAGTGGGTTGTTCCCCACGGGCGCAGACTTTGCGACTTCTCTCCTCCCTCGTACTCCATCCCTGGGCAGCCTCCTCCCCACCCTATGGCCACGTACTGATTTTTATAGCCCTTTGTGGGCCCCTTCCTCCATTAAAAAAAATTAAATAAAAATCATATTTTACGACTGTGTTGGTATAAAGACAAATACATTTAATGTTGCATATTAAAAAAAATTTCTTCAACTTACAAGTTCATTTTTTTCTTATTTTAAAACAAAACATTTTTTGTGGGCCCTTAAGGGCTCTGTGCCTGCCATGTCCAATGGAGAAATCAGCCCTGCATGTCCCATGTCCTCTCCCACCACACAAATGCCCCAGTCCTACGCCAGCCCACACCTCACCCACTGCTCCAGAGCAGATGACCCACCATCCTTCTCTTGTTCTGTCTCTTATACATGTAATGGACACGTCTACACCTGCCCCAACCCAGCCTCGTCTACACTTCCCCCAAATCTGTCCACTTTCCGGGAGCTCACCTCGAGGAACGCCCCGCACTGCCACATCTCTGGAGCGCCCCTCTTTGGCAGCCTCCTGAGGTCCTCTTCATACCCCCATCCCTGCTGCTCCGGCCCCACTTCTGCCCTTTCTCCAGACCCCAAATCTGTCCCATCTCTAGGAGTTTTATCTCGGGTCTCCTAGTCGGCAACCCGTCTCATTCATTCTCCACTGCAACATTCCTAACCCCTAAGTTGTGGGGTCTGCCCCCTGCTTGAAGTCCCCTGAACCTCCCTCGCTGACACACAGGAAAGGCGCAGGCCTTGCCGCCTGGCAGTCCCCAGCACGCTGAGCTGCCCCCGAGCCTTCCCTCCCACCTCAGGCTGAGCGTGCCAGTTCCTCCTAGCTTCCATGGCACCTGTCGGTAGCTCTTCCGACCCTTGAGACAAGGTTTCTTGCCTGCCTGCTCACCAAGGTTATCCAAACAAGCCCCTCATCCTACCTCTCGGGATCCCCAGAACATGGGCACTGGACTGACATCAGCTGAGAGAACGTGAGAACAAATCACTGATCGGAGGAGGTGGTTGACATTGTGACCGATGGAATCACAGGGAGGGAATGAGGACATGTGGGTGAATGAATTTAGAAGAGTCAGTGAGGGTTGCGGGAGAGACCCAAGACAGACTACAGCTTGCTCAGCTCTGGGTGATGGTCTGGGTGCCTCCATTGCCTGTCCCAGGAGGGCATCAGAGCTGATCTCACCATCTGTGCCCCTTCCCGGCTCGGCTGGCTGAGGATGGGTCCAGACGCTGCTGACTGGGGGCACGAGCTCAGTTCTCATCTTCCTGCCCCACTGTAACAGGGCCATGGTCCCTCCTCCACCCATGACTCTCAGCCCTCCTGTTGATGTCCCTCATCCCCAAGACTGGGCATCTTAGGCCAGGTTTGCCAAGACAGAGGGCAGGAAGACTTGACTGGCCACAGAGAGAGTGAATGGAGTTGGAAGTGGTGCCGCCTGTGCCAGGGTAGTCTAACCCAGAGGGCCTCGCCTTCATCTTAGGGACAACACATTATGCTTCAGTCCCAAACAAAGCTTCCCACCAGCTACGTGGATGCCAGAGGAGCTGGGACAGTGCGAGTGGAGTGGGCAGAGATGAGTTCCCAGCCGTCAGACGAGCTCAGGAGATGCCCAACCCCAATACCTGGAGACAGGCTACATATCCCTTTAAAGCATTTTAAAATGAAACTTTCAAGCATGTACAAAAGCAGAATATGAACCCTCATATAATCATCACCCAACAAAATCATCAAACTTTTGGCACTTTAGTTTCATTGGTGTTTTTTAATTTTTTATGAGGTATTTTAAAACAAACTCCAGCCATTATGTCATTTTGCCGCTCCTGCATTCTTCGGTATTCAGCTCGAAAGTATATGAACATTTTCTTACATAATCAACACCACGACTAACAAAATGAACAGTTCCACGAAACTGTCAAGTGCCCACAATTGCATCCAAATGCCTTAATTTGTTGGTTGGTTTGAGTCAGGATCCAAACGAGGTCACACGATACATTGGGTTAAATGCTGTCTTACACAGGGGCACGTCCTCCTTCTGCCTCTTGTTCATGTCACTGACTTGAGTAAATGTGGTTCTATAGGGCATCCGTGTTCTGGACTTGGGTTTGCTTCCCTGTGGTGTCATTTAAGTTGCCGTCCATCCCCTTTATTTCTTAGAATATATAGGAAGTCAGTTCTAATGTTGTGATTTTACTCAGGTTCCGTTTGCTCGAGGAGGGGGAACCTCTGTGGACGGTGCTGTGAGCTTCCGGTTCATCCCGTCCGGAGGCCCATAATGTCTGGTGGCCCCACACTTAGTGACGCTGACCAGTGGGTTCAGAGGGTGGCATCCTCATCCCTCCCTTGTCAAGTTCCCCATCTGCCATCCACTTTCTGGTTTCATCCTCTGATCGCTACCTAAATCAATTTCAAAATCCTTCCACACTAAAGCATTTTAAAGGAGAAGCTCTGAGCAGCAGTTTCTTTCTTTTTTTTTTTTTTTTTGAAGAGTAACCCTGAGCTAACTATTGCCAATCCTCCTCTTTTTGCTGAGGAAGACTGGCCCTGAGCTAACATCCATGCCCATCTTCCTCTACTTTATATGTGGGACGCCTACCGCAGAATGGCTTTTGCCAAGCGGTGCCATGTCCGCACCCAGGATCCGAACCAGTGAATCCTGGACCTCCGAGAAGCGGAACGTGCGAACTTACCCGCACCTCACCGGGCCGGCCCTGAGCAGCAGTTTCTTAACCCACAGGAAAGCAAGGTCTAATAATGGCGGCGTCTCAGGTTCTGAGTTAATCAGAGCAACGAGGGGAGTCAGGATCAGCGAGGCTGCATGAGAAGGATGAAACAGGAGGTGGTGGCAGAAAGGAGCAGCGGAAAACCTGGGGACCTCCTGGCAGGCTGAGTGTGGGGCTGGTTTGGGGTTTGGCTATTCAGGGAGTGCTCCCCCATCCAGGAGGTGAGCTGTGGTTCATAGCTCCGGATTTACAGCCAGGCAGACCCGAGCTTGAATCCCATTCAGCTTCTTAACTGGTGCTGGGTGACTTCGAGCAAGCTATTTAATTGGGTGCCTTTGTCTGGACCATGGAGATCCTAAGCCTTACCTCGCAGGGTTGTTGGGAGGATAGATGGAATTGGTACGGCGGGTGGCACATGCCCGGTGGAGAGTAAACACTGTGTGGTGGAGAGGATGCCTGTTTGAGGAAAGGGACCCTGCACCCCACCTCTCTGCCCTGACTGCCTCTTGCCTGATGCCAGAGCCAAACTACAAGGGCTGGGGATGGAGTTTATTGTGCTCGTCCCACGGATAGCAAGACTTAAGCCCGAGGTCTTCCACCCAGATTTCAAGCTGCTCCAGCTGGGACGTCTGGTCTCCCAGCTTTTCCCACTGCAGCCAGGCCACACAGTTCTCTAGACTTGACTCCCTGGTCACCCTCTCTGGTCTGGGGACCAGACTGCCCTCGGCACCCTGCAATGGCCAGCTCAATCAACGAGCTGCAGGCTCCCCAAGTGGGTGGGGGATCCAGGTGTGGCAGGGCCTTGGGCAGGCAGCCTCCTGGGGATCCCCTGGCCTGCATGACATATTGTGCACAGCAGGTGCATCATAAATGTATCTTGAGAGAACCGAGCTCCCCCTGCCGTAAGTGGGAGAGAAACAGGTTGTCAGAGAGGGCGACCATCCCCGCAGGTGGGATGGGAAGCTTTTGGGACATTCGCGGGAATTCGTGGCTGCAAGACCCTGCGCCCTGGAGCAAGCAGCCGGGGCGGGGCAGGGAGCCAGAGCTCCTCTCTCCTGCTCCTGTTCCAGCCTGTTTACTCCCGCCCGCCTGCCCCCACCCACAACTCTGGCCCCAGGTTAGCCTCTCACTCGCTTCCCTCAGCTGCTGGGGCAACTTAACCTGCAGCTTCGGGGCCCGAGCGCACCCTTCACAGCATCAGGAGACGGGCACCAGCGCTCCCTGCCGGCGGTCTAGCCTGACTCCTTTAACCTGAGCCCGCTGGAGGCACCAACCGAGTCCAGGACTCCCCTCAGGCAACTGGCAGGGCCAGCCTTAGCCCCAGGGTCCTGCTCTGAGCGAGGCACCTGGCTCCATCCAGCCCAGCCCACATGCCTGCATTGTGGCTTCCAGGGTTTCTTTTCCAGGTCACCTGTGCTCCTTGCTTTCGTGATTTGTTGACTTTAGCGTTGTCTTTTTGCTCTGGCTAAGCCTACAGCCCCAGGAGGAAAACTCTGAACCTGGAAAGTGTGGGCCTGAAAGACAGCGCGCACCCCTGGGGGCAGGGACGATGAGAGAGAGGGAGAGCTGTGACGGGGCCCAAGCTGGGCTGGGGTCCCTGCTGTTTGCCCCCGCGGGCGGGCAGGGGGGCAGGGTTGGTGGACAGAGCTTCCCGGCTTCCTGCAGGCAGGTCTCGGCCTGTACCACTCATTTGTTTTGAAGTTCAGCCCCAGAACTCTAACCGCCTCCCTTCCGCGGAGGGTTGAACAGCCCTTGTAGGGCAGAGTGCACGTTCTCGGGAGATTGTTCTCTGCTTTCCACCCCCCCAAGTCCCTCAACTGAGCTGCAGGGGGAGCACCACCAGGCCCTATGTGAAGCGCCCAGGATCAAGCCTGCCTGACTTTGCAGACACCTCAAGGAGAATATGTCTCCCCACAGTCTTGGGAGGTGGCCCGGCGGGGATTATTGCCCCTTCACAGTTTACAGTGGGGAGGTTGAGCCCCAGAGAGGGGAAAAGGATCTCTCCAAAGTCACTAAGAGACAGCTTGGAGGAGAACCCAGGCTTCCTGGCTCCTAGCCCGGGCTCTTTGCCCCACTTCAAGCATCTCTCAGACCATGGAGCATGATGGGAAGGTGGCACCAGGCCCTGGACACTGGGGCAGGGGCCAGCACACCCAGACATGGACATACACTCACACCACATGCCAGTGCTCACAGCGCCACACAAACGAGGGGCATGCACAACCTGGGGCTGACGTGTTCTCCTCATATCCCGGCAGCCCAGACACTGCTCGGACCCTCATGTCCTTCCCAGCTGCAGAGGGGGGAGAGGAAGCTCTGGCTCAGTGCCCACCTGCCACTCGCTGCTCCTGGCCCACCTGTGTGGCTTGGGGGCTGTGCATGCCCTCTCAGGGTTAGGATGCTAGAGCCACCCTGGCCTGCAGCCAGGGGCTTAAGGGATAAGCTCAGGGAAGCCACTGCCGTCACCGTGAGCTTAGAGTGCCCGGCTCCACCAGCTGGGCCAGCCGAGCCCTCCTTGGGTAGGATGAGCTGTCATCAGGGAGCCCTCCTCACCTGCCACCCACCCAGGCCTCCTCATCTGATGGCTCACCAGGATCCGAAGCCGCATCCCGCTGTCAGGGAGACACCTCCACCCATGCATGTGTGCTCTGGGAAGAGCTGTGTGTTTACCCTCTCCACCGCCACCTCATAGTGCATACGCCCTCCACACCTCCGGCCCATATCTTTGCACAGCCCGCATGGGCTGTGTGCCCAGGGACCTCCCGGCCTGTATGCATGGTTGGACATGGGCACACATCTCAGACTCAGGCATGTAACACAGCATGTACCCCATACAGATGAACACACAGGTCCTCCCACCCCCTACCCTTCTGGGACCAGGGCCGTACGAGGGTGAGGGGTGAGTCACCTGCCAACCCATGGGACTTGCTGAGCCAGCAGGATGGGAAGCCCCAAGCTGACAGCCATGGCCTTAGGGGACCAACACCCCGCGTGGGGCGCGCCCTGCCACCAGCCTCCAGCACCCCCAACCCTTATTACTTCCTGCACACACCCTCAGGCAGAACACATGCCAGAAAAGCACCTCTACTCCTTTCATATCTACATGTGAGATATATATATCTGTCACGGTGCCTCAAGGGCCACCATCAAACTCCTGCTGTTAAACACGGATACCCTGGGGACAACCCAGGATGGCGGCAGGACCCATCCTCTATCCTCTCCGCTGTCCAAGCCCTGAGCCTTCTACCCATGCCCTGTCTGTGGGGGCCCTTCCTGTGGCCGTTGAGTCACACCTCTCGCTCTTTCCAGCTTGCGCACAGGTGAGCCAAGGACCCCACCCCGGGCCCAGACAGGCGCTGTCCACTGTTGCCCTCTCCCACCTATGGATTCCTCCTTGGGAGTCTGTCCCTGAGGATGGAGGGGTGTCTACAAACCCAGCAGCCCAGGTGAGAGTATTGTCCACCACGCAGGAAGCTGGGGAAGCCCACCTCCCCTGCTCTTCATGCCCCAGTGTCACTGAATCGAGTCCTGCTGAATCTGAAGAATACCCTCAACCTCCTATCTGCCAGGCATATCTGTAACACACCGTCAACTTGGTGCACGCCCCGAAATTAAGAAACATCGCTCTAAGTCTCGCCATCTTTCTAGTCTGAAAATATAACATGTAGTGGTTAAGAGTGTGGCCTCTCTGGGGTTCAGACTCCTGGGTTCAAATCCCAGCTCTGCTGCTTGCTAGTTATTTATTCTCTCTGTGCCTCAGTTTCTTCATCTGTAAAAAAGTATCTACTCATGTATGTATACTCATGTATGTAATAGTATCTACCTCATGAAGTCGTTGTGAATATTAAATGAGTTAATAGTGCATGGGAAGTACTTAGGAGAGAGCCCGGCCTATAGTAACGTGCTAAGAGTTTGCCACTATTATCCTCCCTCCTTCCACTAATTCAGCACCTTATAATCTGTCCCTAACAATCTAGTCTTCACTCAGTTGTCAACGTGATCTAAACACAACTCTGATGGGGCCTCTCCTGTACTCGAAATCCTTCTGTGGCTCCCCACAGCCCTCAGGATGATGTCTGGCTCCCCAGCCCTGCTCACAAGGCCACTCACATCTGTCCCAGGGCTCCAGCTTCACCATCTCCCCTCTCACTTTGCCTTGAACACCCGGACTCCCCTGGACCCTTTCTGTTCCAGGATGTGCTGGTAAATGCCTAACAACTGGCTCTCCAGGAAAAAAACGTGCATCGATTACGTACACAAGTTTATTATACATTTTATTGGTATGAAACTGTAAAATAGCACACAATTTACAAATAATACTAAAATATGCAGTGCTCTTTCTTGTGAATTCTGCAGCGCCAATTGCTCTCTAGAATGCTTTCTTTGGTTTTTGCCAGCCCTGACATCTGGAGCCAAGGTGTGGTTACAATTCATCCAGGATTTGAGAAAATCAGACCGGGAACAAATGGTTGATTACTGTCAGATTCTGCAAAAAGTCATCCCATCTCTGACTCCCCAGTGTAGTTTTGACATAAACGTTGGTTGATATTTTCATTTACAATAAAGAGTGAGACAAAAGGAGAAGAGTGAAGCGCATGGTGAAACTTCGGTCATCTGCCAACGATCTAAACCACCTCGTTTGCCAAGTTGGATGATAGTTTTCCAATGTTGGAAGACTGTTCCTCAAGCTTCTGTGCCGTTCACAGTGTGACAGCACAGACGTGACGAACTTTTAAGTTTAACCTGCATTATTAACATTTTCTCCATCACTTTCTTTGGTTTTTTTTTTTTTTTGAGGAAGATTAGCCCTGAGCTAACATCCGCCACCAATCCTCCTCTTTTTGCTGAGGAAGACTGGCCCTGAGCTAACATCCGTGCCCATCTTCCTCTACTTTATATGTGGGACGCCTGCCATAGCATGGCTTGATGAGTGGTTCCGTGTCCGCACCCGGGATCCGAACCCTCGAACCCTGGGCCACTGAAACGGAATGTGCGAACCCAACCGCTGAGCCGCCAGGCTGGCCCTCTCCATCCCTTTCTTAAGTCTGGACCAGGGCTCACTCAACTGCTTTGTAAAGGGTCAAATAGTGAATATTTTAGGCGTTTGCAGGGCACACAGTCTCTGTTCAGCTACTCAGCTCGGCCACGGTAGCAGGAAAGCAGCCACAGACAATATGCAAACACAGGAACGTGGCTGTGTTCCAGGGCAACTTTATTCGTGGACACTGAAATTTGAATTTCATATAATTTCCATGTGTCACAAAATATTCTTCTTATGATTTTTTTTCCAAACTATTAAAAAATATAAAAACCATTCTTAGCTCACAGGCTGGATTTGTCCTGTCGGCTCTAGTCTGTCAACCCCTGATCCGTGCAATCAACAAAGGGATCAGGGGCCAGCCCCGTGGCCTAGTGGCTAAGTCCAACACACTCTGCTTTGGCAGCCCAGGTTTGGTTCCCGGGTGTGGACCTACACTACTAGTTGGCAGCCATGCTGTGCTGGTGAGACACACAAAATAGAGGAAGGTTGGCAATGGATAGTTAGTTCACAGCAAATCTTCCTCAAGCAAAAAAATGATCAATTAAGCCCTGATTCGTAGTGTTAGTCAATTTTAGCCATGCACATCCTGCCACTGTGGCTGATTTCAAACCACCAACAGGAAGTCGCCGAACAAGGAGTTGGGAAGAGATGAGCAACGGCACAGCATTATGTTGTTTCTCCACCTTAAAGATTCAATAAATGTCAATCACCTCAAGAGCACAGATAATAGTTTAATGTAATAACAATTAGGAAGTGATGAGTTTAATTATTTATTACCTTTGTTTTAAAAATAATTTGGAGGGGCCAGCCTGGTGGTGTACTGGTTAAGTTCGCATGCTCTGCTTCAGCAGCCCAGGGTTTGCCAGTCTGGATCCTGTGTGTGTGTGGACCTAGCACTGCTCGTCAAGCCATGGTGTGGTGGCATCCCACATAAAACAGAGGAAGACTGGCACAGATGTTAGCTCAGGAACCATCTTCTCCCCCCCGACCCCCAAAAAGAAGGAAAATGTCTGGCAGGTGGAACTCACCCGATAAATATTTGTGGAAAATTGTGAGGACATAGGGAGGGACCCTGGGGCCAAGAGGCAGGATTAGGGAAAGTGGGGCTCGGAGAAAAGGGTCAGAATGTTCCCTAGTTATCATGGGAGCCTGCAGGTGGGGTGTCTGATCAGGCTACTTGCAGCCGGCAGCACCACTCCACCCCCAAAAGGCCCAGGCCTCCCCTCTCCACCCCACTCAGCCCAAATTTCTGCCACGTTGTCTCTTAGCTTCCCAGGACTCAGAAGGAACTCATAAGGGAGACTCCCTGGTCTTCAGTGACCATGTCAGGGGGCACTCTGTCTTTGGCAGGCAAGGATCAAGGAGAGTCTCCCCATTTCACAGAGGAACAACTGAGGTCCAGGGCCAGCAGGTGCCTGTCCCAAGCCTTAGATGTCCCAGGGCTTCATCTTCAGCTGCCAAATCCCCAAAGCCTGGCCGAGGGCTACAGGCTACTTTGTCCCCCAGGTCATGCTGTCCGTCCCCCCTCCCTTCAAACAAGACAGCCTTCTCTCCCACGGACGGGATGGGTGGTATGGCTTTTCCCCTCCCTCCTCGGAAGCAGCCCAAATAAAGAGGCACCTCATCCTCCTTGATCCATCAACGCCTGCTCCTCCTGTTGTCTAACCTGAATCCCTCTTGCTTTCATGACACCGCCTTTTCTTCCCAGAAAGGGACCTTGGCTCCTGCCCTAGAAGTGACCTCACCAAGGGGCTGTTCTCCACCCCCCAGCCCCGTGGCAGAGCCAGGATCTAGCCCAGCCCAGCGTCTGGCTCTGTAGTTCCTGAAGGCTGTCACCAAGCAAGGACAGCCAGCCTGCTGGAGCCACCTCTCCCATCCTTGACCTTTGCATGGGATCCACCCACATCTACCCACTCCAAGACACATATACACACACCCCATCCTGGGGCCCAGGCTCCACCGTCTACCTGTCCAGACTCGCCTTCTGTCCTACTGGCTGACACACCCAACTCAGCCGGTCCCCTGTGGTAGAATGTCTCACTCAGGTCGGAGAGAGGAGTGAGGAGAGGGAGCCTGAGGGGGCAACTTCTCATCATGCCCATGACCGACATCCCTTCTCCAGCTTGGGAAGTTCCATGAAGGACCCCAGGGCACAGGCCACCAAATGCCCAAGTTTTATGGGTGGGCAAAGGGAGGCCCCTAGAGAGACTTGAGTGTGGCCCTGAGAGATAGCCCAGGGCCTCAGGGCTTAGTGGCAGGGACCAGACAAAATCCTGGGCTGGATCCTCTGCGTGGGCTCCCATCCTCACACAGGAGGGCCCCCTTGTCACAGACAGCCACAAGCACGGAGACTCAGAGGGTCCCCCTGAGGAAGCTGGGGGTGCAGAGGAGTCCCAGGCGGGTCCCAGGCAGGTCCCAGCTCTGACAGACGACAACCTCGCCCTGCAGAGTTTTGAGAGGTTGGACGCCTCTGAAATCACTCCCAGCTCAGTGCTGAGGAGAGGAGAGCAGACCAGCTCACCCAGTAATCAGGGCTCCTTACTGGTGACATACTAAATGGGGGTGGGAGTGGGAGCAGTCCTCCCTGGGGAGAGGCAATAGGGGCACGTTGTGGGCAGAGAACTTAGAAATGATAAAACTGACGAAAAGTCGGTCTGCTTCTTGTTATCACTATCAGCATCAATTCTAGACAGTGTCAGTAATAGATGGCTTCTCCCAGATGGCATGGGCCACTCCCACGCCCCCACGTGGTGCACCACTGTTCCTAACTACGTGTTCACCCCCAATCTCCTACCTATCAAAGCCACGTCATTTCTTAGATCATAAGACAATTTCACCTCCTTTGGAGAATGTATTGATCCTTTTAAGACGTCTTTGTCTGAATGTCTACTTCTGAGCACCTTAGGAAGTATTAATCAGTTCCTACAAGGATATTCATCTATTCACTACTCATGCATCCATTCATTCCACAGCCGTGGAAGCCCTACTAAGCGCTGGGTGCTGACGTGCCGTGGAGAGCCAGCGCTGGGGTGCTCACAAAGTGCGTAGGGAAGCTGGCGAGGAAACCAGAAGTTTCAATGGAGATATTCGAGATGATAAGCACAGGGGCCTGTGGGAGTTCAAAAGAGAGGCACGAAGCTTGGAGGTATGTGCATCAGGGAAGTCTTCCTGGAGGAAGGGACATCCACCTTAACAGTTGAGAGGTGAGGAGTTAGCCAGGCAAACGGGTGTGGGACAGAAAGGACGGTTTCCCCTGGAGAAGAGACAACTCCTGTGAATGCCCAGAGGGAGCCTGGGAAATGCCAACAGCAAGATTCGGTGCAGCTGGAGGTGAGTGGGAGGGCAGTGAAGACAGGAGGTCAGCCCTGACCAGACCATGAGCTCTCTTGTGTGCGCTCCTAACAGTGACAGGGAGCCCCGGAAGGGTTCTTGACAGGAGAGTGGCAGGGGCAGATGAACGCACGAGACAGCTCGGCGTGGCTGTAGCTCTGAAGGCACGAGTTCGGGGTGGGAAGAACAAGAGAGGAGCGGAGAAACTGGTTAGGAGGCAGCTGCATAATGAAGGGAAAAGATGGTGGTGGCTGGAACAGACATAGCAGCGAGGGATGGGAGAAGGGGTTGGGCTGGAGCGCATGCAGGGAGATGACTGACTCTGGAGGCGCAGGAGTGGGAAGCGTGGGTGACTCCTGGGTTTCCGGCTGGGGTGGTACCCTCTCTGAGATGAGAACAGTGGAGAAGGAGGAGGCCAAGTGCATAATCAGGCCTTATCTTCATATTAATGATAAGACTTTTTCAAATTCACGTCACTCCTTTTTTTTCATGGAAGATTAGCCCTGAGCTAAAATCTGCTGCCAATCCTCCTCTTTTTGCTAAGGAAGACAGGCCCTGAGCTAACATCCGTGCCCATCTTCCTCTATTTTATATGTGGGACGCCTGCCACAGCATGGCTTAGCCAAGCTGTGCCGTGTCTGCACCCAGGATCCGAACTAGTGAACCCCAGGCTGCCGAAGCGGAACGCGGGAACTTTGCTCTGCGACCTGGCCGGCCCCTCACGTCACTCCTTAAATGTGCCGTCACGTGTGCAGGGGTTTTTGGTTTTGCAGATCAAGGCGGCCCCCCAAACACTCTTTCTGTATCAAGAGGGGCAACTCTAAAGAATTGAAGTGAGGGCTGCCCCAGCGGTGTAGTGGTTAAGTTTGAAACATTCCACTTCAGCGGCCCGGGGTTCCCAGGTTCAGATCCTGGTCCTGGACATACACCTCTCACCGAGCCATGCTGTGGCAGCAACCCATGTGTAAAGTAGACATAGATTGGTGGCAACCTACACATAAACTAGAGGAAGATTGGCACAGATGTTAGCTCAGGGCGAATCTTCCTCAGCAAAAAAGAAAAGAATTGAAGTGAAAATTAGTGACAGATGCAGCAAAAAAAAGCTCCTTTAATTAACTCCATCACACTTTACTGAGCCCTTTTCATTCAGACCTGGTGCTGGGAGATAGACAAGCAGCCTGGGCTCATAGAATTTACAGTCTAGTAAATCAAAAAGTAGTCTAGGATTATAAAACACTGACTCTTTCACACAAAATATTATTTGTGCTTTGTTGTTGTTGTTATACAAATATGTAGCTTTTATTATAAAAACCTTAATGCCTGTCAAAGAATATGTGAAAACTACAAGAAATAAAAATAAATTGCTCACAATTCATAAACAACACAATGCCTATTAATCCTTTCACTTCTTTTCATCCTTTAATCTTTCTGAGAATTCTGTTGACATAATTGAGCATCATTCTGTATAAGCCTATTTGTATAATGTCCTTTTCACTAATGCCATGACTATAGAATAATTATCAACTCTTCAGAACCATGATTTTCATAACTAAGAGACAAACTATACTTTATTTAATCTACCCTGTATCATTGTTATTTAGCTTGTTTCCAACTTTTAAATTCCATATCTTTTTTCAGTTGTAAACATACATTTGTATTTCAATGTTTCAATGTTGTAAACAACATTGCAATGAAGATCTTTGGGCAAAGGCTTTGTCTACATCTCCAATTATTTCCTCAAGGATAAATTCCCAGAAATAAAATAACTAGGACAAAGAATATAAGAAATATCCAGGGGCCGGCCCGGTGGCGCAGCAGTTAAGTTCACACATTCTACTTCTCGGCGGCCCAGGGTTCGCTGGTTTGGATCCCAGGTGCGGACATGGCACCGTGTGACAAGCCATGCTGTGTTAGGCATCCCACATATAAAATAGAGGAAGATGGGCATGGATGTTAGCTCAGGGCCAGTCTTCCTCAGCAAAAACAGGAGGAGTGACGGCAGATGTTAGCTCAGGGCTAATCTTCCTCAAAAAAAAAAAGAAAGAAAGAAATATCCAGGTTTATTTTAATCCTTTATCTATATCCCTCTTAAAACCCTCAGTTTTACAGTGCGAGGTAAAGCTCGAGTTTTTGCTTTCTAGAGATTAGAAGAAGGGATCTTCTTCGGTACCCTCTCCCCTCTCACGCTTGGCCCTCAGCTTCTTCTACTTCCCTTGAAGAGCAGAAGGATGAACTCAAGAGGCGATGTTACGAGCTGCGACTCTCCCTGCCCTAATTACTGAAAGTGTTTTTCCTTGTTCTGTGAGTAACTGACTTTCTGTGTCCTCATTTTTTGATGAGTAATTGAAAATGTGCTCCTCTGCTTGAACTTTGTCAGAAATGCTGTGCCAGATCCGTTAAAAAGCCCATGAAATGCTCAAAAGTAAATAAAATAAGAAGGGACACCAAAAATACGACAGGGAATGAACAAGTTCATATGTGTACAGCACTGACACAGTGCCTGGCACTGAGTGCTCAATAAGTAGGATTGATTCACTCAACAGACGTTTACTGAGCCCCTACCAGAAGCCAGGCACCATGCTAGGCTCTGAGGGCCTGGCTGTGACAGAGACAGACACAGTTACTGCCCTCCCAGAGCATCCTGTCTGGTGGGCAAGATGGCCTTCAACCCGTGGTCACGCGAATGAGTGGTTGGTCATGAGGGTTAAGTGTTGAGGTCCTGGGGGGCTCTGAGAGTGTGTCATAAGAGGATAGGTGGTCTGAGGGGACATCGGGGAATTCTAGAAAGGGAATAATAGTGAACTTATTTAATAGAGATATTGGTCCAGGCTGGGTGGAAGCAACTGCCAGACGTCATAGGGACAAGCAGAGAAGATTCAGGGCTTCCTGGCAAGGGCCTCCACCCAGTACTCTTTCAATACCCTGCGAAATAGTGCCTGGCCTCAGGATCCAGCCAACGTAGGCATGACAGAAGCCTCCCTGGCCAGGGCAATGCCAGGTCAGGAATTCCAGTTCAGAATCCCAGAGGATGCCAGAGGCTGGAAAGGCAGGGGCAAAGGCTCAGAGGTGGGCACACGTTGAGAACGTCTACACCAGAGGGGAGAGCCCACTTCCGGCCCTGGATGAGGATGTGGGTCATAGTGACGTGGAGGAGGCAGAGATGGGCAGTGCTGGTGAACTCACAGAGGGGATGGGGAAAGGAGATGACATCCGGAGGCGACAGGGACTGGGGTACGTGGTGACAGTCAAGGTGACAGGGGAGATGGGTATGGAACTAGCTAGTGACAGGGTTGGGGCTGGGACAGGGATGGTGACAATGCTGGAGAAGGTAACGTGGTGATATGACTTGGGTCAAGTGACACATGTTTAAGAGAGGAGCAGTTGTTGTGATGCCAGGATGACGGTGAGGGTGACAAGTGAGTGACAAGGTCAGAGATGAGCAGTGATAATGAAGGTGATCTAGGAGTGACAAGAAACGTGGGTGGTGATGATATCTGTGCTGATGGCAAACTAGAGACACCCACCCTGCCCTCTCCCCTGGGCCTGTTTCAACACTGATGTTTCCTAGGATGCAGGTCCCATGACTCACTACCATGCATCAGCCAGGTCCCAGATAAGATCGCCAGGTACAGCCAGTGCCAGGGGGGCTGGCTGGCTGCCTCTCCTGGCTGTGCCCAGGCCCATCAAGGGACCCAGGCACGAAGCCTCAGTTTCCTCTCTGCCTCCTCCCTCCTGGCTCCACGTCCACCCCAATCTGAGGTCCACCAAGGGCCCTTAACCTCCCTCTCCTTGCTGAACACAACCATCCTAGGTTTGTCTATTCCACCAGCTTCTTCCACGGCTGACCTCATTAGCAATTTCTGGGCAGTCTAATGCTTTGTCACAACCATTCCCTGGCAGGAGAGAGAAAAGAAGGTGGGCCTCACGGGGGTGAGGGGACTCTGAATAATCCCATCCATTCATCCCACAGATATTTATTGAGCCCCTTGCAACATCCTAGGGGCTGGCTTTTACTTCCAGACGCATGTCTCCCTGTCTCCAGGAAGCTCCGTCTGGGGGACAGACACGTAAATGGCAGGCGCCATGGGGAAAGAGTGCTATTCCCTTGTAATAGAGGGGCGAGCTGCCTTTTAAACCTGAAGAGAGAGGGTCCCATCAAGGATGTCTCGGGACCCATGCTAGGGACCCTTCCACCTTTCCCTAGGCTCAACGCTTTACAGAAAACTTTAGAGTATGGTGAGCAATCAGGAGGGAGCAAGTGAGGAGGGGAGACGAGAGGGAAAGAGCAGCAGCAATGTGGCCAGAGGTTAGGCTGCAAAATAGGATGGAGAAAGGTGCCAGTGGGAAGTGGCCACTGTGCAGAAGCCAGAATGACCTGCAAGGGCGGGGATGTCTGATATTCAGCTTGAACAGGTTGGGTTTCAAAGGAAACTCCCTCTATCTCCCCTAGCATTCAGCAGTTTGTGATCAACATGAAGACCTGCCATGGAAAGGGGATTGCTTGCCCTTTTTCTTTTTTCTTTCTTTCTTTCTCTCTCCCTCTCTTTCTCTCTCTCCTTTCTTTCCTTCCTTGCTTCTATCATCTGAATCTAAGACTGATAGGAACCCCAGAAGAGGAAGTTAAGGATCAAATCATCTCATGCAACACCGCTGTGGTCCTGAGGGGGAAACTGAGGCAGGCTTGTGAAACTTGTTCTGGGTCTCAGAGTAACCTGGAGCTCTTGACACCTGGGCCTCTTGCCACACCACCCTGATCTGTACACTGTGTATCTACCTGGTCTCCATCTAAGGCAGCTTCTGGCCCCGGCTGACCCCTCCCTGCCTCCCTAGCTTGATGATGGACAAGCTTACAAGGGCCACTAAGCAAGAGCCCTAGGAGGCTTTAGTTTCCCAGATCCTCCGTGACCCAGATTCTGCCTGACCTGTCCCCCGTCCCCGCCGCCCTTCCTAAGCTGCATCCACACTGAACTCCCTCCAGCTTTCCCAGGGCACCTGATCTCCTGCCGCCAGGCCTTTGCACACGCTGTTACCTGGAGCACCCCACCTGGCTAGTTCTTTCTCATCTCTCAGGTTTCAATATAGAGATTCAGGGCTGGCTTTATAGGCAAGTGATCAGAACCTTAAAAGAGCCCCACTCTTGCTTTAATACTGTTGCTATCTTGAAATTCTAAATAATTTTTGAATAAGAGGCCTGCATTTTCATTTTTCACTGGGCCCTACAAATTATGTAGCCAGTCTCGTAGAGGTATTTTGTTCTGGTAAAATGTCCTAATTCCCGGTCCCCTTTGCTTGCTTGCATTTGTAGTCTCCTCCAGTAATTAGACTTTAACTTCCAAACTTTAAGTTTATAGTTGGAAGCAATGAAATAATCAAAATAAACTTATCTTAAAAAAAAAAAAATCCTAAGGCCAGTCCCGTGGCTGAGTGGTTAAGTTCACGTGCTCCGCTTCGGTGGCCCAGGGTTTCGCTGTTTTGGATCCTGGGCACGGACATGGCAGCACTCGTCAGGCCGTGCTGAAGCATCATCCCACTTGCCTCAACTAGAAGGACCCACAACTAAAATATACAACTATGTACTGGGGGGATTTGGGGAGAAAAAGAAGAAAAAAGAAAAAAGATTGGCAAGAGTTGTTAGCTCAGGTGCCAATCAAAAATAAAAAATAAAAAAACCCTTCCCATCTGACAAATGGCAGGAGCCATTTGGTAAGCTCTGCTTTCTCATTTCCTAATAGCCCTCTTTCCATTTGGGAATCTATTTTGTTCAGATGGAGCTGACATCTCTCTCTGGGCCAGAGGTGGAACGTGTGACATAGGCTAATCCAATGGTGTCAGGCCATCCTCATACTCAGGGCTGGGCATGTGACCAAGCTGGTCCAATCAAAGTGCACCTCTGGGCATTTGCTGGCCCTGCTGTGATGAAGATGCTCCCTCTTCCCTACTAGATATTAACAAGAAGCATGTAGCCTGGAGATACTGCCCAGGGTCTTGGAACCACAAGAGGATCCAAGCTTAGGATGAGGCTGACACCATGGAAGGAAGAGAGGAAAAACAGAAAGGGCATGGGTGCTGGATCAAGCCTCACCTGAAGTTTTCCTCTGATTTTTCAGTTATGTGAGCCAATGAATTACTGTTGCTGCCCAAGCCACTTTGAGTCAGATTTCCTCTTTTTTGCATCCAGATGCTTCATGCCTGATATTGTATATATCTTGCTCATTATAATATCCCTGGTACCTACCACAACCTGGCATAAAAAGAGCCTCAATAAATATTTGATGAAATAATAAACAAATAAATGAATTAAACTCAAGCAAGACCAGACGCACTACTTTACACGAGACGCTTCCAGGAGGCTTTCTGCAGACTTTCTGCTGGTCTCCTCCATGCTGCCTACCTCAAGGGACCCCCACTCGTTCCCCCTTTTCCTGGCTAGGACTCAAATCCCTGGGACAGCCCAGAGCTTAGTCACTTTCTGTCCGTCCCCAGGCAGCTGGGCCCACTGTGGCTTCTCTCTACAGTTGGGAGTCCCTGGCCTTAGAAGCTGTACCCTGAGACGGGGGACCCAGGCCTGGACTGGCCACTGCCTTCCCCGTGCCTTCGTGCAAGTCACCTGTATTTGAGACTCAGCCCCCTGCTCTGTAGAGTGGCAGTGAGGTTGTGCACCCTTTGACTGCAGAGGCGGAGACGGCCCTGGGATTAGAAACTTCTGTGAGACAGACAGGCAGTTCGGCCAGCTGGAAATGGGGAGTTTGAGTCAATCCCGCCATTCCCTCATTCAGCAAATATTTGTCGGCAGCCCAGACACTGGGACTCACGGTGACATTCTTTAAACCTCCTGCTTCTTGACTCTGTGCTCTGAAAATCCGGCTTGTGACCTCAAAACCTAAAGGCTTCCCAACCCCGCGTCCTGACCCCTGTGACCCCCATTTCTTTATCCCTCTCTTTGCGCTCACCCCACACACACTTCCAGCCCGACGGACTCATTGCACAGACGGGTGGCTTCTGGCGACCCGCCAGCAGGAGTGAATTCCACTGTGAGTGCTGAGTGTGTATTCAAGTGCGAGTGCACCTAAGACGTGTAGACATGTTTAAGCGTGCATGACTGTGAGAGTGTGTGAGCGTAAGGACATGGACTGTAGGTGTGTGCGCCAGAGTGTGAATGTGGAAGTTCCTGAGTGCACGTGAGTCTATCTGAGCGTGAGTATCTGAGTGTGTCAATGTCAGAGTGAGTGTGCATGTGTGAGTATAGGTGGGTTGAGCATGGAGTGAATGAGTGTGTCACTGAGTGAGTGAGTGAGAGTGTAGGCATGCTTGTGGGAGCATGCACACCCCTCTGTCCTTTACCAGTCACAGCAGACACACCCTTATGTGCGAGTGGGCACACATGCACCTCCAGGGACTGAAGGTGGCTCGAGCTATAGACCCTCAGTCCGATAAAGGCAAGACTTCGTCCGCAGGCCAGGGTCCCTCTCCCCTCTCCACCCCTGATGTGGAACAGGGGATCCCTCAGCTAAAGACAGGAAAGAGCTCCGTCAGACGGGGGCCTGCAGCCAGCCTCCCCACTCAGGCGACGCCACCTGCTCCCCTCCCTCGGCCTGTTTCCGGCCAGGCCCTGGCAGTGACCCTGAGAGGAGAGGCAAAGGATGAGGGTGGTGGGCAGGACATTCCAGAGGCCTCCTCGGCTATAGGGGCATCTCCATGGAGACGAGTGGTGGACCATGTCCAGATGATTATCGGGGCTCCTACAGTGCTCTCCTCCTCTCCCAGCCTCTCCCTTCCAGGCCTCCTTGGCTCTGAGTGCAGTGAGGAGCCTGGCAAGAGCCCGTCACTCCTTGCAGAGGCTTCCAGAAAAAAGGTGGAGGCTAGAGGACGGAGGGAGTATCCAAAACAACTGCGCAGAGCAGGAGATGGGAGCAGCTGGTCGAGGTGACTGAGTCTGGTTTAAGGCTTCATCCCCAGAGCGCGCCAGAGACAGGACGGTCTCGCCCATGCTTCTCCACACATCATATCCCACCCTGACCCGAGGGTGTGACCAGGCGTCAAGGGAGTGGCCCCGAGAGGGGTCAGCTTAGTCAGTGTTCAGCCCACTCATAACCTCCTCCTGCTGGCAACCTTGGCTGTCCCTTAAGACCCCCCCATCAGTGCCCCCCAGGCCTCCCGTGCTTTGGCCACATGCAGGGATGGCAGGGGGGCGGGACACAGACCCTCTTCCTGCTCCCGAAGCTGCTGGAGCTCCCAGTACGTTGGTGAGAGCTGGAAAAGGCCCCCAGAGTCACAGGAATTGTCCTGGTTTCTGCCCCGTTCTTGAGGAGCTGAAGCAGGATGGCAGTGAGACCTGAGGAAGGACTTCCTGATAAGGCTGTGAAACAAGAGTAGGAAACGCAGATTGGGATGTTGCTCCTGCCTTCAACCTCCCCAGGATTGACTCTCTCCCCTGACCCCACATATACTCCCCTCTGAACCCCTGATTCATCCCCACTGCCACTCTCAACCCCTACCAGAGCTCTGGAGCCCCACAAAAGGGGGGCACCCACCTCTCCCTTTCTCAGGAGCTCGAGCTCCCTAGAGGAGAGCCTGGGTGGGAAAGGAGCCGTGGCCCCCGTCTTCCTGGGAGAGCTGGCTCCACTCGAGCTGGAGGGACAAGGCTGGACTCCCAGGCTCACCAAGGGCCCACGGAGGCTCCAAGCAGCCTGCAGACTGAGGGGGAGGCCTTGGGGAGCGAGGTGTCTGACTCCAAGCCTGGCTTCCCACTTTCCCTCCCCACAGGATCCAGGGAGCTCCCAAGGAAGCATGACAGTATTAGTAATAAGAATGTTTTTCTTCTTTTTCTACATTCTAGAGCACTTACTGCTACAGCTGGCATTATTCTGCCCAGATGTTAACTCATTTAATCCTCACCTTGTGCAACCTGATGAGGTCAGTACTATTTCTGCCCTGCTCCTTTTTTTTTTTTTTTTTTTTGCTGCGGAAGATTCACCCTGAACTAACACCCTCTGCCAGTCTTCCTCTTTTTCTATGTGAGCTGCCACCGCAGCATGGCTTCCGTCAGAGCAGTCGTGTAGGTCCGCACCCAGGAACAAAACCTGTGCTACCAAAGTGGAGCACACCAAACTTAGCCACTAGGCCACTGGGGCTAGCCATGCCCCCATTTTACAGATGAAGAAACTGACGAGCAGAGAGGTGGACTCTGTCAGGATCCAGCAGGAACAGTATATCCTGGGATGGAGGGGGTGCTTCACTGAAGAGAGCTTGTTGTTGATAGAGCGGGGGACAGGGTCACAGGCATCAACCAGGGATGGCCCGGGGACTAACAGCAGGCACTCCCTCCCTCCTCAGCCAGAGGAAGAGAGAGGAGAGCAGTGTTGCTAGAATGTGGTGAAGAGGGCTGGCCTTTCTCAGGTGATCTGGACACAGATGTCACAACGTGCTGTCTGGGAGTGGGGCTGAGGGGACCCAGGTTGGGGAGAGGCCAGGATCTAGTCCAGGCTCTGCCGCACTGCTCTGTGACCCTGAGTGGGACGCTGGGCTTCAGGTTCCTCTCTACCACAAAGAGGAGGTGGATGCCACTCCAGGACAGCCAAGGTGCCCAGACCAGACAGAGCCTCTGTCCCCCCTGCCACCCTCCTTCTTACCTCAAATCAACCTGGCACCAAATGCTGAGGCCCAAGTATGGAAACACTGAGTCCCTGAGGAGGCCCCCCCCCAGCTGCTGGGCTGACACACCCATTCCTTTGCCCCCTCAGGGCTCAGAGGTATTCCACGGTGAGCCCCCTTCAGCCCCCTGAGGGCCCCAGTGCCCCAGGCTCTCCTCCCTCTGCACTGCCAGCATTCCATGGCTGTGACACGACTTGGGGACCCCATCCCAGGACCGGCTCCCTCCTGCCAGTGAGGCGGTCAGGGCCTGCCAGGCCAGCACCTGCAGACCCTTCCTTGGGGGATTAAGAGCGTCTCTGGCCTCCTGGGTCTGTGTCCCGGGTGGAGGAGTCCCTCCCCTTCCCACCCCACCCAACTCTACCCCACCTATGCTTCCCCAAGCCTGGGGGCCCCACCCAGGTTTTCAGACAAACAAAATCAAGGGGAAAGAGTTAGCAAGCAGGAGGGAGCTCATTAGCAGGAATTAAGGAGGTGGCCTGCCCTGAGGTAAGACGAGCAGGGCTGGGCTGGGCAGGATGGAGAGTCCCTCCCAGATCCACGCCAAGCTGGGCCGAGGTACACAAGACGGTCTCCCTAGGAGTACACAAAGAAAGAGCCAGACCCAGAATCAGGCCGCCACCGAGCAGCGACACAGAGCCACAGAGACATAACCGGGCATACAGAGAAAGGCAGGCACACCCCGAAACACGGCTGCTCACACTTGCACGTGTGCACACACAAACAGGCGGACACACAAGGGAACAGGATTAAACCAAACAAGTCAGAACTTTAAGGAAACACGCGGGGGTGACCCGGTGGTGCAATGGTTAGGTGTGCACGTTCTGCTTCGGCGGCCCCGGGTTCACTGGTTCGGATCCCGGGGGCAGACATGGCACCGCTTGGCAAGCCATGCTGTGGTAGGCGTCCCACATATAAAGTGGAGGAAGATGGGCATGGATGTTAGCTCAGGGCCAGTCTTCCTCAGCAAAAAGAGGAGGATTGGCAGCAGATGTTAGCTCAGAGGGCTTGGCTCAGGAGGAGGGACCAGATGAGGCCTGGGACCTGTCCACCCTCCCATAGGCCGTTCTCCCTCCAAGTCCACCCTGGAAAATAAATTAAGATACTTTCCTCAAGGAGATGAAGAGGTTTCTTTCTAGAACTTGCTATCAGCCAGAACTGCTGAGAGGAGGCACATCCTGGAAGTGAGTGGGGAGGTGGGATGCTCCCCTCCTGCCCCCAGGGGTCACACGCTGCTGCTTGGCCCTTGTCGCTCCCAGCCCTGCCCTGACTCGCGGCTCCTGGCCCCGCCAGGCTTACCCCTTCTCACGCAGTCTCACCCTCCATCCATGTTCCCTTGGCTGCACACTCCTCTGCCCCGTACACCTGTGCAGTGGCCCCCTTTTGTGTCCCCCCGCTAACCCTCCCCAAAAGCCACCTCAGGTCAGGGCACAGCAAGCCATCACCGCACTCTCCCTCCCCCACCTCAGGAAATTCAGAATCCGTGGGAGAAATCTGAGGCGGAAGAGGATGTTGAATTCAATGACCTTTAAAAAACAGCCTTCAGCATCTCTCCTCCACCACCGCCCCCCCAATTCTGCAGGAAAAATCACGCGGTGACATTTATTGACTATTTACCATCTGCTGGTCACTGTGCCAAGTCCCTGTCATGAATTGTGTTCCATTACCTCCTTCTCTCAATGTCTCCCGATCCACAGATGAGGAAACTGATGTTCAGGGAAGAAAATGACCACCTCGAGGTCACACATCTAGAGAGCGGCCCAGCTGGGCCTGGAATCCAGGGTTGCTACTCCTTCCCACTGCACGGGAAGGCCTCCCACCAGCCCCTGGGCTGATGGTCAGGGTCAACTGGAGGATTTGAGAGGAAGGGGTGACAGAAGGTCATGGGGCATGCTGGGGAGGACAGCAGCGTGGGGGCACCAAAGGTGGGACCAGTGCGGCTGGAATGAAACTCTGAAGCCTCAGTCCCCTCCCAAGGTTTGCCCTTCCTTCCCCCAGGGCCTGGAAAGGGGACACTCCCTCTGGCTCAGGTGCCTTCAACATTCCAGACACGCCTCTTGGGAGCTGGGGACAAGGAAGAGGTGGAGACTTGAGACAGAGCTGTTGTCTTCCACCTCCACCTCCCCAGAGTCCCGGCTGTGTGACCCCTCATTTGCCACCCACCCTCTCTGGGCCATGGTCTCCTCATCTGGGAAAGGGCCGAGGAGCAAGAGCTGGCTTAGCCTCCAAAAACCAGAGTTCCCCTGCTGGACTCAGGGACACTCTGGCTGGCACGGGGTTAACTCTGCAGGAGGGCCTGGGTGGGGGCCCCCCTCCCTTTTATTCCTAGTGAAACTTGAGGAGGATCCGGTAAGGAAGGAGGTGAGAAGAGGCACGTGATTTCCTGACAGAACTTCCTGGGCTCAAGTGTGTGGAGCCTCTTGCCTCCCTGGGCTGTCAGGGTGCCAGAGTCGGTCAGTCCAACCCAGCTTTACAGGATGCAGAGGGCGACCGAAGCAGAGGGGGAGACGGGGATGAATGTGCCGTGGTCTCTGGGCTCAGACAACTGATCAGGAGGATGGTGCAAGAGTGGGGAGGGCCGGGAGGCCTTTCTGGAGGAGGAGGCACCAGAGCAGATCAGGAAGATTTTAGGGAGTGTGCACTTGGGAGCCAAGGTCTGAGGGTAGGAAGGCACAGGGGTGCACAAGGTGGTCTGGGGTGGATGGAGCATTGCGCAGGATGGTTGGGGCCAGGGGCCAGGTCCTGGAGGACCTGAATGCGGGAGATATAGTTTGGGATTGTCTCTGGACAGCAAGGAGAGGGTTGGAAAGAGGCCCCCTTTCAGCAAGGGTTTCAGCAAGATCCCTCTAGTTGCTGTCTGGACTGACTGGGGCAGGCCTGGAGGCGGGGAGGCTGCTGAGGGGGCTGCAGCCAAGGTCTGGGTGGAGGTGAGGGAGCCTGAACAGCTGCGAGCTGTAGAAGACAATACACGTTCCCAGTCTGATTGGTCTCCTCCAGCAACGGGAAGCTCACTACTTCTTGGGTAGGAGTCCTCCCCTTTGGGCAGCTCTCCCTGGGAGAAAGTTCTTCCCTAAGCCAGGCTCGAGCCTGCTTTCCGGGGGTGATGAGTGGGTGCAGGGATTGGCAAGGAGATGCCATTCAGTGGGCTGGGAGCTCCCAGGAGGCTGGAAGCTTGGGGAAAAGTGTGGGACCACTGAGTTCAAGCTGAGAGTCTTGGTGAAGAGGCACTCTGCTTTGTCTGTGTGACTGTCCCCTGTCCCCCAGGGCAGGGCCAGAGGACTCCCCCCAGGGTGCCCTGGCCAGGGGAGACACCCCGCCGGACCCCCTGGGTATTTGCGGCCAGACACACTGAAGCTCCTTAACCGGCCCCAGACCAAGAGCAGAGCAAGCAGAGAGATTCACACAATCGACAGTTTTAGGCATAGGTTTTATACATTTTATTGTTTTCTTACAAAAGGCAAAAGAGTACATATGTTGAGTGAGGATTAAAGGAGTGAAGACCCTACTTAGAGTCTCCCTAAAACTGTAACATCTGCCATACACAATAAAAAAAAAAGCCAACATGAAACTTGTGACCTGGACTTCACCCCATCCCTCATGCCCACATTATGACAGAAACACGTCACTCTGCCAGAGCCCCACACCTGGGCTGTGGCCCCGCCCCCAGTCCTACCCACTGTCCCACCCTGCCTCCCCCAAAGCCTACAGAAGCCCCTTGCTTAGAAAAACACAGACTCAGAAACACATGGATTTGGACCCTCCTCCCATGGAGCCCGTGAAACGTGCAGACCCCCGGCACTCTCCTCGCCCACAGACGGACACATCACCAGCCCCCTCCCTCGGGGCTCCCCCGCAGCCTGACTCCTTTCCACTTGGTCCCTTGCCCTGAATATCTGGGAAACCACACACATGTACGTGCACACACACTCACACACCTGCTGCCCATTCAGAGACGGTGGCCCTAATCCCTGCCCCACCTCAGCTTAAGGTCCCATGTGGGGAGGGCCCAGGGGAAAATCCTGGAGGGGGCCGTCCAGTGGGGTGAGGGTAGACAAGGAGCTTCTCAGCCTGGGAGGGGGATCGTGAAGGCTGGGGGAGCTGCCCCTGCAAAGTCACTGGATGCTCCGGGGAGTGGGGGCGGGTGGAAGGGCCCCTGCCCACTCAGATCTGCTCCTTGTGCTTCACATGGGCCAGCTTCACGTTCTCCTGCTCAGTGGAGGGTGGGGGCTGCTCCAGGTGGCAGCCGATCATGAGCTGGTACACGAAGACACCCGCAATGGAGCCCAGGAGCGGAGAGATGATGGGCACCCACCACCAGTGGCGGCCGGTCCTGGGGACAGATGTATGTGGTCAGAGGCAGGTGGGGCAGGGGAGCGGGGACGCAGGCTGGGGCAGGCTGGGGAGGGGCTGCACTCACGTGAAGACTTCGGAGCCCCAGCCAGCGATAGCGGTGAAAAGGCGGGGGCCGAAGTCCCGGGCAGGGTTGACGGCGTAGCCAGAGTTGAAGCCCATGGAGGTGCCGATGACCAGGACCACCAGGCCCACAGTGAAGGCCTCCAGGCCTCGGGGGACGGGGTTGTTGTAGGGGTCAACAATGGCCAGCACACACACGATGAGGGCAGCTGTGCCAATGAACTGGGCAGGGGGGACAACGGGTGAGGTGCGGCCCCCGTCCCACCCTCTGGTCCCTCCCTCTGTCCTCTGGATTCCCTCCAGCTCTTGTCACCCGTGCTCTGCTCTCTACAGCAGCGATGCTAGAATTATTGCGTGCATAAGGATCCTCTGGGGAGCTGGTTAAATATGCAGAGTCCTAGGATGTTTTATAATCATCTGCATGTTTTATAAGTACCTGCCACCATGATCTTCTGTAGGTGTCCCCACACACTGAGAAACCCTGCTACAGACAAGGAGTCCTGTCCCCTAACCAGCCCATAAACAACCCAGGGCAGCTTGGTCCCCCTCCCTGTGCTCCCACACACGTCCCCAGTGTACCTGGTCGAAGAAGCCATTGACCATGTCCAAGTGTCCAGAGGGGTAGGTGGCAAAGATGCCAGCGGTGCCATTGGGGCCCGAGACTATAAGCTGGTTGTTGGCGAAGGCCCAGATTGCATCTGGTGACAGATTAGACCCGGGGTGGGTGAGGGCAGAGGCGCAAGCCTGTCTCCCCTCCCAAACTGGGCTCCCTCCAGGGGTCATGGGTCAGTATAACCACGCTGCACCACTCTGGAGTCGGAGGGATGGGGTGGGTGTGGTGGAGGGCCTGTGGCTCTGTTGTTGCTCAACCCATTCCTTTCTCCCCGTGCCCGCCACCTTGGGCCTATGTGTGTGAATGAGTGAGTCACAAGCCCGGGGCCTGGGCAGGCCCTAGCCATCTGTCATGGAAAGGCCTGGTGCCAGCAGGTCCCAAGCAGAGGGAGGGGGTTAGTGGAGGAGAGCAGGGTGGGGAATGCTCACCATAATACAGCCCAAAAATGATCCCAGCACCCAGGAAGGCTCCCAGCGTCTGAGCCAGGGTGTAGATGGGCAGCTTGATCCAGGGCTCGCGGGCCAGGAAGCACATGGCAAAGGTCACAGCAGGGTTCAGGTGCGCCCCTGGGCAGAGGAGAGATAGGGCCTATTAGCCACAGCCTGCCACAGTGGGAGGCCAGGATCCCAGAACCCCATGTACCCCCTCTCTGGCCCTGGTGAAGTGGGGCGCAGAGAAGGGTTTCTTGAACCGGACGGCGGGTTGGACTATGTAACAGGCCAACTCTGATAACTTCTGATTCCAAGGTGAGAGCTGAAGGCTAAGTATCAAGTTCCTTCTCCACTCTCCTATTCCAAGGGCCCAAAGCCGAGGCCACAGCTATGCACTGCCCTGGGGAATGCCCTCCCGCCCCACTCTCCAGGGCACACCTTGTGGGAAAGTTGTTGAGGGGTGATGACTGAGAGTGGAGGTTAGGCCTTACCGGAGACCTGGCCAGCGACAAGGATGCCCAGGGTGACAGCGAAGCCGAAGGCCAGGTTGATGGTGAGGAAACCACCGTGAGTGCCACGGCTGAGCACGACCTGGGCCACGGAGCCACAGCCAAACATCTGTGTCGGGAAACAGAACAAGGCAGAGAGGGTGAGGCCCCGCTGAGGACCAGCATCTCCACTCCAGAGGGAAGGGGTGAAGCCAGCAACCTCCGCTTGCCACCATGGGGAGGACGTGAGGCCTTTCTGGAATCCAGCCCAAGCCCCTGCTGCTGCCCCTGCAGAAGAAGCGGACGTGCCCTCCCAACCCCAATGTCCCGACTCTAATATAACAGGGCCCTATGGAAGGGACTGGAAGCAGAGTCTGGACCTGGGAGCCCAGAAGATGCTCAAACCATCTTCAGTGATTTTTCTGGACTCTCAATAGGAGTAGGGTGTAAAGGACACTTTCACCCTAGCGTTTTCTCCCCAGGACCATGGGCCTGGCCCATAGAGGTGAAAAGGCTCTCCCTCATGCCCCACCTGCAGTTGCCTCCCTCTTTGCCCCAAAGAAAAGTTCGGGTGGTGGCAGTGGTGATGAGGTGGGCAGTACACAAAGAAATAGGGAGGAAGCCAGAAGTCAGGTTGAATCCACTTCTGAATCTGGGATGTTGGAGCCCCTGCCCTGCCCCTGGCTCTCCCCACACCCCTTCTCAGCACCCTCAACCTCCTTGACCTGTCTCTGTCCCAGAGCCTCCTCTCTCTAGCCGCCCTGACCCCTCTGCCCTCAGGGGTCCAGGTTCCCCCCTCAGATTTGGAGGTCCTAAAGACAGAGACCTGAGTGGCTCCTCTCACTAGCCCCAGTCCAGGACCCAGGGCAGTGGAAGCCGGGAGATTGGTTCTAAGCTCCCTGCCAGGGATAAGGGCGCGGTCTAAGAGGACTAAGGTCCCTGATGTCCTGCAAGTACAGAACGTACTGCATATCTGTTCCCCTTGTTCAAATGTAAAAATGCTTCTGCACCAGCTGTAAAGAGCTATTGCCCTGAGCCCCCGAGTATCCCCCAAAGCTGCTCTGGCCCCTGCCCCGGGTCTCCTCTTCCACCTTCCTATAACTCCCAGCAGGCAGTTTCTAAGACCTGTGCTAAGGGGCCTTGTCCATTCTGATGGGTCAGTGTCCTGTTGTACCGGGTTGTTAAGGATTTTGATTATCATCCCTCAGAAAGACCAAGAGATAGCGGGGAAGGCAGCAGCAGTGATGCAGGCCAAAGGCGTGCAGCCAGGTGAGAATGAAAACAGAGATTGTGAGGATGCGAGGGGGTGGGGCAAGAGGGGGAGTGAGCAGGCACATGAGGGTCTGGGGCACCCTGCCTGATTTGGCAGGCCCTGGCCTCAGCTTCCTGCTTGCCTGAGGCCCAACCCTGGCTCCATCCCAGGAGGCCTTGGAGGGAGAAGCTGTCAGAGCCAGTTCCACCACCTTGGAGCTAATCTTCCCCTTTCTCCCCCTTCTTCTCCTCCAACCTTTACTAGGTGCCTAGAGAAGGGGGCTTCCCTTGCTACCAAGCCAGCCCCAATTCTGCCACTGCAGGCTCTAGGTCCCCAACCCTCGCCCAGCACTCAGGGGCCCCCAGGCCTGGCTACTCCTCTTAGGGCAGCCCTTGCTTTTCCCTGACACCTGATGCCTCACACCCACCTGAGCCTGAAAGCCTTCACAAATGTAACACCCTCCTTGTGGTTCGTGGTTTGGGGATAAGCCAAATGACCCTGGGGCTCCGCGCGAGGCCTGACTGCTCCTTTGTGGGGGAGGCGAGCTGAGACTTGGGAGGGTATCGGAAGGCCCTCCATGTGGAAGACACCTTTCCCCTGTCCTGGCTGCTCTCAAACAGGGGGCTGGACCGTGAATCAGAGAGGGAGTAGGGGGTGCAAGGCTCTGGGCAGGAGCATGGTAAGCACCTGTCCCTACCCGCTTCTTGGCACAGGGCAGAGAAGGGATGGGGAGTCTGTAGGGCCACTAGGCTTGTGAGGGGCTGTGGCTTTCCCTCTTCCTGTTTCTGGAAGCCAGAGGTGGGTCTCAGCCTTCTCTCCCCCAGAGAGCCAGCTCCACCACCACCACCCATTTGGGGTGGGCCACCCCAGCCCTACTTGCCCCTGGTTAAGCTTCCTCCTCCACAGGTGGCTGGCAGGTCTGCATTACCTAGGGTGGGGGCTGGGGCAGGAATGGAGTGACCCACCCACTGCAATGGAGTGACTGAACCCAGAAGTAACCCAGGGGAAAACAGGTGTAACCACATAAGCGGCTGGAAATCAGAGAGTAACTGGGACAGGAAATGGAGACCGTAACTGGTGTGTCTGCCAGACCCAAGAAGCGCAAACGGAGTCACACGGGAACAAAACAGGGGCGAAACTGGTGTAACCAGGGAGTAACTGGGACTGGGGAGGAACCAGTCAGGGAACCCACAGAGGAAGTGAGAGGCTGGGAGCAGCTCAGAGTGCTTCCACACAGAAGCTGGCACAGAATCTGTCTGGGTAACTGACAGGGTCTGGGAACCGCTGGGCTGGAGGGGAGCAACTCTAGTGCCACACACCACTTCCTTTGTGCCTGGGGCACAGCTGCCTTGCACAGCCTCCTATCTTCAGGGTCCTCCCTTCTTCCCTGCTCTGCTGTTTGCACCTTGTGTGGCCTCTGCCCTCTGCCCCGATCTGTGGCAAACTGTCCTCACATCACGGGAACTTTTGGACTTGCTGAGGCTTAATTATTCCTTAGGGGCTAGGCATCCAGGACCCAAATATCCCAATAGGAGCCCATTTTCCACCTGCCACACTGCCTCCCGGGGCTGGGACTCTGGGAACCTGGGGAGCTGCGGGAACCAGCAGAAGGGGCTGGAGGTGCCAGACCACAGGGACAACGCTGCTTGTGGGCTGGGTCGCTGTTGGGAGGGTGGAGGATCAGAGCTGTCACTGGAGAGTAACCAGCTGTTATTCTGGGAAGAGTCAGAACTGTCAGAGATGGGGACACGAGGGCTTTGGGGTCAGCATTCTGGAAGGGGTCAAGCCCCGGGGCTCAGCGAGGGAGAGCGTCAGGGCTCTCTTGAAAACACAGCCCCTCCGGAGACCAGAAGGACTGGGGAGTGTGGGGGCTGGAGAGAGAAGGGCTTCTCCGGGTGCCTGCACTCACCACAAGGATGAGGGTCCCCAGGCACTCAGCCAGCGCCTGGCGGAGCAGCCGGTAGCGGATGTGGAGCATCTCTCCGCAGCGGGACACCAGCTCCTTCTGTCGACCCATGGCGGCGGCAGGCGGCGGGGGCGGCGGGGCAGCAGCAAGTGGCCCCGAGCGCGGGGTGGCGCCCTTTATAGGAGCGCGGGAGGCACGCGCCCCGCCCGCCGCAGCCCCGCCCGCCCAGCCCTGCGCCGGCGGGAGGAGTGGGCGGCCACCCCACACCTTGCAGGGTGGGGACGCTGGGTTGCGGAGAGAGCCGATGAGGAAGGTGGAGGGTCATGGCGGGTGAGGAGCTCTGGGGGTGGCGTCGGCCCGGGAGGGCACTTAGGGGAGGTGTCTTGATTGCTGAGAGGCGATTTGGGGGTCTGAGAGCCAGTGGAGGGGTAGAGGCATGAGCAGGACCGTG